>NC_051847.1:104181161-104193433 GCF_002237135.1 Teleopsis dalmanni | reverse complement strand
TTAAAACCTTCTCAGCTACTCACAGCCATGCACAACTTGGCTAGCGGTGAAATGAGAGACAGCGCTATCAAACAACTGTGGCTAGATCGACTACCTGAAACTGTTCAGGCTGTAGTCTAAATTGCAGATGTCGAACTAGATAAGTGTGTACAGCAGGGGGATTTGATGCTTGAGATAGGCAACCATCATGTAGTTTCGGGAGTGCAAGCAAAAACAAACAATGTAACAGTGTGTAACACACCATTCGACATTATTTCATTGATTGCAACAGTCGAAAAGTTAAGCAATAGACTAAATGCAATGGAATTGGATGAAACCATCGCCGCTTACGATCAAGAGCAGTTAGACCTACGCGTCGTAATCAAACCCCTTCCAGATCTGCAAACCGAGTTGTGAGGTATCCAACATCGAACACTCGAAAATGTGTGCCACCATGCCATTTCACAACAGCGAGAAACTAAAAATCAAGTCACCGGTGGTTGACGAAGCATCTAAACCATACAAATCCTACCGATTTTTTATAATCGATGCACTTACATGACTAAAATTTTTAATATACACAGGAGTAATTTTTTCCATTTTACCGGTTTCGTTCATTGATAAGCACAAAATGCCAGTTTCGTCAAAGTCTCTTTACGCAGAAAATGGTTCACCTATTCGTACTTTCGCTAATAAGTGACTAACACTAGCCCTGGGCCTACACAGAGCACTTAACACAACTGGATAAAAAGTACCTTGCGCAACTGCACAGGAACCAATTTTTGCAGTAAACGCCATTCACAAGTTTCTGAAGCTGCTGAAAGAATTCAAGGAGCTGGCGATTCGTACAACAAAATTAGGGGAAATCAAACCGCTGTCTAGCATCATATTGTTACATTAAGCGGTAAGTGTATCTTTACAACACTGGACTTAGAAAGGGCATACTATAATGTACCGATTGTGCTGTGCTGAAAAAAATAGCCATCACCACACCATTTGTTTTATTCGAATTCAAAGTCATGACCTTTGGAGTCCGCAATGCTGCTCAAACCTTTCAACTTTGTAACTTGTTACATTGATGAGATCTGTATCGATTCAGGAAATGAATCACAACATTGCCAACACGTGCGCATAGTATTCGAGCTACTTCAGCTGTTCGGACTTAAGCTGAACGTTTCATATAACATATATAACGTAATATATATGTATAAAATATAATATATAAGTATAAATATAATATATAAGTATAAGTATAAAATTTTTAAATTAATAAATAGCTTATAGTTTAATAATTTATAATAGTATAGTTAATTTAAAATATTGTATTTAAATTAGATAAATAAATATTTAATTAATGTAAATAATTTAATAAAATAAAATTTTAAACTTATAAAAATTCCGGTGAGATATACTTTCAATTATTGCCAAGTATGTTAATAAGCAACAACTAAATTTATTTTAAAAACATCAATAATATTTGCCTAAACTAATTTTCGTTTTCTATTTTTTCTTTCTTTTCTTTTGAACATCAATATCAATGTCACAAAACTATCTTTATTTTTTTATTAATGACTTCATTCATTTTACGCATTTTGTCTTTTATTAATATACATAAGAAACTTTTGTTTTGTGTAAAGCAACCATTTACAAAATTTGCAGGGTGAATTAATCATTTGCAATTTTTTTGTAAAGTTTTGCAGTTTACTTTTGCAAAACGTAAAGTGAAAAGTGTTGGTGCAACAGAAAAACCCCAAAAAGTGGTTTTTGTCAAATGTTTCACTTTACTTTTCATACTTTACTTTTCGTTGAAAAGTACATTGGTGCAACGCTTTGCATTTACTAAGTGTTTTAAAAACTTTAATTAGGGCTTTGTGGTCTCAATGACTTATGTTCTCAACAGCTTCCAAAATGCAAAGTAAAAGTTTTGGTGCAATAGGGCCCAGGTGAGTTTTTCGAAAGTTCCAGTAAAGATATGTTATGTCCAATTCAGAATTAGTACAATCACTACGAGATGTAATGGAGCAACTAAGGCAAGTACCTACGGCAAACCACTCCATATCAAAAACACTTGTACAACCGGACCTTAAAAAATGTACTCTTGTTTATCTACGCGATGACACTATTCGACTACCTCTCAAATCACTTTACGAAGGACCATTTAAGGTAAGCAATCACGACAATAAACTGATGACCATTCTACGGAAAGCCAAACCAGTACGTGTAAGTATAGATCGGGTCAAAGCAATAACAGAGCAATAAACAGATCAACAGCAGGCAGTAGAACAGTCTTTTGCATATCGAAAAGCAGACGAACATAACCAAAAATATCCAACAAAACAAACTAAAACATTTTCTTGCGATAGGCGAATTCGGTTACCAGTTCGATTTGCTGATAATGCTTAAGACGATCAATAGCATAAGATCGTGGCATTGCTTCGCTCAGTCACTGGAGAGGTAGTGATGTGGCGCATGAGCATTTCAACTGCAAACGCAATTTCAGCTTGAAGATCTCGTTTAAAAAGTATACTTAACATAAGGCGTGCTTAGCAATGACGCAATCTCTACTTTACATTTATTCATTCGTTCATTCTTCGTTTGACTAGCAGCGTTCGGACATCGTGAAACATTGTTGGGAATTATTGATAAAAAAAATAAGTTTAAGGTAATATAAAAATTGTGTTTTACTTCGCAGAATTATCTCCATATGTTAGTTGCATTGGCTCATTAATAACAGATCCTCCCTGTGCCTAGAGTATAAAGTACTCTTGTATAAAAGCATCATAAAACCAATATGGACTTATGGTATCCAGCTGGTATCTCGCACTAATGGATAGATTCCCACCTATTCCCGCCTAAAAAAAGCTGACCCTCCAGCCATTAATTAATATTCAATAACTTGAAGTAAAAACTGCAACTTTCTTTTTAGTAATCTGATAAAGTTTAACTGCTTTCTTAATAAATTATTATTATTATTTCTTAATAATTATTATTTGATTTTTCAGAATATTCAGTACTAAGCATATGAAATATTATTTCGTGGAGCTCCAATCGTGAACTGAGATTAAACCAGCAATTTTCACATAGACTTTCACATAGACTTACTTATTTAGCTCTAAGTACCCCTGTTGGCTGTCGTTTTTGGTTTATTCGTTAACTTGAAATTGAATGCTTGAAAATCATATTTGCTATATAAATGAGAACGGCAAAAATTGTTGAACTTTAAGTTTGTACCATACCATTTGTCTTCCAGTGTTTTCTAACTGGTTTAATGAATATCAACTAAATAGGGTAAAGTTATGTATGAATAATTTTATGTTGCCTTCATTGCAATAGGTGTCGAAGAGTTTAGAATACGAAAACTGGGATCGAAGGAAGCAGAGGGCTCTACGGAAATTGTTGCCAATAGGATGACTATCTACGTGGAATGCAACTGGACATTGCTTAGAGTACATTTGAGTCTGATTTTTAAAAGAACAGGCAGGCAAATATTGATGGTATCCATTTTATTTTACACCAATCTATGTGGACTTTAATCTTGTGGCCTCCAACTTTTATTCAGTAAGCGAGAGTAATGTTGGCTCAATGTGCGATGTTAAGTTTTCCAGTAGAGAAACAACTTCAGTGCACAGTGCATTATGTGGGCACAATAAAATTAGATTTGCGACAAACCTAATTGATTAAAAGACTAAAATATTGTAGTTTGTCCCTTGTAGTGCATTTAGTACTATATTGTTTACAGTCATGAATGTTGTCGATAATAGGAATTCCTCATGTGGAAGATCAGAAATCTACAATGAGTATTCAACACTCGAATCATTGGTAGTGTTTCATTTATATGCATTCTGACTCTCTTTTTCATATATTCGACTCCACCTGATTCATTTATACTCTGCACATATGAAACTCATAACAACGACATTCGACACAAGAGTGATGAATTTGATTTTTAAATCATTCATAAGTATTACGTCGCAATCGGAAAAAATTTGCTTAGTGTTGTTTACTGTGCATATAATTTACTACTAAAACAACCCCCAATTTATTGCATATAAAATATTCAAAAACACAAATAAAAGACATGCATTTACAATGCTAACTACAACAACAACACTCACACCAAAAGCACAAAACTCAACACAGAAAATTTTTGAGTAGCAAACATCGCTCAAACAAAATTTTTACGAATATTGCAACCGATCGAGTCATTAATTTTTGATGAGTATATTCATACTCACCTGAATATATGCTATGATTCATGAATGAATCTTACTTATTCTTGTGAAGCTGATTCATTAGCATCAGCATTCGTCAACGAACATACTTATGATTCACTTCTGTGGCGAATGTTAATGCATGTACATAAGTATTATATGAGAGAAATATTTGTACACAGTTAGATTTGGGTTTTTATGAGTGCACTCTGAGTGTTAAAATTATGACTCGTTGCAGTTCTCTGGTACGGATACGATATTGTCGATACGCTACTGTCGATAAAAAATATCTGTAAACCGAATTATTTTTGCTTTTAAAAGAAAGTGTGAATCTCTTTATTTTTTTAATTTTCGCTTTTTTTGAAAATGGATTGCATATTGAATGGGGAGGCTCACTTTTTTTTGTAATATGTAATATACTATATATGACGTGAGTATGATTAAAATATTTCAAAACAGTACGAATGCAAGCAAAGAAGTTCATAAGTTATTGCAAGTATGTTCAGATAATTATATTGAATGCATTCAATAAATAAAATATTTTTTTACTCGTACCCAGACTGTTTTTATGCCAGTTTGTTTTTTACAAGAGACCATATGCCTTTCATGCATTGAAAAATGTGGATTTGTGAATAAACTTACTTTTGGGCATATGTCGCTATATTGTGTCAGTTAGTCACACTGAGATTCTAAAAAAACTTAAAGATCGTAAAATATGATTCTATAAACTCATGTACTGACAGTTTCATAAAACTATCGTATCAACATATTTTCGGAACTTAATAATAAATGATGACTTGATTCGTATTTTCATTTCATTGAAATTGTAATTTAAATTAAGTTTATAGACTGCTTTTCCAATGATTTAATTTATAACTGAGTACTCACTCCCAAAACTCTTTAACTGGATCTGTAAGGTCAGACGCAGACACATTTGTAGCCGCTAAGGAACAAATCTTTTTTGTTGTGCCATTTATAAATTTCTCCCAACACATTAAATCCTTTCGTTCGTATGGATTTACACAATTTAAAGTATTCCAGTAATTATTACAAGTTCTCCATGGAACATCTGTTTTAAAATATTATTTAGAAACAAAACAACACCTTTTTTTTAACTAACCGGCTCGCATAGACATAAAGAAGTAAAATACAGCCCAAGCTAAAATTACAATATAGTAGACATTCATCCAACATGACATCACAGCTGCCGCATAACCAATGCCTTTTAAAAAACACTAGCTATTTTAACTGTTTCCAATTTAACTTATAATGAAAGAATATACATACCTTTAAAAATTGGTGCAATTTTGAAAACTCCAAGTCCACCTATTGTTAACATTTGGCCTAATGCAAGCTCCATAAAAAACATAGGAATACCTGCCAATATCAGTGTCATAAAATATGGAATTAGAAATGCACCACCACCATTTTTGTAACACAAATATGGAAAACGCCATACATTCCCCAATCCGATAGCAAGGCCAACAACTGAAAGTATAAAGTCTAGTTTTGATGACCACGAACCACGTTCAGGTAGATTATCCAATTTAACGACCTTTCGAGAAAAAAATAGAGTTAAAATATAAAATATACTTATAACATATACTTTTTTACTAAAATTTCAACATATACTTAACGTATATTAGTAGAAATACATATGACACAGGATATACTAAACTCAAACACTCTCAATGAATTAAGAAAACATATATAAGAATTTGATTTTAACATAGTTATGACGATAATGAATATAATAGTTTCTCAATGGAAACTATTATATTTAGTAAAGAGATTTCGAACAAAAGTAAATTGCAAGAACAAAATTTTTATTTGTTTTTATTTAATTGAATTTAAATTAATTGACACAAAAGAAGTAATATAATATCATCCAATAAATAACACCTCTACAAAAAAATAGGTTAGTACTATTTACCAATAAGAGTTTTATGTTACAATCATACCATAACCATAGGGTTAGAATACCATAGGGTCACCCAATGGATTATAACTGGTTGGATTATAACAAATTATGACTGAGTTTCACTTGCAACATCCGACCGCAAGGTGTAAATCTGGTAGCATGGAGGTCAGATTCCACAGCATCGGCTTTTCACACTAATAGAGGTTGGGTCATTAATGAGATTATAGTGGTGGATGCGGTTATAAATCAAATTTACTTGGGTAAAATGACTATATTCATTTACTTACATTTGATGTGGAGTGGCATTTTCCAACAGGGTGGCAATTTCAATTTCTAGTAACAGAATTGGTTGGAATTTCGATGGGGTTTTATTAATCTTTCCTGACGCAATGACACTCTGATAAGGGTGACTGTTATTTTACTCATTACTGTTGAACTGCAGATCGTTCCAGTCCATATTGAAAAGTTAAAAAAAACACCCGAACAGTTATTTTTATTAGCAAGCAGAGTTTTTAATTTGTTTGTCATGTAGTTTACTTGTTCTATTATTCCATGTTTTTTGCAAAACTTAAATTGGGATAATTTCATTATGTTTAATATATGACTGTGTCTTTTCAAGCACTATTTTTTCAAATAGATTTGAAGTCGAGGGCAGTAAACTGATTGGTCTGCATAAAGTTGGTAAAGTTTTAGCTTCGCCACTTTTAGCAAGTATTATTGTTTCCGAAACTTCTAAAGGTTACGAAAGTATTCCATATGTAAAATAGCGTTGAATCAGTTCGATAATATTATAACACCAATGTATAGTAATTACTTTATCGCCATCATTGTTATTAAATTATATCCTTATATCTTTACCTTTATGATTAGAATGAGTTTGGGTTCATATATTTAAGCAATGTTTATAGATATTTTGCAAATATTTCAGTCATTTCACCTTTACTTCAGGTCTCTTCATCTTTTCCTACCCGTAATAATTCAATGAATTCTTTTAGAATTTTAATGTTTCTCTTTCACATAATGGTTAGTTGCAAAAATAATATCAAGATCTTCGACGGCATCTTTTTTGAAATAGCTTCCACAGAAAGCTTCACGAAGAGTGACTATAACTACATCAGAAATAGGATCTAGAATGATGCATCTATGTATTTTGCTTGGTATAGAAGGTAATGTGATGCCACGGTAGTTATTGCAATCTTTAGCATTACTTTTCTTTACAACTATACCATCATTCCACGAGGTGGGCCGTGTTTCTTTACTTCAGATTTTTTGTATAAACGGGTGCCACAATGAGGTTGATTTCTCTACGTCACACAGGAGCATTTCTGCGCAAATATTGTCATTGCCGAGAGCCTTGTTGCGTTAAAGTGCTTTTATAGCGTTTTTTTACCTCATTTCTTGCTGGCGGTGAAAGAATGTAATATCACAATTTGCCAAATATGCATATCTGTTGGTGCTATTAGCTCGATTCGGTTGTTAAGAGTCGACTTAAAATGCTCCATCCATCGAATTTCATTATTAAATATTTCTAAATACGTAAAGTTCAAATTAAATCGAGTTTTGTACTATACTTCACATTGATAAAAATTAATTGATGCTTTTCCGAATACCGATAATAGTTTCATACCTGATACATTGGTTGTTCCTTAACTAAATAATATTAAACAAATATACATAAAATATTATCACTTAAGCGAATAATAGCGAGGCTACTTTTTACTTTTAATTACAAATTTCTGTTAACTGCAATTATAGCTCATTTTATTGGCTATTATTTTTTTTTGGCTTTTAGAAGTATAAGCATATTATAAAAAATAAAGACACTGAAGTCGTGCCTTTGTCGAAGATGCGGTAGACGTGGAAAATAGTTGCTGTTAAATTTATCCCTATGCTATTTACGAAGGTCGCTATTTATATTTTGAGCCTAATAAGGAAAAAATACTAACTTATTGTTGAAAATTGCTTTATTGTTTCTTGAACTATTCTCCTTTATGATTAATACACTTTTGCACTCGTTCGAAACATTTGTCAAAGCATTTTTTCCAATCTTCTTCAGACACCTCTAAAACATGGTTTTTAAATGCAACAACGGCTTGATATTTGAGCACTCAAATTGTTTTGATGGTGAATGATCCGACGGGAATTATTTGTTTTCCGAATTTCACTGAACAAATAGTAATATACCATTCGGAAATGACCGTTTTATGTTCCTGTAATGGTATAATTGGTGCCAGTTTTTTCCTAAAAAACAAGCGACTATTTGCTTCGAAATGTTTCGAGCGCAAACAACTTTTGTTGGATTTGATTCAATTGGAAACACCCTATAGTCGACTGCTATTTACGTTCCGGCTCATACGCAGATACCCAAGATTCGTCACCTGTTACAATCTTATAGTATGCAAGCACTGGCATTGCACTTCTTGAGCATTTGTGTGCACCAAGCGACACAAGCATCTTTTTGAGATTTTGTCATATAACGGGGAATCCAATGAGAACAAAGCTTTCTCACGGCTAAATGATCAAGCATGATCATGATTTTATATATGACGGTGGACCTAATGCATAGAGTTTCCTCAATCTCAAGTATGTCGCATTATCAGTTTTTGCACAGCATCAATGTTTTCTGGCACAACAACTGATTATAAACGAATCAGTTGTTCATGAATTCCGTCAGTGAGCGAACTCATCTTGATAATCTACGTCGAAAGTCGAAATAAATTATCGTACGAAAATTTTCTTGCGTTGATTCTATTTTTTCGCGAACACGCAATTAACAAATCATTGTAAATAACACAAATAATGCTCTTTTGACAAATAGTCTAAAATAGGTCATGTTTAATAATGTCAAACATTCGTATGGAAATGTCAGATAACACCTGACAGCAGACAGTGTTGCCAAGACTCAAAATATAAATAATGACCCCCGTAACACCGAATGTTGAGCAATTGCTTAAAGTTAACCGCAATAAAAAACAATTTTAAAAACAAACTATTTATTGTTTCGGCGTAAACATTGTCAAACATTCGTATGGAAATGTCAGATAACACCTGACAGCAGACAGTGTTGCCAAGACTCAAAATATAAATAATGACCCCCGTAACACCGAATGTTGAGCAATTGCTTAAAGTTAACCGCAATAAAAAACAATTTTAAAAACAAACTATTTATTGTTAAGTTGGATCGACTTCAGCCAATAGCTATTTACTTTGATCGAGACGTTTACTCGAGTAGCTTTTTTAACTGTCATTTTGATTACTTAAAGGCATCAACAAGTAGTTTGTGCAGCAGTATCCACAATCTCAAAGAACTATGGAATTTGGTCGTGATGTTAATAACGTAACATTTTAAAGTAAATCATTCACAACAGTTTCGTTACGGCGAACATTTTTACGGCGAAACTTTTTCAAAAATTATTTCGAATTGCATTTTTAATATTAACAATTTTAAAAAAATTTTCGCATATAAAAACTAAATAAGTAGAATATTTTGTCATCATAGAGCACATATAACAATAATTTTTAGCAATGATTTAAATAAAACTGTGTTTTTTATAAGTAAATGTTTGAACTACCTTGTACTCCGAACCTAATATATTCTGTTATCGAAATACTAATGAATATAATGTATAATGCAATGTCATAACGCAATTACTATACATAAAATACTAACTATCAACAGTGTTCCCGTTTTTCAACAAACATATTTTTTGCTTTCTACAATCCGCCGCGTCATTATTTTTGTGCACCCATACAAATATTTTTTACAAAGAACTGCAAATAATTGTTCGTTTGATGCATTATAAACATATATAAGCGAAATAAATGAAATAATAGATCTATTCCGGTACGTATAACTAGTAAAACTGAAGTGAAAAGTTACTTGAATTTTTTTATTTTCTGTTCCCATATCAAAAATATATTAAGATGAGTGAGTTTGACCGAGCAAATTAAAGTAATGTCAAAAAATATCTGACTAGTATTGTACTCGTAATTAAAAGTAACATTACAAAAAACATTTTTCTAGTCATGGAAGGAAATTTGTTTTGTTTTGTTTTTTTTTTTATTGCTACAACTATTTACATTATAAATAACGAATAGCTTAAATATGATAAATAAGCAATTTTCTACACAAATTACTTTACATTCTAATTCAATGCTACGTCAGCGACATTTCGCCGTTTTAATCCTCTTTGTTGTCCAAACGAGGTTATGATGTTAACAGCTTCTGTGTTAACATGTTGCTGCAACCTCAATTTATGACTTGTTGCTTTCTGCTTTCTTTCTTATTTCTTCAGCGACTGTGGACAACTTTAGATCGCGGTGTATATCGCTGTTCCTAATGTACCATGGTGCTTTTAAAATGTTCCGTAGAACCTTGTTCTGGAAACCTTGGATTATTTCTATGTTACTTTGGCTAGCGCTCGCCCATAGTTCAGCGCCATTCAACCATACAGGTTTTAAAATTTTATTGTATAGCAGAATCTTGTTTTGCATAGATAGTGTGAATTTGCAGCCAATCAGCCATTCCATTTTTCGCAATTTCATATCAAGCTCGTCCCGTTTCTTTTTTATGTGTTCTTTCCATCGAAGTTTTGCGTCCAACGTTATACCAAGATATTTTGCAGTATTGGCATATGGTATTTGAGTACCTTGAATCGAAATAGGAAGATACTGTATTTTTTTATTTGTAAAATCCACATGAACAGATTTAGCAGAATTCAGTTTAATACGCCATCTTTTTGTCCAATTGTCTTACGAATTTGTAGCTGTTTGTAATTTGGCTATTGATTCTTCAACGGAGTCAGCAATCGCCAAAATAGCAGTATCATCAGCAAATGTTGCAATTTTACTTTCAGGTGTTATTGGCAAGTCCATTGTGTAAAGCACGTATAGTAGTGGACCGAGTACACTCTCCTGAGGTACACCCGCTTTTATCGCAGAAAGATTTGAATAACAATTTTCGTGTTTAACATAAAAAAACCTCGAGGTAATGTAAAACTTCAAAATCGCAAAATATGACGATGGCAAACATTTTTCTAGTTTATTCAAAACACCTTTGTGCTAGACTTTGTCGAAAGCCTGTGCGACATCGATGTTCAATCACGAACATGAATTATGATACCCGGCAGAATGTTCAATCATGAACATGAATTATTACGTTATGACCTCCGGCAGAATGTTCAATCATGAACATGAATTTATATATTTAATTATTATAGTTTATTATTATAAATCCATTATCACCTAAATTCTTAGAAATAGTAACATTTTTGAGCATCCGTATCTAAATTATTAAAATAAAATATATTCATAAAAACAATAGGAGGAAAATCCCTAGTGTTAGGACTTTTTTTACAAACAATAACCAATAACTTAATTTTAATAACAATAACTTTAATAATATAATAGTACATCGAAGAATATAACAGAACACACTTTTTTACCTTTAATAGCCCTTTCAACTTCATCGAATATGCGGTATAATTGATCTATAGTCGAATGCTTACCACGAAAACCAAATTGATGGTTTGGTATTAGTTTTTTATTATAGGCATTAGTCTCTTATAGAATAGCTTTTCAAAGAGCTTCGAAATGGTTGGTAAAATTGAAATTGGTCTATATGACGATATGTATTCTAGCGGCTTGCCTGCTTTTGGAATCATTTTCACCTCTGCGATCTTCCATAGGCTAGTAATATATTTAAGATTTATTGTTGCATTGAATTGCATTAATAGTTTGCGAACAGCTTTATTTGGTAACTGCTTTAAAACTTCGGATGTTATAAGGACAAAGACAGGCGCCTTTTTATTTTTCAAGTCTTTTATTGCTGAATTTAGTTCGCGTTTTGTTATTCGATCGATTTGCTGATTTCTACTCTCTATGACAATGAGTAATTCATCACACTGTACATCATTAGGCTGAAATATATTTGTCAGGTTATTTGCGAATGCTTCGGTTTTTTCCTAATTGTTTCTAGCCCATTTTTCATTGCTGTCTTTGAATGTTGGTGTGAAGGTATTTTGTCGATTTCCACAATAAGTATTCTGATTTTTTGTCAACTCCAAGTGATGAAATATAATTTTTTACTGACTCATTTTTAATAAGACGAATCTCAGTTTTTAAACGTTTAGTAGCTTCATTAAGCCTGCTTTTAACTAGAG
>NC_051847.1:104151393-104181061 GCF_002237135.1 Teleopsis dalmanni | reverse complement strand
ATTTCGGTGAACAAATCATAGAATTGACACCACTTCAAATAATCGCCATCGAATTTTGGTATTGTTACCTTAGGCAGTGATATCCCAGCGCTGTCTGGTTTACTGATTCCTTGTTGTAATTGTTCATTATTTGCTTTCATTGAAGCTAACGAAATTAAAGTTGACTGAACCAATTCTTCTATTTCGAGATACTCATCGAGGTTATATCCCACTGTAGTCGGATTGTTGGTGTACTCCCAAATTTCAAAATTAATGGATTCAATCTCATTCCATAGCTTCTCAATTCTTCCCATATTCACTTCATAAAAGGATTTCATCTGAACGCCTGTTTGACGATTGATGCCTGCTATGAGTCGCTTCAGTGATACACAAATTGCACCTTGCTTGTGTATCATTCGTGTTATACTTGTGCTATATTGTCCTTCCCTCGGTGACGGCATCGGTTGACGTGCTGTCGTTGCTGACTCCTTTGAGGAAGGTGTTGGAGGTATTTTGGTTGACAATTCATTTTCGAAAATCTGCTCATATTTTTCAAATAATCCCTTGATTTCCTGAAAGTAGTTGTTGGTAAAATATGAAACGCTCGTATCCAAATCTGGCAAATTCCTGATTTGTGTGTCGTTATGATCAAATTGTTCCTATAATTCGTTGAGTCGCCTAATACGCTCTTCATAGTAGCGAGGGGATGTCTTCCTCTCTTTTGATTCCTTTTTGAAGTTAGTGATCAGTTGTTGGATTTGTTTTCCCAATTCTGATTGTTTGGCAATCAATTCTGCCATGACTTCCATGGTTGTAAATACAGCAATAATACCCTTCTGAGCAGGTTCACTGGATTGATGATAACGTGGTCCTTCTGAGCAGGTTCACTGGATTGATGAAAACGTGATCCTTACGGTGAATCACGTCGGGGTCACCAAAAATGTTCAATAAGTCGTTTCTTATTGAAACTGAATCGACACTTGAATCGATTCAGTGTTGCTTATGGTTAGGAATCTGGCACTTGAACCAGTTCCTATTGCAAGGTCTGAATTTGGCACTTAAACCAACTTCAGGTGGATTCAAACAATAACAATATTTTTGAGCAACTAGGCACTTGAACCTATTTGCAATTGAGTTTTAATAAGCACTTGAACTAATTAAAACGCAAGGGCTGTTCTGTATTGAATGATAAATTTATTAGAAAAATGTTGAGTTTTTATACACATTTGGCAAGGTGTTAATGCATACAATTCCCACGATAATGCGCTATAACTTAAGCTGCATTAAAGTAGCGATTAGGTATCGCTCAGCATAGTTGTGGGAACGGTCACAGTTCTCATGGAAATTGTATGCATTGACAAAAAAGAATATTACTTGCGTAACTTCCTTAGCAACCTGGTATATGCTTATAAACTTATTTCCTTTTAACCTTGAACTAAGTCCATATACCAGCTTGCTTTACAAACATAATTATTATTTAATAAGTACAATACTGACCTTGCACAAGCAAATTTAATTTCTCATAATGTTCTATATTAAAGAATTGCACATGCTAAATGCATGGCTTATCTGCAGTTTCATATGACGAGCAAAGTGTGCTCGTGTGATATACAACTGTTGTTGTTGTTATGATAAATTTTGATATCTTAACCCACCGTTCAAGGCTAAGACATCAAGTCATTAACATTATGAGAATAAAAATTTGCTTTGACAACAAAACAAAAATAATAGAATATTATTAATATGAAATATATAATTTCAAATATATTTTTTAAAATACAAGATTTAGGCTGATCATTATTATGTCCAAATTGGACAACAATATAGATCTGCAAATCTTCGATGAGCTTCCTTCTTCTTCTGAATTATGTGCCCCTTCCAAGTCAGCTTTTGGTCTAATAGCATGCCCAAGTATTTGGCTTTCTTGCAGATTGGTACATCAATGTCCAGAGTTAGAATGAAATGTACTGGTGAAAGGAGGCAACCTTGACAAACTCCTGTATTCACGTCAAACGCATCAGACAACATTCCGTCAAAAAACTGTGCATTTAAATTCAATGTACATGGACTTGACGATGTAGTATGCATACATTTACATTAATAAAGCAACTTCAATAAATATACTTTGTTGCTAAATAGTCTAAAAAGACTATATAATTTACTTTGTAACGCACAGCTACATGAATTATGCCTGGCCAGCACATTCCTGTTGCTTAAGCACACATGAAGCAGCAATGCTTTCATGTTATTTAAAACCACGCTATGTGCGATAAGATTTTATGTATGCATGCTTTACCATTCCCTTAGATACATAATAAGTGCTAGCGTAAGCTATTATTGTATGTTAAGTTTAGCTCTAAGCTTATGAAGCGGAGCATAAGTATTCATTCAATCTTAAACAAGCATACTGAGTAGATGCTTCAATAAATAATAATTAATATAAGAAAGTAATTGTTTTATGTTTGTGAAGTAAATAAAAACATTGATGAATTGAAACTAAAAGTTTTAGTAGTTTTATATATTTTGCATAAATAATAATTTCACACTACAACGATGTTGAGTATTTTTGGTGGCATGCTCTTTTGACGTTAAGCAGCCTAAATGAAAAGCCTGTTTAGACTATCAAAGGCTTTTTACAGTCTATGAATGCTGCATAAACGGAACATCCAAGTTCGTTGCATTGTTCAAACACGATTCGAACAGTATTGATTTGGTCGACAAAAGATCGATTTCGTCTAAAGCCATATCGATTCTCGCGGAGAAGTCCTTCTGTAACCGTCGAAATTCGTGATAGTAAAATCGAAGTGAGTTTTTTGCTGCACACGGGTAGAAGCGTGATACCTTGGTAATTTTTACAATCGGATCCATAACCGTTTTTCGAAATCTTAACGACCACACCTTCATTCCAAGAAAGTGGTACCGCTTAGTTTTCCCAGATTTTCTGTGGAATAAGGGGCCATATAGATGCTAATAATTCAGGATCGCACTTTAATAGTTCGGAATTGACGTTGTCACTGCCGGGTACCTTGTTGGTTTAAATAATTTTATGGCGGCAATAACTTCAGATCTTGTTGGTTGGTCCGAATTGACTTTTGACAGTAACGCAAGTTGCTTGATGGAGAGTTAAGTTCTATATCTTCTTGTAATCCTAAGGAGTTGTTGAGCACCTTATTAAAGTGTTCAGCCCATCTCTTGAGCTGCAACTCTGAGTTGGAGATAAATTTACCGTTCTTATCTTTAATAGGTTTGTTCTTGTAGTGACCTTTGCCGGAACGCACTCTTGTTACCTTGTAAAGATCCTTCATGTTACCCAAGTTATATACAGACTCAGCAATCCGTGCTTGATTTTCTGTCCGTTCTCTTTTATCATGTTTTACCGATTTCTTTATTGATGTGCAGAGTTGTTTATACATGCTTCGAATTTGCAGTTCGATGACCTCCATCGACCATTAATTCTCCCGCCTCCCGCCTGCTTTGTGTGATATTTATGTGGGAAAAGGGAGCCACCGATTACCAGATTAGCCTTGCAGCACATTTCGATAAGTCTGTTTCCATTGTCGTTTCGGGTACCCAGACCGTGACACCACATATATTTTTCTAAATGGATGTTTTCACAGCCAATCTGTGCGTTTAAATCTCCTAACATTAAGAGAATATCTCGTTTGAAGAATACGTATTTATATATCTTTCAAGTTAATCACAGAAATCGTTTTTACATTCATTATCTTGAAGTTCCTGTAGCAATCCAGGATTAAAGAAATAAATTTATCATTATATAATTATTTCATAGGGATCCTGCCAATACCAGTTGATTACTAAGGGGCGTACTAAAACACCAATTGGTTCGTTTGCTGATAGTCGGTTCCAGCATGTTCATGTTGACATTGTGTTTGTCTCAGGGGAAGCGTTATTGTTTGACTTGGTCGAGCGTTTCCATAGGACATTGAAAGCGGCCATCCGGTATTATTCCTTAAGCAATTAGACGCAGTATCTTCCACTTGTGCTGTTGGGATTGCGAAGGACACCGAAGCTAGATTTAAATGCTAGTCCTTCGGAGATGTTGTTTGAAAATCCTCTTAGTGTTCCGGGGCAGATGCTTTCGGACTTCAAGCAGAAATCGACTGATTTCATTTCGTCGCTGCGAAGGGCGTTAGCCCGTTGTTATCAATTGTTAGCACGTCTTTCTTCGAGTGGATCGTGCGCAAGCTCCACTTGAGCAGCCATATGCAGGTTCATTTGTGGTGCTCCGACGTAGTGAGAAAACGTCGGTCATTGTTTGCCATGGAAGAGCAGTAGCGGTTTCGAATGACAGATTGAAGGCGGCGTACTTGACTTGTGATGACGTTGGGTAGGTCGTTCCAGAAACGCGTCAGTGTTTCCAGTGTCACTGGCCGATCGCAAGCAGATCAGTCAGTGACTGCTTACAATCGCAAGCGTGAATCCCTTTCGCCGATTCCGAAAGTGACGCGGGCTGGTAGAGTAGTTCGTTTTCAGGCAAGGTTAGCGGAATTTCGAGAATAAGGCTGTGTGGTATCGATTCAGCTTTGTGTCGCGTTGTTGGTGGTACAGCATCGCTACAAGGGGTTACTGTGGCGACGCCAGTAGGCTATGAGTTTATTGAAATTGAAATGCAAAATTATATTTCAAATATTTTCAGCTTTTTAGCTTTGTTGAAGAAAACGTTTCGATTTCTTTCTGAAGAAATTTGAATAAAGTACGCTTACCGTTGTAAAATATTCGTATTTTTGTTGATAAACAACATTTGGAGTCCTTTGTTAAAGTTTTATATAATGCTTCATCTGTGATACTAGTTATTATGCAATCAATTAAATGATGTATATCAACATCCCTTCTTGTGGCTATTTTTTTTTAATTTTATACACGTATTCCAAATCAATTTCTATATCATTGTACTGCTGCTTATATGGTATTTACACTGGCCTCAAATGATTCATTTTGGTCAAAAATCAAAAAAGAGAAGTAAGTAACTCATTCTTGCATACAAAATCTCAAGTGCAAATGAGATCCATTGGGCCTCGTTCTGCATAAATGAGTGCCAACGAGATTAGAATGAGTTTTAAATATGTTCCAAATGCAAATGAATACATTGAACATACCCTAAATAAAAGTTTTTCATGGCATTTTGACAGTTTGAGAAAGCTGTTTTGGACATATTTACAAAAAAATGCAAACAAATGATTGATGGTTGCATTTCCTTAAAAACGATGCACCTCTTTTTGCAGCTTCTACTTCCCAAAAATAATATAATCGAAGCTAAAAATAAGTTATCAGTTTATATTGTAAGGTTTGAAGGTATATTTAACCTTCGTGTGAGATCTACGTCTTTTTTTAGTTTAGTTTTTGATGGTCCAGATCATCAAGTACATGTAGCATTTCAACCATTAGTCAACGTCTGGCTCTATTGATTATCTGTACTTCTTCAAAATTTCAAGTATACTTCTTCATAGAGAAATGGGTTGCTAATGCTGTCTTTTGATGACTACTCATGCTTATGAGTAGCAATTCTTGTCTTTAATTTGTTTTTTATTATACCAACATATACTTGTATATGTTCGGCTTGTCACGTTCATATGGAATTTTTTATATGATAATTTGTAAAATCTTATTTGTCCATTGGAATTTTTGTTAAGCTAAAAAAATGGTGATGTGATATATTTTTAGCTTTGTGTGCGTATCTTCATAATATAGCAATTTAGAAGAATCTAATTATAATAACAGAAAATTAGACAACACAACACAAACAAACAAATTAAAAACCATATCATTTCCAACTATGCCAATAAATTGCTAATTTCAAAATCAAAATAATAAAAACAGCTAAATAAACAGTTAAATAACTTAAATTGTGCTTTACTTTTTTATTTTAATTCAATTTAATTTTACTTATATATGTATATATTTAATTTAATTTAATTTTATTTTATTAGTAGTTACAATAAGTAAATCTTATTTATGTTAAGTATGCAACCTGCTATTTGCATATAAAATTTTTTATTTTGTATTTAACAATATGTCTTTTTTGAATCAGATATCACGGCGCCTAAGTTGAATTTATCAGCATGATCTTTAGGAAAGCAGGATGACAGATCTATCATTCTGTTTCAGTCTAGAGAAATTTGTCACATTAGCAAGAGGTCTAGCCAGCGAATTCACATGGTTTTCAAGATTTGAAATATGTTTCTGCCTTATTTTCTCGAACTCGACTCAAACCATCGGAACTTCCAAATCGTAATGTACGTTTTCATTTCTGACATACCAGGGTGAAGCAGTTATCATTTTTAAAATCTTTTCTTGAGGTCTTTTCAGGATTTCTACATTTGACGTACAAGTATTGCCAGATAACTGTAAGCCGTACATCGAGATTGGCTTAATAACTATATTGTATAACAAGACTTTATACTCTAAACATACGGGAGATTGATGTCCGATTAATCAGCGAAGGCTTATAGCCTTGAGCTTTATTTGAGTCCTCTTTGTTTCGATATGTTTCCGCCAAGTTAAGTGTTTGTCAATGTAAATGCCAAGGTGCGTCACTGTTTCTGTTCGCGGAACTACAATACTGACTTTATTTTTGAAATCTGTTGCGTCTTTAACGATATAAACCGAATGTATGACCATCCGTACGATGGCGAGTTTATTAAAGAACAAATAGGTTTAAGTGGCATATTTTTTTTGTGTGTTTTCAGGAACCCATATATTCCGGGTGGATTTGCTGTTTTTCTATTTTGTTATTTGATTAATAAAACGTTTTGTAACTATTGTATATTTTTTGTTTGTAAGGTTAACTTTGGATCCTCTCTGATTATTCTATATGTCATAATATCATTCACTATATTCTTTATTTCTTTGTCATAATGTTCTATATTTATTGCAACTGTTTTGTTGCCCTTATCAGATTTAAGTATTAAAACATATTTGTTCAGTTTCAAATACGTTCGCGATTGTTCCACTGTGCGTAATATGAATTTCTCTATAGGAGAATGTGTTATTTGGCTATTATACCTTTCAACCATACCAACAAGTTGTGTTTTCGCTAGTTCTTGCTCGTCTTTGTTAAGTGGAAAGCTTTTTTTTTAGAAAGAGTTAGGGAGAAATTGAAACCGAGAGAGAAAAGCCACTGCACTTTAGCTGGGAATTTTCAGCTTTGTCAGCTTTGTGTATGTTTAAAAATTTTATTAATTTCCGATAGTCGATATATCCGAAAATATAATATATAATTAAATAAAATATTAATTGTTTTTAAATATAAATAATAAATTATGGTTTTTTTTATTTCTATTTAAATGACCAATAATCCGTTAGAGAATTATAATGCTTTGTAATATTTTTGGTATCTGTTAGGCAGGGACTAACTTTTATCAGAGAAACTACCTTCACAACATATCCAAAAACTGTTTCTACTGGATCTCTTGTAAAAAAATGCCTTCTACAATCTGGATTGCATTACATGGTAGAAGACAAGAATCACATATTAGTCGTATAATGGTCTTCCACTAACATAACATGAGGACATGTTTATTATTTCTCATTGTAATTAAAAACAAATTGCTTAGCTTTTCTGTAAATATTATTTATTATAAATTTTCACCACCATATCTTTTCTTAAACTCATCATAAGCGATGGACAGTCAAATACAAAAGATAACTAATTAACATATGTATTTTAAAAATAGAATTTCATAAATAATTAAAAAATTTTACACAGAACATACTCTCAGAATGTTCGATCAGTAAGATGCTTAATTAAACTATATTAATATAATTTAGTTACTTATCATACAAACTTTTTATAAAGTATACATAGCTACTTAATTTAAATAATGATAAACGTAAAATAATGTACAAACAGACAGATAATTTTTAATATGTCACACACTTCTTATTAAATTAAAAAGCCGCTTCTAAATTTTAAATATGGTTCAAATTATGAATATGAAGAATTGTATGTAAACTCCATTTTTATTTTTAATTGCGCTTTTCGAACAACGTAAGAACTTTATTTTGATTGAAATTCAGCAGCATCCTGTTGCATTTTTTCCCTAAGACGTGTTATATCCTCATCTATTCGAACAAGTAGCCGCATTTTCTGTAAAAAGGAAATTATTGCAAAATTAAATAAACTTTTAAACTCTTAAAATTTGTGTACCAGAACAGTATCTCCGGGTGTTCTTTTCCACAGCCAATACATATATGCTGGAATATATAACATTGATGAAAGAGCCGTAAACCAACCAAATGCATGGGCCCACCAAGGATAACTATAATCTAAATATTTGATCGGAGTCCATTGTATGATATTGAAAAAGAACACACCCTACAAACATATTTTATTTTTTATAACAATATTAAAGATTTATTTATATCTAGCATTCAAACCAAGCAAATTAATGGTGTTGTGACACACCAACAAAATTTCCACCATGCCATCGGATAATATCCAATCATGTCTTTAATTCCGTCATAAAAGCGCTCAACACCATAGCACCAAGAAATTGAAATGCATTCAAAAAATATGAGCCAAAGCAAACAAAAACCGCTTACAGCGTATGAGTCCAGTATTTGAAAAACGTACATACCTCCCTAAAAATATTTGATGTAAAAAATGATGTAATATTTCTAAAAACAATTAACTGTTATTTCATTAAGATCACACCAAAAACAAGTTATAACTTGTCTGTGGTGATAATTACCTGTGAAATACAAGTCAGACCAACTAAATAACTCAGTGCGCATACTACAGCAATAAAAATTTCTTTTCGTTTGCGTAGAAGTTGTGGCCACTCATCTATAATAGCAGTTATAAATCCTTCCATTGTACAAAATTGTGAGTCCAAACCAATAAGTAGGAGCATGAAGAAAAACAAACATGACCACAGAGGTGAACCCGGTAATTGTAATACTGCCGAGGGGTAAACTAAAAATGCTAAGCCAGGACCTTTAAAAAGCAGTTAAATAAAGTTTCATTTATATAATTTCGTATAACCAAAAGATATATATTAATAATGTAAAAACAATAAATAAACAAAAACAAATGCTTATAAAGAGATTAAAAAGCATTTGCAAAATAGTTTTTAAATATATATACGTACATTTACTATACCAAATACATGCTTTAATAAAAAAAATAAAAATTATATCAAAAGAAGACACTGAAATCCTGGCGTAAACACCTAGTTATGGGTATTTATTAGACTAGCTCTAAGCATGGGTCTTACTTTTTATAAGTTTGCAAATGTTGTAAAAATGCGAAAAACGAAGGAAATTTAAAGAAATAATGAAACAATTTTCTGCAGCTGGTCGAGTTCAGCTAGACGTATGACAAACAGCTTGGACAATATTGTACTGAAATAATGTGTTTACGCAAATAATATTTAATTTTATTTTTTAAAACATCCTGTACTTTATTAAGACCCCCCAGAAAACTTCCATAATTAAGCAGGGTCCCGTATTAGATAGTGGTATTTCGATAAACTGAGTTTATGTGAGTTGTTCAATAAAGATATTCAAGGGTTAAAAATATTTTGAAAATATTTTTAATAAATCTATACCTACTGTAAATGAGTACTAATAAAAATAAAAGAAAATCATTTTCGGTAATGGTCGATAATCGGTAATGGTAACCACCTTAAAAAGTAATAGCATACAAGGAAAAGTGGTAATTGAGAGAAAGGATTTACTACCTCAAGCTTTCTGATATCTCATATTCAAATTTCTCTCTCTCTTTCCCTCGCTCTTTAAATATGAGAACCGAAATGTAGCTAATAGATAATCCAATATTTAGAGTATGTCCGTAAATAGACGTGTTTTAAAGTAAACATCAGTGCCTATATTATTTCTTAAATAGTATTTTACAGCAATGAAGTTTATCATAAAAAAATGATCCAGTGGAAAAATCAAGCTGTAGTAATTAATGACAATAAAATTTTTCTGGCGTATCTGAACTGGTCAAAATTTATCATCTGTGGTGTTTAAGAAGTATATTTGACTTAAGTGCTTATGTATATTAAAGAAACGGTTTTTTGGTTTAATCTCTGTCAAACTGTTACGCAAGTACGTGTGACTAAATTCGCGAACCCCCCGGGACCGAGTACACAAGGCAACGTGTCTGATTGCATTTCACATACGAAATGTTAGCGCAATCCTTGTCGTCCTTAATCCAAGTTATCGCACAGCCTTCACGTGGCACCCCTGGACAGCCACCTTGCATCCGCTGTGTAATGAACTAGTAGGATGCAAATATACCTCGGAACTGGAAACCGATTAACTTTGACGACAAATGAAAACGCTTAAAGGACAATGATTTACGGGTATGTACCTAAAATATCCGGACCCTTTAAAAGAAAAGTGCCTATATCTAACTAGCGGAAGCCCTCAATAAATGTAAGGATGACGTTACCGCGATCCAAGAAATGCGTAGACAGGACAAGGCCGCTCTAATAGAGCAAACTGTTATATTAACTACAGCCGCCATGCGAAATTCAGTCTCCATGAAACAACAACGGTCTAAAACTAATTAATTTCTCTGTGGCGCGCAACTTGGTAATATGTAGCACCAGATTCCAACAGCATGATATTTATAAAGGAACCTGTCTATCTTCCGATCAATCAACACGAAACCAGATTGATCACTTAGTGATTGATGCAAGCCACGCTTCAAGTGTGCTGGACATACGTTAATTCCGTGGTCCAAATATCAACACAGACCACTACCTTTTCGCAGCAAGATACGCATGCGGTTTAGTACGTATGCTTCCATGCACAGAAAAAGCTTGACGTTGATAAGCTACGATCACAAGAGACAGCCGAAGTTTTTGCCGCTCAACACTCCAACCGATTAACCAAGAAACCCTCCCGTCGTGATAACGACTATAGACAATAGGAACATATCTCTCACTTCCTACGCACAACTACGGAAGATATTCTTGGTGTCCAACGTTACCCGCGACGAAACCAATGGTACGACAATGCACGTTGCCAAACTACTGCTGCGAAGAACGCCACCTATAAAAGGACCATGCACTCAGTAGCTACGAGAACAGTTCGTGAAAAATATCTAGAGATGAGAAAGGTAGAGAAGCGCCTATTCAGTTGGAAGAAATGAGATGAAGAACGGCGCAAACGAGAGGAAATTGAGATATGTGGAAAGAGGCATCTGATTCTAACAAAAGATCAACTGTCAGACTCAAGGCTTTAAGTCCGAAGCATCTCCCTGTAAGGACGAAAATGGATACAGCATCTCCCTGTTTACGGATACATATAGTCTACTGAAAGTATGGAAGGGACATTTCTCCAAACGACTATCTGGCGATGATAGTTATGATAATGATGTTGAAATTCCACCACCTAACTATAACGACGTGCGTGTTGCTATGCAGCGTAATGCTACAGCTGCCTTTGCTCTTGTCGAAAAGGAATCTGCAAGAATGGGCTTACCGATGAATAAGGGCAAAACGAAGTATATTTCGGTAACTGGTAAAAATGTGCGTCGCTCATACTAATGGCTGGCGACTATACTTTTGAATCTATCAAGAATTTCATCTACCTTGGTACCGACATAACGAACAAGAATGATGTCAGCCTGGAGATCAGACGAAGAATCGACATTGCTTACGCTCTGTAGGTGTTTTATTCTTCCTGTGTTTCCTGTATGGCGCAGAAGCATGGACGTTATCACAAAATGATCTTCATAAGATCTTGGGTTCTTAACGAGTTAGCGACAACTACTGCATACAAATGAACCACTAGCTGTACGAGCAGGCTACATAATGTCGTGAAAATGGATGAAGATGCTCCAGCGGAAAAGGTGTTTGAAGCAGTAGTTGGAGGAAGAAGCCGTAGTGGTAAACTATGTATCCGGTGGGGTGATCAAGTTGAAGGAGCACTAATTGAACATGATGTATAAAACTAAAGAAGGCACGCATGCAGCAGAGGTACTTGGAAAGACATGCTGGGTCAGGTCGAACTCAGTAACGGGTTGTTGTGCCCAAATAAGTAAGTAAGTAATTTAATAAAGCTAGTTTATGTGTTTTCAAAGCGGAAACAAATGTTTAATCATTTCTAATATAAACTTACCTGATGCTGCAACTTCAGCGACAGGTCTTTGCTGTTCATGAGCCATAAATCCGATTACAGAAAATATAACAAACCCAGCAAACATACTAGTACTTGAGTTAACTGAACATACTATCAACGCATCTCTAAATAAAAATAACTGAGTTATTTTACTACATTATATATATTTAAAGAAAATGCTTACTTATAAACATTGTTTGTAAATTTATTATAGCTTCCTAGAGCAACTAATGTGCCTAAGCCAAGGCCATAAGAAAAGAATATTTGTGTTACAGCATCAATCCAGACCTAAAATAAAACTAAGTATACAAATTATTTCTTCATATGTAAAATAAGTTACCTCTGATTCAGTTAATTTGGAAAAGTTTGGTATAACATAAAATTTAATGCCCTCAAGTGCTCCAGGTAAAGTAATACCACGTATTAGTAAAACTGTCAGCAATACATAAGGAAATAGTGCAGTAAAATAAACAACTTTTCCAGTCCACTTCACACCTTTCCAAATGCAAAAGTAGCACATGATCCAAACTAGCAGAAGTGTGCCAGCTAGTTCCCATCTAATATTACCAATATGTTCTATACCATCAGAGATCTGTAAAGCACGGCGTCTAAATATAGATGATAGGATTAACAAGATATTTTACTATTAAGTAAAATATTACATATCTTTGTTTTTCTTATATCTTAGAATTGATACGATCGATAATATGTAACATATCAGTAGAATATGTAATGCATTAAAACAATAATGTATGTTATTATTAACTAAAAAAAAAGATGGCAAATAAATTACTTTTGATTTTTATGACAAATACTCAATACTATTGGATATTTTGGAATATAATGCCGTTTGTTTTTTGGTAAAAATAAATACATTAAAAATGTTTCTAAGTATTATAGACAAGTTTTTAACAAGTAGTAAAACAATTAACTTCGGTTTTGACTTCATATCCATATATTACAAGACAATACTGACTACCTGAAGTATGTAGAAAAAAAATCAATGTGCAAGTAGATAAAATGCAATCAGAAACGATTATTAAACATACTATCCTTCATAGAATTCCCCCATAAAAAAATGGATAAAAAAGTAACAGAACATAGCATACACCTTTAGGTTTAAAATGCATGAATTAAAAACCCGATAGAAACTAGTATAAAACAAAATAACTTTGAAGAAAACAGGGAAGTTTGAAGAGCACCACAAATTGAAACTTAGACAATATAGAAACATTTCACAAATTCTAAAATGCTTAAAATTAAAAACCCGATACAAACTAGGTAGTAAATACAAAATAAGTTTGAAGAAAACTGGGAAAGTCTTGAAAGAGGACCACAAATTTGAAACTTATAGCAATGTAGAAAGATTTCGCACAAATTCTAATGACATAATACTGGTTCTGAAACAACTTCACGATTCATCTATTGCTGGTCATGAGGGCTTCATTAAGACATATTTCTGACATATCCTATTTTTATTTTTTAGTAAAATTTAAAACTGAATTTATAATAATATATAAAATATGAAAATGTTCCCTATACATTTGGAGCACATTCTTTTTTTGAAATTTATTGGTTGATATTGGTGCTTAAATATAAACAACATAAATATATAAAAGAGCTGATAAAGACAACAAAACAAAAGTTTTTAAACTTAACAAAAAAAAATGAACTAAAAAAGTGTTATAAAACAATAAAACCAATTACACAAAATACAATCGTAAATTGTAATTGCCCAATATTAATACAAGATATTTTGTAAAAAAATTTAAAGTGAAGTTTTTGCATCAATATTTATTTGTATTATATTTAAAGTATAAATTAAACAAAATTGAAAGTGAGATACGGCATATATATATGTTAAGAAACTTCATTCAATAATTTAACCGAATTGCAAAATGCAAACAAAGCAAATGATAAAATAAAGTCGAAAACAATCATCAACGATGCCAACAACAAAAAACTAATCCCTAACGTGGTCTCTCTAAAAACACAAATTCTTACTCGACAAGCACTAATTAAGCAAATTAGTGAAAAAGAGTTCCCTCTCACTTAAACATTATTATCTGGCAACATATCATCAACATATTCCAACTTCTACCTACCACACAAGCAACAAATACTATTACAATGTCAACAGCAGCATTTACAAGTCTCTCTATCATAAGCGCGGTGCAGACTATCATACTGGTGTGTCATACGAGTTGCGCTCTCTCTTGCTCAAATTTCTTCTAGCGACCGAATTTGAACAGGTATGACACACAAGAGTAGGCAAAATTTTTGAAGAGTGCTTTTGTGGGTAGTGATGTGAAAATTTGTGTGTTTAAAATAAAATTTTAAAATTGAAAAAATTGATAGTTAACGTATAGGTTGTGCTTTGCTTATAATTGATTATAATTTTGTATATTTTATATATGCCGCGTTTTTTTTGCGGCTTTGGACATCCCACAAACAGCGATTACTTTTGTTAACATTCGATGAAAGCATCTAAAAATGCTTTATCTGCATCCATATTCATATTTTTTTAGGTTTATTGGTCATTAAGCACAGTAGTTAAAATGAAAAGATCAGTAAAGGACCGTAGTTAATTTCATTCACTACCTGTAAAGTTTCTTAAGAAATTTTTCATAAATAGATCATACAAATAATGTATATATATATATACATAAGAATGTATATATCTTCATTGTTTTTCAAGAAATTTGATCATTTCCATATTTTTGTTAGTTAAAGGTTATTAACATTTAAAATTCTTTTATTTTAATAACAAGTTTTAACAAAGAAAAGCATATTTAGAATACAAAGTATTATATCTTAAATTTAGGTTATTAATTAATTGTTATTACGACCAATTTTCAATATGTTTTTTTATTACTGGGCTTAGATCATAAATTTAACGATGTTTATATTTAGATGTTTTTTTAAAAAAAATTTTACTTATAATCATCGTTTATAAATAAATAAAATAAAATAAAATAAAATATTTAATAAACTAAATAAAATATTTAATATATTACATAAAATATTTAATTGTATTTTAATTTTTTATAAGAATTTTATGTAAAAATTTATATTTTTTTTAACTAAGATACAATTAAATATTTAACACAAATTTATAAGTGTAATTTTAATAATAATAAATAATAATAATAATAAATACATTAATAATAAAATAATACAAAACGTATTAAATTTATATTAAAATTTTACATATATCACCTGCTTACAATAAATTTGTAAGGTGAAAATGCTCTCGTATGACGTATGAATCTTTTGGGGTGACGAGAGCTGTTCACCAAAATTTTGGTGAGCACGCCAACACGTTGGTAAAGGTGGCAGACTATCATACCTGTGTGTCATACGACGTTTTCCTCTCTCGTATGACATACCAGTACGATAGTCTGCACCGCGCTATAAGCTCATCGCATTTTACACCAACTACATATTTAACTATATTCTGCGCTAGCAACTCGCCAACAGTATTGTTTAACATCAATGAACAAGCAAGCATTGCTCTAAATAACACAAATAATCAAACCAAAAAACAAAAATCTCAGAAAAATAAAACTGAAAATAAACAAAATAAAACAAAACAACAATTTCCACTAAATTACTGGCTTAATAAGTCTAACAATAATACTAACTCAAGTGTGAACAAGTTTGAATTGTTATCAAATAATCAAAATCAGGCACGGAACGCTATGTCAATATTAAACAAAAACTCAGTCCTCAAAAAGGCAATTTAAGAGGTTCTAAAATAAATAAAACAAACAAAAGTAGAACATCCACAAACATAGCTCTGCAGAAAGATACCTTGCGTAATCCTACAAGAAGTACCTCTATTAAATTAGTTGAAGTCATTAGTTCACACGTACATACAAATTACAAAATAAAGTTAAAGTCTGATATTGAGGTCGCAATCTCGGATTTAAATTCAATTCTGATTTTAGCAGCAGAAAACTCCATCCTTAAAGACAATAAAATGTACGCATCCATCAAAGTACTTACAAATAGTGACACAGAAAATTTAGTTTTACAAAAACGTAGGTTAAGGCGTGAATGGCAAAAAATTAGGTCCCTTAAGCGGAAAACTTATTCAAGAAATAAATAACTTATAATAAGGAATAAGTTTCCCAAAGCAAACTTAGATTTTCCTGCATTATGCAGGGAAACTAAAGTCAAAATATAATTATATTGAAAACCTTTGTACAAATGGCAAAAAACGTTATCATTATGGATTGCTAGCAAAAGTATAAATTCACCCATAAAATTCTATTCTCCAATAAGAAATTTTCTTGGAAACTGTGATAACATCTCACCCAACAGAGTGGAAAACATCCATAATTATTTTGATTCATAAATCGAGTAAAGATCCCATGCTTGCCTCTTAATATAGGCCAATTAAGAGGCTGCCATCCCTTTTTAAACTCTTTGAAAGAACGCTGCTTTTAAAGCTGAAACCATTCCTTGGCGGTCAAAACCTAGTACCCTCCCACCAGTTTGGTTTTAGGGAAAAACACGAACTATTGAGCAAGTGAATCGTATAACGAACGCATTTGAGCTCAGAAAATATTGTTCCGCGCTATTTCTCGATGGTAAACAAGCATTTGACAACGTATGCCATAATGGGCTTATATATAAGATACGCTGATTATTACCTGTAAATATCCACTCAGTTCTAGAATCGTATCTGCATAACATATACATATACTTCTAATAACTTCGCAATAGTCGCTGGTGTTCCACAAGGAAGTGTTCTTGACACTATGTTGTAAGCACTTTATACATCTGATATCTCATTAAGTAGTTCAGTTCCGTAAGTAGTTTGCAATGATACGGAAATTTTATGCGGAATAAAAACGTTGTGTTAGCTTCAAACCTACTTCAATCTCACTTATTTTGGGTGGAGAAATGGTCAAAATGAAGAATTAAAAGTGATGAACTAAAATATAGACACATCATTTTTACCTTAAATCGGAATATATTTCAAAACATTTTACTACATTAATAATATAATGTACTTAGGTATTCACCTAGACAGATGACTAACTTGGCGCAAACATATCGAAGCCAAAAAAATTCGTTTGACTAGCAGCGCTCGGATATCGTGAAACATTATTGTAAATTATTGATAATAAAAATAAGTTTAATCTAGGATTATGTCAATTCAGAAAACCGAAAGCTGCGGCGCTTGGTCCAAGAATGTCAGTTAGGCAACTTAAAACCTTCTCAGCTACTCACAGCCATGCACAACTTGGCTAGCGGTGAAATGAAAGACAGCGCTATCAAACAACTGTGGCTAGATCGACTACCTGAAACTGTTCAGGCTGTAGTCTAAATTGCAGATGTCGAACTAGATAAGTGTGCACAGCAGGGGGATTTGATGCTTGAGATAGGCAACCATCATGTAGTTTCGGGAGTGCAAGCAAAAACAAACAATGTAACAGTGTGTAACACACCATTCGACATTATTTCATTGATTGCAACAGTCGAAAAGTTAAGCAATAGACTAAATGCAATGGAATTGGATGAAACCATTGCCGCTTACGATCAAGAGCAGTTAGACCTACGCGTCGTAATTAAACCCCTTTCAGATCTGCAAACCGAGTTGTGAGGTATCCAACATCGAACACTCGGAAATGTGCGCCACCATGCCATTTCACAACAGCGGGAAACTAAAAATCAAGTCTCCGGTGGTTGACGAAGCATCTAAACCATACAAATCCTACCGATTTTTTATAATCGATGCACTTATATGACTAAAATTTTTAATATACACAGGAGTAGTTTTTTCCATTTTACCGGTTTCGTTCATTGATAAACACAAAATGCCAGTTTCGTCAAAGTCTCTTTACGCAGAAAATGGTAATAAGCAACAACTAAATTTATTTTAAAAACAGCTATAATATTTGCCTAAACTAATTTTCGTTTTCTATTTTTTCTTTCTTTTCTTTTGAACATCAATATCAATGTCACAAAACTATCTTTATTTTTTTATTAATGACTTCATTCATTTTACGCATTTTGTCTTTTATTAATATACATAAGAAACTTTTGTTTTGTGTAAAGCAACCATTTACAAAATTTGCAGGGTGAATTAATCATTTGCAATTTTTTTGTAAAGTTTTGCAGTTTACTTTTGCAAAACGTAAAGTGAAAAGTGTTGGTGCAACAGAAAAACCCCAAAAAGTGGTTTTTGCCAAATGTTTCACTTTACTTTTCATACTTTACTTTTCGTTGAAAAGTACATTGGTGCAACGCTTTGCATTTACTGAGTGTTTTAAAAACTGTGCATGACTCAATTCTAAAATTAAGGCTTTGTCGTCTCAATGACTTATATTCTCAACAGCTTCCAAAATGCAAAGTAAAAGTGTTGGTGCAATAGGGCCCAGGTGAGTTTTTCGAAAGTTCCAGTAAAGACATGTCCAATTCAGAATTAGTACAATCACTACGAGATGTAATGGAGCAACTAAGGCAAGTACCTACGGCAAACCACTCCATATCAAAAACCTTTGTACAACCGGACCTTAAAAAATGTACTCTTGTTTATCTACGCGATGACACTGTTCAACTACCTCTCAAAGCACCTTACGAAGGTGTTCAACATTTAAGGTAAGCAATCACGACAATAAGCTGCTGACCATTCTACGGAAAGACAAGCCAGTACGTGTAAGTATAGATCGGGTCAAAGCAATAACAGAGCAATAAACAGATCAACAGCAGGCAGTAGAACAGTCTTTTGCATATCGAAAAGCAGACGAACATAACCAAAAATATCCAACAAAACAAACTAAAACATTTTCTTGCGATAGGCGAATTCGGTTACCAGTTTGATTTGCTGAGAATGCTTAAGACGATCAATAGCATAAGATCGTGGCATTGCTTCGCTCAGTCACTGGAGAGGTAGTGATGTGGCGCACGAGCATTTCAACTGCAAACGCAATTTCAGCTTGAAGATCTCGTTTAAAAAGTATACTTAACATAAGGCGTGCTTAGCAATGACGCAATCTCTACTTTACATTTATTCATTCGTTCATTCTTCGTTTGACTAGCAGCGTTCGGACATCGTGAAACATTGTTGGGAATTATTGATAAAAAAAATAAGTTTAAGGTAATATAAAAATTGTGTTTTACTTCGCAGAATTATCTCCATATGTTAGTTGCATTGGCTCATTAATAACAGATCCTCCCTGTGCCTAGAGTATAAAGTACTCTTGTATAAAAGCATCATAAAACCAATATGGACTTATGGTATCTAGCTGGTATCTTGCACTAATGGATAGATTCCCACCTATTCCCGCCTAAAAAAAGCTAACCCTCCAGCCATTAATTAATATTCAATAACTTGAAGTAAAAACTGCAACTTTCTTTTTAGTAATCTGATAAAGTTTAACTGCTTTCTTAATAAATTATTATTTCTTAATAATTATTATTTGATTTTTCAGAATATTCAGTACTAAGCATATGAAATATTATTTCGTGGAGCTTCAATCGTGAACTGAGATTAAACCAGCAATTTTCACATAGACTTTCACATAGACTTACTTATTTAGCTCTAAGTTCCCCTGTTGGCTGTCGTTTTAGGTTTATTCGTTAACTTGAAATTGAATGCTTGGAATCATATTTGCTATATAAATGAGAACGGCAAAAATTTTTGAACTTTAAGTTTGTACCATACCATTCGTCTTCCAGTGTTTTCTAAATGGTTTAATGAATATCAACTAAATAGGGTAAAGTTATGTATGAATAATTTTATGTTGCCTTCATTGCAATAGGTGTCGAAGAGTTTAGAATACGAAAACTGAGATCGAAGGAAGCAGAGGGCTCTACGGAACATGTTGCCAATAGGATGACTATCTACGTAGAATGCAACTGGACATTGCTTAGAGTACATTTGGGTCTGATTTTTAAAAGAACAGGCAGGCAAATATTGATGGTATCCATTTTATTTTCACACCAACCTATGGGGACTTTAATCTTGTGGCCTCCAACTTTTATTCAGTAAGCGAGAGTAATGTTGGTTCAATGTGCGATGTTAAGTTTTGTACCAGTGCATTATGTGGGCACAATAAAAAGACTAAAATATTGTAGTTTGTCCCTTAACATATAGTGCATTTAGTACTATATTGTTTACAGTCATGAATGTTGTCAATAATAGGAATTCCTCATGTGGAAGATCAGAGATCTACAATGAGTATTCAACACTCGTATCATTAGTAGTGTTTCATTTATATGTATTCTGACTCTCTTTTTCACATATTCGACTCCACCTGATTCATTTATACTCTGCTCATATGATACTCATAACAACGACATTCGACACAAGAGTGATGAATTTGATTTTTAAATCATTCATAAGTATTACATCGCAATCGGAAAAAATTTGCTTAGTACATATAAAATTTATTGCATATAAAATATTCAAAAACACAAATAAAAGACAAGCATTTACAATGCTAACAACAACAACAACACACACACCAAAAGCACAAAACTCAACACAGAAAATTTTTGAGTAGCAAACATCGCTCAAACAAAATTTTTACGAATATTGCAACCGATCGAGTCATTAATTTTTGATGAGTATATTCATACTCACCTGAATATATGCTATGATTCATGAATCTTACTTATTCTTGTGAAGCTGATTCATTAGCATCAGCATTCGTCAACGAACATACTTATGATTCACTTCTGTAGCGAATGTTAATGCATGTACATAAGTACTATATGAGAGAAATATTTGTACACAGTTAGATTTGGGTTTTTATGAGTGCACTCTGAGTGTTAAAATTACGACTCGTTGCAGTTCTCTGGTACGGATACGATATTGTCGATACGCTACTGTCGATAAAAAATATCTGTAAACCGAATTATTTTTGCTTTTAAAAGAAAGTGTGAATCTCTTTATTTTTCTAATTTTCGCTTTTTTTGAAAATGGATTGCATATTGAATGGGGAGGCTCACTTTTTTTTGTAATATATAATATACTATATATGAAGTGATTATGATTAAAATATTTCAAAACAGTACGAATGCAAGCAAAGAAGTTCATAAGTTATTGCAAATATGTTCAGATAATTATATTGAATGCATTCAACAAATAAAATATTTTTTTACTCGTACCCAGACTGTTTTTATGCCAGTTTGTTTTTTACAAGAGACCATATGCCTTTCATGCATTGAAAAATGTGGATTTGTGAATAAACTTGGGCATATGTCGCTATATTGTGTCAGTTAGTCACACTGAGATTCTAAAAAAACTTAAAGATCGTAAAATATGATTCTATAAACTCATGTACTGACAGTTTCATAAAACTATCGTATCAACATATTTTCGGAACTTAATAATAAATGATGACTTAATTCGTATTTTCGTTTCATTGAAATTGTAATTTAAATTAAGTTTATAGACTGCTTTTCCAATGATTTAATTTATAACTGAATACTCACTCCCAAAACTCTTTAACTGGATCTGTAAGGTCAGACGCAGACACATTTGTAGCCGCTAAGGAACAAATCTTTTTTGTTGTGCCATTTATAAATTTCTCCCAACACATTAAATCCTTTCGTTCGTATGGATTTACACAATTTAAAGTATTCCAGTAATTATTACAAGTTCTCCATGGAACATCTGTTTTAAAATATTATTTAGAAACAAAACAACACCTTTTTTTTAACTAACCGGCTCGCATAGACATAAAGAAGTAAAATACAGCCCAAGCTAAAATTACAATATAGTAGACATTCATCCAACATGACATCACAGCTGCCGCATAACCAATGCCTTTTAAAAAACACTAGCTATTTTAACTGTTTCTAATTTAATTTATTATGAAAGAATATACATACCTTTAAAAATTGGTGCAATTTTGAAAACTCCAAGTCCACCTATTGTTAACATTTGGCCTAACGCAAGCTCCATAAAAAACATAGGAATACCTGCCAATATCAGTGTCATAAAATATGGAATTAGAAATGCACCACCACCATTTTTGTAACACAAATATGGAAAACGCCATACATTCCCCAATCCGATAGCAAGGCCAACAACTGAAAGTATAAAGTCTAGTTTTGATGACCACGAACCACGTTCAGGTAGATTATCCAATTTAACGACCTTTCGAGAAAAAAATAGAGTTAAAACTTATAAAATATACTTTTTTACTAAAATTTCAACATATACTTAACGTATATTAGTAGAAATACATATGACACAGGATATACTAAACTCAAACACTCTCAATGAATTAAGAAAACATATATAAGAATTTGATTTTAACATAGTTATGACGATAATGAATATAATAGTTTCTCAATGGAAACTATTATATTTAGTAAAGAGATTTCGAACAAAAGTAAATTGTAAGAACAAAATTTTTATTTGTTTTTGTTTAATTGAATTTAAATTAATTGACACAAAAGAAGTAATATAATATCATCCAATAAATAACACCTCTACAAAAAAATAGGTTAGTACTATTTACCAATAAGAGTTTTATGTTACAATCATACCATAACCATAGGGTTAGAATACCATAGGGTCACCCAATGGATTATAACTGGTTGGATTATAACAAATTATGACTGAGTTTCACTTGCAACATCCGACCGCAAGGTGTAAATCTGGTAGCATGGAGGTCAGATTCCACAGCATCGGCTTTTCACACTAATAGAGGTTGGGTCATTAATGAGATTATAGTGGTGGATGCGGTTATAAATCAAATTTACTTGGGTAAAATGACTATATTCATTTACTTACATTTGATGTGGAGTGGCATTTTCCAACAGGGTGCCAATTTCAATTTCTAGTAACAGAATTGGTTGGAATTTCGATGGGGTTTTATTAATCTTTCCTGACGCAATGACACTCTGATAAGGGTGACTGTTATTTTACTCATTACTGTTGAACTGCAGATCGTTCCAGTCCATATTGAAAAGTTAAAAAAAACACCCGAACAGTTATTTTTATTTGCAAGCACAGTTTTTAATTTGTTTGTCATGTAGTTTACTTGTTCTATTATTCCATGTTTTTTGCAAAACTTAAATTGGGATAATTTAATTATGTTTAATATATGGCTGTGTCTTTTCAAGCACTATTTTTTCAAATAGATTTGAAGTCGAGGGCAGTAAACTGATTGGTCTGCATAAAGTTGGTAAAGTTTTACCTTCGCCACTTTTAGCAAGTATTATTGTTTCCGAAACTTCTAAAGGTTACGAAAGTATTCCATATGTAAAATAGCGTTGAATCAGTTCGATAATATTATAACACCAATGTATAGTAATTACTTTATCGCCATCATTGTTATTAAATTATATCCTTATATCTTTACCTTTACCTTTCACCTTTACTTCAGGTCTCTTCATCTTTTCCTACCCGTAATAATTCAATGAATTCTTTTAGAATTTTAATGTTTCTCTTTCACATAATGGTTAGTTGCAAAAATAATATCAAGATCTTCGACGGCATCTTTTTTGAAATAGCTTCAACAGAAAGCTTCACGAAGAGTGGCTATAACTACATCATAAATAGGATCTAGAATGATGCATCTATGTATTTTGCTTGGTATAGGAAGTAATGTGATGCCACGGTAGTTATTGCAATCTTTAGCATCACTTTTCTTCACAACTATACCATCATTCCACGAGGTGGGCAGTGTTTCTTTATTTCAGATTTTTTGTATAAACGGGTGCCACAATGAGGTTGATTTCTCTACGTCACACAGGAGCATTTCTGCGCATTTCTGTCATTGCCGGGAGCCTTGTTGCGTTAAAGTGCTTTTATAGCGTTTTTTTACCTCATTTCTTGTTGGCGGTGAAAGAATGTAATATCACAATTTGCCAAATATGTGTATCTGTTGGTGCTGTTAGCTCGATTCGGTTGTTAAGAGTCGAATTAAAATGCTCCATCCATCGAATTTCATTATTAAATATTTCTAAATACGTAAAGTTCAAATTAAATTGAGTTTTGTACAATACTTCACATTGATAAAAATTAATTGATGCTTTTCCGAATACCGATAATAGTATCATACCTGATACATTGATTGTTCCTTAACTAAATAATATTAAACAAATATACATAAAATATTATCACTTAACCGAATAATAGCGAGGCTACTTTTTATTTTTAATTACAAATTTCTGTTAACTGCAATTATAGCTCATTTTATTGGCTATTATTTTTTTTTTTTGGCTTTTAGAAGTATAAGCATATTATAAAAAATAAAGACACTGATGTCGTGCCTTTGTCGAAGATGCGGTAGACGTGGAAAATAGTTGCTGTTAAATTTATCCCTATGCTATTTACGAAGGTCGCTATTTATATTTTGAGCCTAATAAGGAAAAAAATACTAACTTATTGTTGAAAATTGCTTTATTGTTCTTGAACTATTCTCCTTTATGATTAATACACTTTTGCACTCGTTCGAAACATTTGTCAAAGCATTTTTTCCAATCTTCTTCAGACACCTCTAAAACATGGTTTTTAAATGCAACAACGGCTTGATATTTGAGTACCCAAATTGTTTTGATGGTGAATGATCCGACGGGAATTATTTGTTTTCCGAATTTCACTGAACAAATAGTAATATACCATTCGGAAATGACCGTTTTATGTTCCTGTAATGGTATAATTGGTGCGCCATATGACCAGTTTTTTCCTAAAAAACAAGCGACTATTTGCTTCGAAATGTTTCGAGCGCAAACAACTTTTGTTGGATTTGATTCAATTTGAAACACCCTATAGTCGACTGCTATTTACGTTCCGGCTCATACGCAGATACCCAAGATTCGTCACCTGTTACAATCTTATAGTATGCAAGCACTGGCATTGCACTTCTTGAGCATTTGTGTGCACCAAGCGACACAAGCATCTTTTTGAGATTTTGTCATATAACGGGGAATCCAATGAGAACAAAGCTTTCTCACGGCTAAATGATCAAGCATGATCATGATTTTGTATATGACGGTGGAACTAATGCATAGAGTTTCCTCAATCACAAGTATGTCGCATGACAGTCTTGCATTATCAGTTTTTGCAGAGCATCAATGTTTTCTGGCACAACAACTGATTATAAACGAATTAATTGTTCATGAATTACGTCAGTGAGCGAACTCGTCTTGATAATCTACGTCAAAAGTCGTAATAAATTATCGTACGAATATTTTCTTGCGTTGATTCTATTTTTTCGCGAACACGCAATTTACAAATCATTGTAAATAACACAAATAATGCTCTTTTGACAAATAGTCTAAAATAGGTCATGTTAAATAATGTCAAACATTCGTATGGAAATGTCAGATAACACCTGACAGCAGACAGTGTTGCCAAGACTGAAAATATAAATAATGACCCCCGTAACACCGGATGTTGAGCAATTGCTTGAAGTTAACCGCAATAAAAAACAATTTTGAAAACAAACTATTTGTTGTTTCGGCGTAAACATTGGATCGACTTCAGCCAATAGCTATTTACTTTGATCGAGACGTTTACTCGAGTAGCTTTTTTAACTGTTATTTTGATTACTTAAAGGGATCAACAAGTAGTTTGTGCAGCAGTATCCAGAATCTCAAGGAACTATGGAATTTGGTCGTGATGTTAATAACGTAACATTTTAAAGTAAATCATTAACAACAGTTTCGGCGAAACTTTTTCAAAAATTATTTCGAACTGCATTTTTAATATTGGCAATTTTTAAAAAATTTTCGCAAATAAAAACTAAATAAATAGAATATTTGGTCATCATAGAGCACATATAACAATAATTTTTAACAATGATTTAAATAAAACTGTGTTTTTTATAAGTAAATGTTTGAACTACCTTGTACTCCGAACCTAATATATTCTGTTATCGAAATACTAATGAATATAATGTATAATGCAATGTCATAACGCAATTACTATACATAAAATACTAACTATCAACAGTGTTCCCGTTTTTCAACAAACATATTTTTTGCTTTCTACAATCCGCCGCGTCATTATTTTTGTGCACCCATACAAATATTTTTTACAAAGAACTGCAAATAATTGTTCGTTTGATGCATTATATAACATATATAAGCGAAATAAATGAAATAATAGATCTATTCCGGTACGTATAAGTAGTAAAACTGAAGTGAAAAGTTACTTGAATTTTTTTATTTTCTGTTCCCATATCAAAAATATATTAAGATGAGTGAGTTTGACCGAGCAAATTAAAGTAATGTCAAAAAATATCTGATTAGTATTGTACTCGTAATTATAAATAACATTACAAAAAACATTTTTCTAGTCATGGAAGGAAATTTGTTTTGTTTTGTTTTTTTTTTATTGCTACAACTATTTACATTATAAATAACGAGTAGCTTAAATCTGATAAATAAGTAAATTTCTACACAAATTACTTTACATTCTAATTCAATGCTACGTCAGTGACATTTCGCCGTTTTAATCCTCTTTGTTGTCCATACGAGGTTATGATGTTAACAGCTTCTGTGTTAACATGTTGCTGCAACCTCAATTTATGACTTGTTGCTTTCTGCTTTCTTTCTTATTTCTTCAGCGACTGTGGACAACTTTAGATCGCGGTGTATATCGCTGTTCCTAATGTACCATGGTGCTTTTAAAATGTTCCGTAGAACTTGTTCTGGAAACCTTGGATTATTTCTATGTTACTTTGGCTAGCGCTCGCCCATAGTTCAGCGCCATTCAACCATACAGGTTTTAAAATTTTATTGTACAGCAGAATCTTGTTTTGCATAGATAGTGTGAATTTGCAGCCAATCAGCCATTCCATTTTTCGCAACTTCATATCAAGCTCGTCCCGTTTCTTTTTTATGTGTTCTTTCCATCGAAGTTTTGCGTCCAACGTTATACCAAGATATTTTGCAGTATTGGCATATAGTATTTGAGTACCTTGAATCGAAATAGGAAGATACTGTATTTTTTTATTTGTAAAATCCACATGAACAGATTTAGCAGAATTCAGTTTAATACGTCATCTTTTTGTCCAATTGTCTAACGAATTTGTAGCTGTTTGTAATTTGGCTATTGATTCTTCAACGGAGTTAGCAATCGCCAAAATAGCAGTATCATCTGCAAATGTTGCAATTTTACTTTCAGGTGTTATTAGCAAGTCCATTGTGTAAAGCACGTATAGTAGTGGACCGAGAACACTCCCCAGAGGTACACCCGCTTTTATCGCAGAAAGATTTGAATAACAGTTTTCGTGTTTTACATAAAAAAAACCTCGAGGTAATGTAAAACTTCAAAATCGCAAAATATGCCGATGGCAAACATGTTTTTAGTTTATTTAAAACACCTTTGTGCCAGACTTTGTCGAAAGCCTGTGCGACATCGAAGAATACAACAGAACACACTTTTTTACCTTTAATAGCCCTTTCAATTTCATCGACAATGCGGTGTACTTGATCTATAGTTGAATGCTTACCACGAAAACCAAATTGATGGTTTGGTATTAGCTTTTCGGATTCTATTATAGGCATTAGTCTCTTGTAGAATAGCTTTTCAAAGAGCTTCGAAATAGTTGGTAAAATTGAAATTGGTCTACATGACGATATGCATTCTAGCGGCTTGCCTGCTTTTGGAATCATTTTTACTTCTGCGATTTTCCATAGGCTAGGAATATATTTTAAATTTATTGTTGCATTGAATTGCATTAATAATTTGTTAACAGCTTTATCGGGTAACTGTTTTAAAACTTCGATTGTTATAAGGTCAAAGCCAGGCGCCTTTTTATTTTTCAAATCTTTTATTGCTGATTTTAATTCGCGTTTTGTTAATCGATCGATTTGCTGATTTCTACTCTCTGTGACAGTCAGTAATTCATCACACTGTACATCATTAGGCTGAAATATTTTTGTCAGGTTATTTGCGAAAGCTTCGGTTTTTTCCTCATTGCTTCTAGCCCATTTACCATTGCTGTCTTTAAATGTTGGTGTGTAGGTAATGGGTTTCTTTAAGTATTTTGTCGATTTCCACAATGAGTATTCTGATTTTTTGTCAGCTCCAAGTGATGAAATATAATTTTTAACTGACTCATTTTTGATGAGACGAATCTCAGCTTTTAAACGTTTAGTAGCTTCATTAAGCCTGCTCTTATCGAGAGGAGATCGGGTTTGATGCCATCTTTTCCTTAGTTTCCTTTTTTCTTTTATTAGACTCATAATTTCCATTGGATAGTTCTCCCCTACAGTTTTCCTTTTATATTCAGGAGTACTGCTCCAAGCCGCTCTTTGAATTTGCTTAATGAATTGATCATAGTCTCTTTCAAGTTCATCACAAGTGCTCAGTGGAGTTGAGAGGTTTACACTGTCTTCAAGTAACACTTTAAAAAGGCTCCAATCTGTAGATTTATTAGTTAGGTATGGACCGTGATTTTTCGTTATGATTGTATCACTTAAAGTTAAATATATTGGCGAATGGTCGGAGTGCAGATCTAAACCTTGTTTGATTTCCATGTAATTTGATGATATTTTTTTAGTGAGAAAGAAATCTATAAGATCAGGCAATTTATTTGGATCGGTCGGCCAGTAAGATGGTTTTCCTGCTGAAATGAATTCGAATCCGGTTTCTATTGCAGCCTTATACAGTTCTCTTCCCTTTGTTGTTGTGATCCGTGAGCCCCAATGAGTGTGTTTTGCATTGAAATCTCCACCTACAATAAACTTGAATTTGTGTCTTCCTATTAGCTGTTTATATTCCTCTGCTGTAATGGTATGCCTTGGGGGACTGTAAATAGCAGTTATTGACAAAGGCTGATTATTTGATTTTGACAGTGACAGTTGTTGTTTGAAACATTTGAGTACTACATTTGTTTTTTTCATAATGATCTATGCTTTTTCGAATAATTACAGCACTTCCTCCTCTCGTACAGTTATCTGGATGTATAGTGTGATATATGAAATAATTCTTGAATGCTATAAAAGAGTGTGTAGTAAAATGTGTTTCGGACACAAGGCAAACATCGATTTGTTCCATGTTAAGTAATATTTCTAATTCTTCTTGGTGTTTTAACAGACCGTTCGCATTCCATGTCATAATTCTTAAGCAATTTTTCATTTTTTATTTTTTGAATTTTCGTTGAGTTTTTGTTCTAGCTTAGTTAGTCGGACTTGTATTGCGTTAGCTACTACCTCCTGCTTTTGAAGTTTATGCAGGATCTGTGTGAGTACATCTTCATTTTGTTTATTCGTACTAGAAGTGGCTATTGGCTCCATATTGCTCGCATAGCTGACTTTACCATTACTCTTAACTGCTTGTGCATAAGATACATTTTGCTTTTTATTTGTAGTATGTGTGGAAAGTGGTTTTGGTTTGCTAAGCAGTTCTTTATTTTGTTCCTGATTACTTATTCGTTTATCTCTAATTTTTTGTAGTTCAATAGCTACAACACACCCTCTGTAGTTCGCAGGATGGTTTTCACCACAGTTGCAACACTTTGGTTGTTCGTTAGCATCTTTTATGCAATTAATAGTTAGGTGATTGCCTGTGCATTTAACACATCTCGGTATTCTGTTACAATAATTCTTAGTGTGGCCAAATCCCTGGCAGCTTTTACACTGTGGTATAAGTTTGGGAGACTTGACAGCT
>NC_051847.1:104138714-104151293 GCF_002237135.1 Teleopsis dalmanni | reverse complement strand
TTGAATCTGTAAATTTTATTGCCTTTAGGGGTGGAGTTTTCTGCTGCTGAAATCAGAATTGAGTTTAAAACCGAGGTTGCGTCCTCAATATGAGACTTACACTTTATCTTTTAATTTGTGTGTATGTGTGAGTTAATATACTTTTTATATTTGAGCCAGTTTGTTCTAGGACTTGTAAGGCTATAGGAACAGTCATATAACTGAGGACCATCAAGTAAGCAAAATGTAACTGGAGAATGGTCAGAAGACAAATCGCAGCTAGTGTATGTTGAGATAAAATTTTTGCTTATGCCTTTGGATACGGCGAAGTCTATTAGGTCTGGTATTTTATTGTTATCAGCAGGCCAATATGTTGGCTGCCCAGGAGAGATTACATCTAGTGCATTTTTTCTATTTGCAATTGAATTGTAGAGCTGTTTTCCTTTTGGATTACAGAGTCGTGAACCCCAATACGTGTGCTTGGCGTTGTAGTCTCCCGCCGCAAGAAATCTTTCACCTAGAGTTAAAAAGTAATCCGTAAATTGGGTCTCAGTAATGTTGAAGCGAGGAGGGCAGTAAACTGCCGATAAAGTTAAATTTTTTCCTGTGTGCTTAAGGCATATTGATGTGGCTTACATATAATTATGAGCATATGTACCTAGAAAATTGTGTTTTAGACGCCTTCGTATCAAAATACCTGTACCACCATGTGCTTTGCCATCTGGGTGATTAGTTTTATAGAATAAATAACCAGGAATAGAAAAGAAATTTTTGTTAGTTAGATGTGTTTCTGAGCAAAGCATTACATCCACACTTTCTCGGGACATGAAATTTGTGAGTTCAAGTTTATGTTGGCTTAAGCCGTTTGCATTCCATGTACAAATTTTTAAAGTACTCATTATTTAGACAAAAACATTTGCATTAATTGGCTTTGAATTTTAACTATCTCGTTAAGAGTAGTTTGCATGATTGACATGAACTGAGTTAAGCTCTGAGTGAGAGTGGAGATCATTATTTCCAAACTATTACTTTGAACTGGAGGGGTTGCTTCTCAGATTTAACGACATTAGCATATGAAACATCTGGTGTAACAGGCTTAGAAGTTAAAGGTTGAGGTACTTCAACTAATTTAATGGTGTTGCTTCTTGTAGGATTACGCAACTCTTCTTTCTGCAGAGCTAACCTGTGCTTTAGTTCTTTATAAATAGGACAGCCTCTGTAGTTTGCAGTGTGATTTCCACTGCAGTTGCTACATTTTTTGGAGTTGGTATCCTTTAATGCTTTTTTATCGCATTCGTAACTATGATGAAGCTCGCCACAAGCTACGCACACTGTACGAAGAGTGCAATATGACATAGTATGGCCATACTCTTGGCAGTTTGTGCATTGCACCGGACCATTTCTTTTGTGGGGCTCCTCAACGCTAATTCTGCGGTGAAGTAAATACTGTAGGTTGTAGATGTAGATGGCTCTCATTTTTTTTAAGCTTAGAAGCTTCCGGGTGAAGTTCAACTTTGAACATAGGTTGTGGGTTTTTATCTTTGTTAACAATATTTATTACTGCTCTAGCGCTAAAGCCTTTTTCGCTTAGGGCATTTGTTATCTCAATGGGTTCTACATCTGATTCGATACCTTTAATTACGACAACAAGGCCCTTACTACTCTTTAGTTGGTATGTGTAGTAATTTTTTTTGCTGTCTTCGAAATATTTAGTTATGACTCTAAAATTGTTTTCAGTGTCGATTTGGATTTTGGTTTCGTGTATATTGCCCCTAGTTATAGGAACAATATGAAAAGTATTATTTCCAATCAGTCTTGCAAGGATTGTAACTAGGTTATTTGAGCTGCGTTCACGCAAGTAGATTGGAGGCGGTTTAAAATTTTTGTTAATAGGCTGATTAGCTTCTTCTGTAGTTTCAGCTAATTCAGCAAATCTATTGCCAGAAAGAATGTTTGTAGTTGCACTATCTTTGATAGTTTTAGTTATTTTAGCACCTTTTGAATTACTTTTTTGAGGACTAAGTTTACGTTTCATATTTACATAGCTTTCCATGCCTGTTTGGACCTTTATTTTATTTTTTGGACTCGCTAAGTCGGAAAATGCAAGCGAAGTTGCTGAAGGTGCAATGTTTGACAAACTTTTGTCAGTTTGTGTAGTTTTCAGAGGCAACGTATTCGATGCGTCTATTACCAAATAAGCATTACGTTTACTTGGAATGCTTATCGTATGTCTTCTTTCTAGATTTTGATTGCTCATTTGCATACGTGGTTATATATGCAAATAGCAGGTGTGCTATAAGATTTACTTAATTTAACTACTATTAATATTAAGTTAAATTAACTATATAAATATAAGTAAAATTAAATTAAATTAATATAAAGCAGAAAATAATAAAAATAAAAATGAAGATGTAAAAAATAAAATGAAAATGTGTAAAATATTATACTTTATATTCTAATAATTAAACATATAAATAAAAACAAAAAGAGAAAAAAACAATAATAATAATACTAAGAATAATAATAATAATAATAATAATAAAAAAATAATAATAATTAATAAAATAAATATCTTTAAATTCCAAAATCCAATGTTAGCACGTATGTTGGTTTTGATGTTGTGTTGTGTTGTGATGAATTGCGGGCTTCCAATTACAGCTTTTGTGGAACACGTTTGTAATAAAATACTAGCTGTCTCTATCAGCACTTTTTTGTTTTGTTTATATATTCACAAAACCGCACTGATATTTTGTTTGAATGCTTGCTCACTTTTTTTTATTTTGAGCTTTAGAAAATAATTTGCTGTCTCTGTCAGCTATTTGAGTTTTTTTTTAATATTAAAGTTGTGCAAAAATCAACAAAAATCGAAAAAGCCCGCGCTATTTTCAAATTAATATTTTATGCACTTTTAACTTTTAGGAATTGTTTTTTTGTCCGAGAATGTTCTGTTTTTTATTTTTGTATTAATAACAAAAGTAATTCTTTTAAAAGTGATTGTTATTTACTTGTTTTTATACTGAAATTTAAATTTTTCCGAGACCGGCTTAAAAACACGTCCGCTCACTAGAAAGTTCGAAAACTAAAAGATTCTTAAGTTGTTTTTTAATTCTTGTTGTTGTTATTGGCGTCGTACTTGTCGTTTCTCCCTGTATAAGGATTGCCATTTCGTTCGATGTGTGGTAGTTTATAGGTTTGATGGGTACTGCGACTGGGGTTGATATTCGAGCAGCTTGCTTTAGTAGAGCTGTGAAGTCCTGTACGGCCTTGCCTATTTCATCATTTGATTTTAGGGGAGTGTTGGTGTTAATATGTGAGCTAATATATTTTTTAAATTTTAGCCAATTTGTGTGTTTGTTTGTGAGCTTTTCTTTGAATTTTGGGATGACTATTACTATATTTTTAATCAGCATAAAAGTCGGCCTGTGATCAGAGGAGGTTCTAAGGATACCTCTGTAGCAATTTGATCTCTTTTTAAATTCTTTGTAACCGACAAATCAATGATGTTCGAAGTTTTTTCCGATCTGATGGCCAGTAGGAGGGTGTGCCAGTGGAGGTTATGTCAAGGTCGAATTTTGTTACTACGTTCATCAGGGATTTTCATTTTGGTGATATAAGTCTTGAACCCCAGAATGTATGTTGGGCATTGAAGTCGCCGGCCGCTATGTTTTTGGGTCCTAGCTTTGTAAAGTATTCTTCAAATTGGTGTTCCGTTATGTTATACCTTGGTGGACAAGAAATTGAGGTTGTAGTCAGAGGTTTTATGTACTTTTTTAAGCATATGCTTGTCGCCTGCATATATTCTGCTTCAAAGTTGTGAGTCGGGAAATGTTTAATGCTATTTTTTATGAGGACAGCAGATCCGCCTCGTGCTCGTCCACTGGGGTGTTTTGTATCGTAGAGTATGTAGCGTAAAGTAGTTATACTTAAGAGTATGTAACGTATGTAAAGTAGTTTTTTTCGTTAAAATGGGGTTCTGAGATAACCATGACGTTAATTTGATGCGATTGTAAAAAAAATACAAGTTTGTTTTTATGTTGGCTTAAGCCGTTAGCATTCCAGAAACAAATTTTGATTGCATTCACGGTTTGGATAGGATTAAAAGTAGAATGTTTTGATTTTGAATCATTCCCTGCATCATATTTTGCATGGTGTTCATAGATTGCGTCATATTTTCCATAAACAGTTATATCATGTTTTCGATATTTGGTGATGACTTAGTAGAGCTTTCATTTTGGGCGTTGTTTGAGCCAGCGAATTCTCTAACAGGGTTATGAACGCAAAAAGTTCTACATAAATACTGATTCTTCAAAATAACTTTTCGAATAATATCATGTAAGACGTTTATACCACAGTCATTTCTTAGGTCCGATGCAATCTTTCTGGTGCTTATGAATTGATTTTCAGCAATGACCTTTATTATTTTGCGTTCATTTCTCAAAGTCAATTTTTTGGGTCTGCCCGTTGATCTCTTATAATCAAGTCTTACTTATTTTTTACACGTGGTATGATATCGTTCTTAATTTTACGGCCAACATTTCTGTAATTTCTGGTAGTACACTAGCGAAATAATATTTTCATTTATGTTTTTTTCACCCATATTTAATAATAGTTTTTTCTTAACAAAATAATGGCAATTACGTAATATAATGAACTCTATTAGTTTACTACTCTCAAAATTAAATATTAACACATAATTGTTCGATTTACCGTTTGATTTTACGTTTTTCCAATGTTGCAAAAATTTTGCCATTCTTTTTGCGACAGTAAGTTTTTTGTTGTTCTATTTTATTTTGTTGTTCATAACTATTAATTGTTAAGAATGAATTATTTGTGATCGTATTCTGGTTCAAATATATTGATAGTATTTGATCAAATGTATGATCACGTCGGGGACACCAAAAATGTTTGATCAAATGTATGATGAAATGTTGGAATCAACTCTTCGCAAGTACTGAACACTTTAATCCAGTACTTCTGTTGATTCTACCAACTTAAAAACCACTGAATATTTGTATCCAGTAATTTCGACGATTGCATTCAAATATCCTAGACACTGAACACTTAAATTCAGTGATTAGGCGCTTATGTGGTGTAAATTTGGTACTTGAACCAAATCCACCAAGCTAGCAGTACTCTTTCAAAGAGTTTAGAAACGCATGGCAATAAGCTTATGAGCCTGTATGAAGAGGCAAGTCTGGGGTCTTTGCCTGATTTATGAATAAATATTATCATGGATGCTTTCCACTCTATTGGGTGAAAACCAAATTTAATAAAAACTTGTGATAAAATTTATAGTCAAAAGGAGTTAGTTTTTTGTCATGATAGGTGAGATGTGATCAGTCTAAGTTGCTGTTGATTATTTGAACAAGATTATTGGCCGCAATATTCATGGGCATTCTTCATTTTCGATGGTGAGACTTACATTTTTGCCATTCACGCCACAACATACGCTTTTGTAAAACTATATTCTCTATATTACTCTTTGGAAGTACTTTATTGGATGTGTGAATTTTATTGTCTTTACGGGTGTAGTTTTTTGTTGCTGAAATCAGAATTGAATTTAAAACCGAGGTTGCATCCTCAATAAGAGACCTGTACTTTATCTTATAATTTGTGTGTACATGTGAACTGATGTAATTTTCATATTTCAGCCAGTTTGTTCTACGACTTGTTAGACTACAGGAATAGTCGTGTAACTTGGGACCCTCAAGTAAGCAAAATGTAACTGGAGAATGGTCAGAAGACTAATCGCAGCTTGTGAATGTTGAGATAAAATTTGTAGTTATGCCTTTGGTCACATATATTAGGTCTGATATTTTATTCTTATTGGCAGGCCACTATGTTGGATGTTCAGAAGAGATTGCATCAAGTGCATTTTTTCTATTTAGAATGAAATTGTAAAGCTGTTTACCTTTTGGATTACAGAGCCATGAAACTCAATACTTGTACTTGGGGCTGTAGTCTCCTGCTGCAAGAAATCTGTCACCAAGAGTTAAGAAGTAGTCCGTAAATTGAGACTCAGTAATATTGAAATGAGGCTGGCAGTAAAGTGCTGATAAATTAAAATTTTTTCCTATGTGCTTAAGGTATATTGATGTGGCTTGCATATAATTATGGGCGTACGTACCCAGAAAATTATGTTTGGACCACCATTTTTTCAATTTTAGACCATTGTATATTTACTAAAATACCCAGTCAGTGTGAGACTTCTCACTAAGATCACCCCGATGTCTGACGGAATCACCGATTTGGTATTTTATCAAGAGGCCGTCCAGGGCAAGAAGCTCAAATGTCAGTTTTTTTGTTGTCATTTCCATTAACTACTTTTTTCAGACTGTATATTTGCATTCTTCATCGTTGTAGGTGTATCACTGCAGCGGTTCTTCCTTCATCTTCTCAAAGTCGCAGGCGCCGGTAATTTGAGTTGCAAAGATTTTTACTGCCTTTCATTCAAAGCCACTTGAACAATTTTCATGTAGATATCTTAGAGCCTTATCGAGTAGTTCCGGTGTTGACAATTTTGTAAGCCAGACCCCATGGATCTATGTTTTCTTGATACCTATTCTATAATATTGGGAATTAGTGTATAGGTCCAGTGTGTATAGGTAAGTGTTATGCCTTGCCTGCCATAAAGACGGTTTAACTCTTGTGCATGTATGTCAACTGAAAGTTTTGCTGCAATAACACAGATTGCATCATCGGAGACTGTTCTATAAGAGCAGGCAACAAGTAACGCACTGCATCTACATATTTGTGCTCCATATCTACATATTTGGTGTCCATATAGGAGCGGCATAAAATATAATAGAGTCCGTGACCATAGAGGTCACGTAAGGAGTTCGGTGCTGTTTGAAACTCAATTTTGCATCGATCATAAATTCAATGAGTTTTGTTGTATTCTAGGCTTAGTTTTTGTTTAACACGTTTTCAATAATTTTGTTTTTGATGTTTTTCTTGTTATATTGATATTTTTTTGAGAAAAATTATATTAAAGATTCAAATGGCTCGATTCATGCCCGACTCATTGAGTCGTGCATGCATTCGGACAAAAGTTTCCACAGTCTCAGCTCAAAATCCTGGAAATCCTGGAGTGTACTTTTTCGAAAGTCCAACGTGAAATGACTTGTAATGAACCTTTCTTGTGGTTCGTATAAAGCTGGGATTTAACTCAGCCGTAGCCAAGGTCCACACAAGAAATTTATTTGGTGAGCCTATCACTTCTGATTACTCCTAACGCCTGAACCGAAGTAAACTAAATCGTTGATAAACTGAACTGAAGGTACTCGGAATTGCAAATAAGCTAACTCGCCGAACAGCCGACACGATATAACACAGACACACGTGACTGTTAAAGCTACGTGTGCTGAATTATAGGTCGCGATTAACACGCCCTTCCCTGTTCACTATTAAAGCGCCCAGGGGCCGGAGACGTTAGGTTACTGTTAAAAGCCACCTACAGATTCCGACACTATGGTATAGACACACGTGACTGTTAAAGCTACGTGTGTTATACCCCGTGCAACCCAGATTCAGTAACTGTTAAAGCCCTGAATCTTGTTTATCTAAACCACTCTTCAGTTCAGTCGTTCAATACTATGCGCCACAGCTACCTAGTTTACGTGCGTCTTACCTAAATCTCTCAAAACTGCCGTTGTCTACACTCAAGGTTCCTTCAAATTTCAATGCCGCTAGCAATTACAATTCGGTTTGCATCTAAACTTCTTCGTCTTTCTTTTAAATTTCAGTTTTCCCCTTGTAGTTTAATGAAACAAACATTCACATTAAATAATTATTAATCTTTATTTAAACTTCCTTTGTACTTTTGTATGACACAGGAAGTAATATAGTTGCTTTACAATTTTTCGTACAGAGGTTATCATTAAGACTTTCAGCATTAATTCGACACAATAATTACAAAGTTTCTAATTTTTATGTTTACGTTACTGTTTTTCAATGAAATATTTTAATTTTAATTTTATTTATTTAAATTTAGTTATACATGCTAAATAATAAATTTTCAATTGTTCTGCGTTTTACTTTTATTAAAACAACTAATAATTTTTCAAATATGCTGAGTTTTACTTTTATTAACAACTAATAAATTTTCGAATGTTCTGAGTTTTACTTTTATTAACAATTAATAAATTTCCAAATGTTGTGAGTTTTACTTTTATTAACAATTAATAAATTTCCAAATGTTCTGAGTTTTATTTTTATTAAAAAAAAAAAAAAAACAATTAATAAATTTCCAAATGTTCTGAGTTTTACTTTTATTAAAAAAACAATTAATAAATTTTCAAATGTTCTGAGTTTTACTTTATTAAAACAATTAATAAATTTTCATATGTTCTGGGGTTTCACTTTTATTAAAACAATAAAATTTCAAATATTCTGTGTTTTATCTTTATTAAACAATTAATAAATTTCCAAATGTTCTGAGTTTTCTTTTATTAAAACAATTTCTAATTTTCAAAATGTTCTGCGTTTCACTTTTATTAAAACAATTAATAAATTTTTCAATGTTCCGAGTTTTACTTTTATTAAACAATTAATACACTTCCAAAGTTCTGATTGATATTGCACTATACCGCGTCCAAAAATAACAAAACAAGAGACCGCTTCTCCCTGGTGCGGTCAACGATCAACGGTATCAGCTGTACCTACGTTACAGTTCAACGACCGTTGATCGAAGCTCGTTAGCTGATCCCACTGCAATGCACTAGTGAAAATCCCGCTTTAAGGCGAATTCTAGCTCTTATTCATGTGGAAGTTAGGAGTTGTTCTTGACTAAGCTTTGTTTCAGTTCCACATCTTTGCACAAAAGCTTTCTTTATCATTGCTTCTTGATACAAAAAAAAATACTGTACAAGCTCAGCAATGGCTTTAAAAGTGTCCAAGCTTCTGCACCATACAGCAGGACAGGTATGAGAGATTTGTAGAGCGTGAATTTTGTTTGCCAAGAGAGGGCTTTATTTCTCAATTTCTTACTTAGAAAAAAGTAACATGTATTGGACAGAGTGATTCTTCGTTGAATCTCTAGGCTGATGTCATTTTTGGTGTTTAAACTGGTTTCTAAATAAACAAAATCTTTTATAACTTCGAACTTATAATTGTTAACAGTGACGTGGGCCCTAAGATGCTCAGGAAATTTGTTTGTTGACAGAAAGTACTTTCTTTTGTCTTCATTTACTGCAAGACTCATTTGCTGTGTTTTTCTAAGTTAGAAAATGCCGCACTGACGACGCGGATGTTCAGTCATCGGCATACGCAAGCAACATTACACTTTTGTAGAATATTATGCCAGTGCAGGTTGAATCTGCTGCGCGAATTATCGTTTCCAATATTAGGATAAATTAGTCACACGACAAGGAGTCATCCTATCTGAAACCTCGTTTGGTATCAAACGGCTCGAAGAGGTTCTTCCCAATTCTAACGGAGGTGGTAGTGTTGCTCAACGTCATTTTACATAGCCATATAAGTTTTACTGGGATACCAAATTCAGACATAGTGTCAAAAGCAGTTTTGAAATCGACAGATAGGGGCGACTGCGGTCAGAAGAGTCCTATTGTACCAGTTTCACTATTGATTACACAAAGGCCCTTACAGCTTTGTAAATAAAGTCTAGAACTAAATCTAGAGAAGAGTTCTTAATCTGTTCTGATGACAGAAGTTCCATATAAAACAAGTTTCTTCTGAGCGATATTAAAGCTAGGCATTCTCAAAGAATGTGCATGGTAGTTTCCTCATCTTCGAGGCAAAATCTGTAGTCCGAATTAGCAGATAGTCGTAGTTTATGAAGGTGGTATTTTAGTCCATAATGACATGTAAAGAAACCCGTTTGCAGTCTAAAATTACATTTTGAGAACTTCAGGTTGTTTTTGTAGGAGTACGGTGATATCAGTGCTTTGCTTTATCTAAGTTCTGGGAAGCTTTCCCAGTACTCCAGCCGCATGTGATTTTCCCTGTCCTTGATTATCCGCTTTGTACTGGCCCAGTTTATCCCACAAAGGGATTGAGTTCCTGTAAAAGCCGTTTTTTATGCAGTTGTGGCTAGCTCATCGGCTTGTTTATTTCCCAAAACTTCTCTGTGACCCGGTTAACCTTATTCAGAGTTGCAAGTACCAGTAAGAGCTCATAACATTCATAACATTTTAACTTGAAAGTCCAAGAGGACAGAACTTTGAGAGCAGCCTGGCTGTTGAAGTAAATAACAATTCTCGAGCCATATGGTTTTTTGAATTTCAGCTTGAAAGACACTCGGCCATTTGCCCATTGCCTCCGAAATTCTGGTGTGCCTCCATCCATTTTTGATCCCTCTGTGTACCAAACCAAACTTTTTGGGTCAACCTGTGGGGCTCCGTTTTCCACGTTGGACGTGAAGGAATGTAAACTTCAAATTTTTTGCCAAAACGATGGAGTTTTGTTATATAGTCTCCATCGCACTGAGGAATTTTATGTGCTCCAAATGCTTTTAATATTATTTCATGACCATAGTCAGGACAAACGTTATTCATGCGGGGTTTCAATCGGAGTGCACTAAACTCAGCCGTAGATTGAATATTAATGTGCAGATGTGCCAACCCAAGTATACCAGTCATTAAGAGTCACGCGAGTCTGTGAAGTTTCGGGCAAACAGTAATAGATCCAGCCTGTGTGACCTTTTGCCACCAGACCAGGCAACCATATGTCATAATAGGACGTACTACTGCGTGGTATATCCAAAATATTGAAGCATGTCCTCAACCCAGGAAATAATATCGGAATCAACATTCCTGTTAGATAAAGCCTTCGTAATCGAGCCATAACTCGTATTATCGAAAGCTCCTTCTATATCCAGAAGTACACAAAGTGCGATTTTTTTGTTTTTGTGGGCCTTTTCATTATTGTTGTTTCATTATGATCGAAAGGCCGGATGATTATTTCATCGTCAACGATTGCAAATTCGGCATCATCTTCGCTTTCAGTCACATCACTACTATTGCCATTTAGTAGGTTCGAGAAGTGATTCCTCCAAATGTTAAGCATGCTTTGAACATCTATCACCAGATTACCATTTAGATCTTTGTAGGAATTAACTCTGGGTTTATAACCATTTGTCAGGCTTTCGATTGCTGGGTTTATATTTTGGAGCCATATTCTTGTCGTCCAGCTTTTCAAGCTGCTCGTAATTATGCCTTTCTGCTTCTTTCTTTTTTCGCCTGCAAAGGCGCTTCTCCTGCCTTCTATTTTTCCGAAATCGTTTTTTAGCAGCGTGCGTTGCAACTGACCGCAGGGTGCCTTGGTATGCTGATATGCGTCTCTCTCTGCAGTAGCGTCATGACACTCTTGGTCATACCAGCTGTTTGTTTACCTACGGCGATAGCCAATCACTTTTTTTGAAGCGTACTTACTTTTTCATCGCACATAAACGTGTGTGGATCTTGGCTGCAACAAGACAAGGATCCGAGTCGATGCAGACTTTTCAGATAGTACATACATCCAAGTCACTGGAACCATGCCTTTCATCTATCACAACGAGATCAACTTTATATCTTGTGTTTTAGCCATGTTGCCTTATGTATGTTGAGATGCTGGAATCTGGTACTACTAACCACCATGTTTCTAACCGCTGTGAAATCAATCAGCCTTTTTCCATTATCAGAAGTTTTTGTGTGAAGGCTGAACTTTCCACTAGTAGCGCCAAAGATAGCTTCTTTATCTACCTTTGCGTTGAAGTCTCCTACAACGATTTTGATGTCATGATGGAGACAGCGTTCATATGTTTGTTCATGGTGTTCATAGAAAGTTACCTTGTTGTCGTCATCTTTATCTTTCGTCGGGGCATGCATACAAATTAAAGTAACGTAGAAAAATTTTGTTTAATACGGATTTTGCCGAGCCTTTCGGTTATTGGTGTAAATGTTGAAACCAAATTTCTCAACCTTCGGCTTACCGCAAATCCGATTCCGAATTCGTGCTTTGTTGCATGGCAGCTGTAGTAGATGTCACAATGTTCTGGTTTAGAGCATCCTTGCCTCGGCCATTGCATTTCCTGGAGGACGGTAATGTCAGCCTCATATTTCTTGAGGACAATAACCAGCTGTATAGATGCACCTACTCAGGTTCATATTTTTAAATCGTGTTTCTTATAACGTTTGCGTTTGTTGTCACTAGTAGCTCGTTTCCTTATCTGATGCTGCCTCGACATTTCCATTGAAAGGAGTTTTTAATTGGTGCGTTCCAAGTCCGACGTATAACCTTATATATCAATGGGGAGGATTTCGCTGCACACATTAGTGCAATAGGTCAAAAGGTAGAATTAAGGATACTTCTTCAATCTAGAAAGTAAAAGAGATGACGGGAAATATTGTTGATGATAAGTGAAAATTTGTATCTCGGAGGAATGAGCCCACATTAGTGAGGTTTGTGTTTATATTGTTGCATAACATTTTAAGGTCTTGGCCCGTAGCTAGAATAGTGTGATAGTTGACATAAGATAAGACTGAACTTCGGGAGAGTTCATGAAAGAAGACTGCTCTTAAAGTTCCTTGTTTCCAATACATAGCTTTCGACATCATACCTCTTAAATCGATGAAGGATAATGTGCCTAAAAGATAGTTA
>NC_051847.1:104131578-104138614 GCF_002237135.1 Teleopsis dalmanni | reverse complement strand
TATAATCATAAATAAAAATACATAGAATTTTATTTAATATAGCGAATATAAGAAATGCTATTGTTAACAGCTTGTGTGTGTATATTGCAGCATCTAAAATATCATATTAGTATATGATACACAATTAGTTATTTTATCGTTATCAATCGTCATCAATACGTATATAAGATATATATATATATTCGCGTATGTCCCAATCAGTATCAATAACAAATACTCCTAATATGTACACATATATGTTGCGATGGATCACAAAATAAGCTTCATATATATAATAAGTGACAAGTTTAAGCATTGCTGAATAAATGTATTGTGAAATAAAAAATAATATCCATAGATATGTGATTTTTTAAGTTATTCGGACATCATAAACCAATGATATTTCCATATGAGTCAATGATAAACAGTGGTAATGTGTTTCTAAATTACGGTAACACTTTTCGTTTCACATTGGGTCTTGTGAGCCAGAGATTAGGGTTTTTCTGCAAATCCAAACAGCAAGTATTACCTGAATCACACTTTCAAAAATACCCGGTCGGAATTAAAATATTGTAAAAACTTTTATCTTACATTCAAATCAATTTTGATATTTAAGGTAATACTTAATGCGTTGCACATATTTATACACAATATTTGATTGAATTAGTTTTTATTTAAAACTATTTTCAAACATTTTTCAAAATAATTGTCTTCTTTTTGAAAACGAAAACGGAAAGTCTAATAAGAAAATCACTAGTAGATAACAGACTTCAGACTTCATAATGCTAATACTAAATATATAGACAAGTTAGACTGAATAAAGGACTATTCTTATAGTTATGAAAACTGCAATAAAGTTGAATGTAAATAAGTTACTTAATATTTTCAGAAATATGCATTGCAGAATCTAGTAATTAAACTACTTCAAACATAAATAGTGAAAAAATTGATCGTCATACTGAAAAAACAGGACTATAATTGAAACATAACCTTAGTAGGATATAAATATACACTGAATGTAAAATGTCGAATAATGCCGCTAGTAACGATGTAAGTTCGTCAGATGATATTGCCACTGCTCATATAAGAATGATGGTCAGAAATACAGATACTATAGAGATGCCAATAATTGAAAGTAATAAAAACAATGAGGACTTGACCAACAAAACAACTACAATCACAATATCCAGTCCACCGACAATCAAACAAATCACACAAAAACAGGTAAGAATATATTGATTATATTGAATATTAGAGCTTCGGGTTAAGTATAACAAATAGGTTATAAATTGTAATATCAGGAATAAAATTATGCAAAATAATGTTCGAAATCGCATAAATGCATTATTCGTTTCACATAAGTAAGACATTTTCCATGAAGTTTGATTTTATGTACCGATATATGAAACTTCAACAAAGTTTCAGGTATATTAGCAAAAGTAATGGAATTCAATATACAGTTTGATCGCGGTAAAGTGTACCTGTAAAATGTCATATATGATATGGATGATGGAGTGATAAATACAAGATTACGCCACTTAAAGAACTGTTAAGTCAGAAGTAAAATAACGTGATTATTGAGTTTTTAAAATTGTTTCTTCATATATTATCCTAATTTTATTTGCTATAGATATATTCTATAAAACTTGAAATTGATTTAGATAAAATATGTATTATGCAGAACAAATTGTGAACTCTTATAGACAACCTAAATATAGTAGATGTTTAAGTAAGAATTTAATGTCACAATTTTGATTTTGTTGACAAAAAAGTGCAACTAGAAAGCAATTTTGCTTCTCTGTTTTGGTTTTATTAAAAAAAAACATGACTTCACTCAACCAAATTGAAAAAAAAAATAACACGCAAGTGGTGTGAAAAAAATAGTAAAATTCTTTGATGAATTTAGGGTAATGAGCATTTTGGAAACTTTGTTCAACAATTTATTTCGTTACAATAATAAAAAAGTTTATAATAACAGTGTAAATAATTCAGAAAATAATGGTGAAAACTTAAAAAAAACAGACTGGAGAATTCAATAATTTGAACAAAAAATTCTAATTTTAGAACTATTGGTGCATACAATGTATTGAAAGTTTGGAAAAGTAGAATTTGCGAGAGTCCTAAATTTTGAGCTTCTACTATATGCAATATAAAAAAATTGAATTCACTATTAATAAATATATTTAAAAATATTATAATCTCTAATTCAAGGAATGGGAATGGTAAAGATATTGAGATCGGTGTGATACAGTTTTGTTATCAGTTCGTTGCAATATTTTGTACGTAAGATATTTACTTTTTGGCGAAGGTTCATTTTTTGTATACATCTTGAAAAACTTAGGCCGAGCTTCTTAAATTCAAAAATGCGGGAAGTCTACGGTACAACTTCGCTACTCTATTATATATTTTTTGGTCTCCATTTTTAATTAAAAAAAGAAAGAAAGCTGATTGCAGTTCTTAATGTATTTGAAAGACATGAATTAAATAAAATATTAAAATAATGTCATCTATAGATACTTACATATGTACACAAATTTGCATTCGAAGATTCCGTCTATTTTTGTTACTGCAACGAACTGTTTGTTTAATTTATTCATTTAATTCATTCATTCTGTATTGCAAATTTGATTAATAAATCTAGTTTTTTAAAATGCCACCGTTAAAGGTTAAATCGATGTAAAAGCAAGAGAGTTTCTTGCAATTATAGAAAAAATGAAACTGATTAATGGCTATTGCAATCGTCATTAACATATCCGCTCATTGTATGAAAAATATACTTCTGGTATAGGAATTGTATAAGATTTATTAAAAAACAGAACAGAAAGCTTTAAGTTTTGCACTGGATGTTGTTCATTTCCTAACCTTAAAGAGAGGTGTGTACTAAAAAATTCGAATATTTGAGATATTTAAAGTAACTCCAGTAACTCTCCAGTAATTACAGGTAAGTCATACCGAATTGAGACGTTTTAGGAAACTTAACTAAAATTAGCTTCTGAAATTAAACAGAAATGGAATGAAATATAAGAAGTTCATGGAAAAAACTACAGTGTTCATTTATAATAGAAGACAATTCATCAAATCTTTGAATATCAAGACAGCTTTGTGGACAGCAGCGGCTTCGTGGGTCACTATAATCTTACGAATATCAAGAAACATTTGAAATAATTTATTACAATCTCAAGATACTGAAGATGCTTAAATTAACTTTGTAGAGATACAATCAGATACTGGTTAGCTTACGATATCTGATTGATAAGCTAAAAAGAAAAGACAAGCTACCTTACATTAATTTTTTAAATAAATTTATTTAATGGCATAAAATTAAATATCTATATGCATATTATAAGTTCTGATTTATATGTTTTTGTTAAAACTCAGTAAAGCAATAAACACTTAGGAGAAAAAGTCTGCGTTCACCCACAAAATTTTTCTTAAATTTCGCATAACTCATTTCATTTTTATTGTAATTTATTTTTGTTTTCTGATTTATTTTAACCAAAAAAACAACAATGAAGTTAAAACATAACTGCTGTTCTTTAAAAAAAAAATTAAAAACAATTATATGCAAAACCAATTTCTTCTTAATATTTAAATTAAAACAAATTAAATTCACAGAAATCTTAAATTTAATAGCCTGTGTCAGAACCTCTGCATTTAGTAACCTCTTTTAGGTGTCGTTGCATGGACTTAACCAGCTTTGCACCATTACTTGGCTTACACCCCCAAACCATCACGCCTCTACCACCATGTTTTACCACTGGAATTAAGTTTTGTTTATTATAAGCTGTACATGATTCTCTCCACAGAAGTTTTCTACCTTTGATTTCAAATATGCAGTATTTACTCTCATGGGAGAAAATAAATCTTTTTTACAACTCTATAGGTTTATTTATATGCTCCCTTGCAAAGCTAAATCGTTTTATATTATTATTTCTGGATATGCATAGTTTCTTTCTTGTATAACCCGAGTATAATACTTGCTCTTCTTCAAAATTTTCCCCACAGTATTAGGACATATTTTTTTTAAGTTTTTTGGCAATAGGTTCAGCTAGTTTGGAGGCTGTTACTCTGAAATTTACTCTGGCTGATGATGTTGCGTGTTTTTTATCTGATAGAATTGACGTGCGAGGTTTAGAAACGTAAGTACTTGCCTCCATGAAGTTATTTATAAGTCTCTGCACAGACAAATATTTTCGTAAATTTTTCGTTAATTTATGACAACTTTCTAAAATTTATTCGGAATAAGACATATTCTGCACTCAATAGTCAAAATCGAAGCTGTCAAGTCTCCCAAACTTATACCACAGTGTAAAAGCTGCCAGGGGCTTGGTCACACTAAGAATTATTGTAATAGGATACCGAGATGTGTTAAATGCACAGCCAATCACCTTACTATTAATTGCATAAAAGATGCTAACGAACAGCCAAAGTATTGCAACTGTGGTGAAAACCATCCTGCGAACTATAGAGGGTATGTTGTAGCTATTGAGCTGCAAAAAGTTAGAGATAAACGAATAAGTAATCAGAAACAAAATAAAGAACTGATTAGCAAACCGAAAACACTTTCCACACATACTACAAATAAAAAGCAAAACGTATCATATGCGCAAGCAGTTAAAAGTAATGGTAAAGTCAGCATGCGAGCAATATGCAGCCAATAGCCACTTCTAGTACGAATAAACAAAATGAAGATGTACTCTCACAGATTTCGCATAAACTTCAAAAGCAGGAGGTAATAGCCAACGAAATACAAGTCCGACTAACTAAGCTAGAACAAAAACTTAACGAAAATTCAAAAAATAAAAAATTAAAAATTGCTTAAGAATTATGACATAGAATGCGAACGGTCTGTTAAAACACCAAGAAGAACTAGAAATATTACTTAACATGGAACAAATCGATGTTTGTCCTGTGTCCGAAACACAAGAATTATTTCATATATCACACTATACATCCAGATAACTGTGCGAGTGAAGAAAGTGCTGTAATTATTAGGAAAAGCATAGATCAATATGAAGAAAACAAATGTAGTACTCAAATGTTTCAAACAACAACAGTCACAGTAAAAACAAATAGTCAACCCTTGTCAATAACTGCTATTTACAGTTCCCCAAGGCATACCATTACAGCAGAGGAATATAAACAGCTAATAGGAAGACACAAATTTAAGTTTATTGTAGGTGGAGATTTCAATGCGAAACACACTCATTGGGGCTCACGCATCACAACAACAAAGGGAAAGAACTGTATAAAGCTGCATTAGAAATGGGATCCGAATTCATTTCAGTAGAAAAGTCAACTTACTGGCCGACCGATCCAAATAAATTGCCTGACCTTATAAATTTCTTTCTCACTAAAAAAATATCATCAAACTACATGGAAATCAAACAAGGTTTAGATTTGCACTCCGGTCATTCGCCAATATATTTAACATTAAGTGATACGATCATAACGAAAAATCCTTGTAATAAATCTACAGATTGGAGCTTTTTTAAAGCATTGCTGGAAGACAGTGTAAACCTCTCAACTCCACTGAGCACTTGTGATGAAGTTGAAAGAGATTACGATCAGTTCATCAAGCAAATTCAAAGAGCGGCTTGTAGCAGTACCCCTGAATATAAAAGAAAAACGGTAGGGAAAAACTATCGAATGGAAATTATGAGTCTAATAAAAGAAAAAAGGAAACTAAGGAACAGATGGCATCAAAGTCGATCTCCTCTAGATAAAAGCAGGCTTAATGAAGCTACTAAACGTTTAAAAACTGATATTCGTCTTATTAAAAATGAGTCAGTAAAAAATTATATTTCATCACTTGGAGTTGACAAAAAATCAGAATACTTATTGTGGAAATCGACAAAATACCTTCACACCAACATTCAAAGACAGCAATGAAAAATAGGCTAGAAGCAATGAGGAACAAACCGAAGCTTTCGCAAATAACCTGACAAATATATTTCAGCCTAATTATGTACAGTGTGATGAATTACTGATTGTCACAGAGAGTAGAAACCAGCAAATTGATCGAATAACAAAACGTGAACTAAAATCAGCAATAAAAGACTTGAAAAATAAAAAGGCGCCTGGCTTTGACCTTATAACATCCGAAGTTTTAAAGCAGTTACCAGATAAAGCTGTTAGCAAATTATTAATGCAATTCAATGCAACAATAAATCTAAAATATATTCCTAGCCTATGGAAGATCGCAGAGGTAAAAATGATTCCAAAAGCAGGCAAGCCGCTATAATGCATATCGTCATATAGACCAATTTCAATTTTACCAACTATTTCGAAGCTCTTTGAAAAGCTATTCTACAAGAGACTAATGCCTATAATAGAATCCGAAAAGCTAATACCAAACCATCAATTTGGTTTTCGTGGTAAGCATTCAACTATAGATCAAGTACACCGCATTGTCGATGAAATTGAAAGGGCTATTGAAGGTAAAAAAGTGTGTTCTGTTGTATTCTTCGATGTCGCACAGGCCTTCGACAAAGTATGGCACAAAGGCCTTTTGAATAAACTAGAAACATGTTTGCCGTCGTCATATTTTGCGATTTTGAAGTCTTACATTACCTCGAGGTTCTTTTATGTAAAACACGAAAACTGCTATTCAAATCTTTCTGCGATAAAAGCTGGTGTACCTCAGGGCAGTGTACTCGGTCCACTACTGTACCTGCTTTACACAATGGACTTGCCAATAACACTTGAAAATAAAATTGCAACATTTGCAGATGATACTGCTATTTTGGCGATTGCTGACTCCGTTGAAGAATCAATAGCCAAATTACAAACAGCTACAAATTCGTTAGACAATTGGACAAAAAGATGGCGTATCAAATTGAATTCTGCTAAATCTTTTCATGTGGATTTTACAAATAAAAAAATACAGTATCTTCCTATTTCGATTCAAGGTACTCAAATACCATATGCCAATACTGCAAAATATCTTGGTATAACGTTGGACGCAAAACTTCGGTGGAAAGAACACATAAAAAAGAAACGGGACGAGCTTGACATGAAGTTGCGGAAAATGGAATGGCTGATTGGCCGCAAATCC
>NC_051847.1:104126144-104131478 GCF_002237135.1 Teleopsis dalmanni | reverse complement strand
CATATGGCTGCTCAAGTGGAGCTTGCGCACGATCCACTCGAAGAAAAACGTGCTAACAATTGATAACAACGGGCTAACGCCCTTCGCAGCGACGAAATGAAATCAGTCGATTTCTGCTTGAAGTCCGAAAGCATCTGCCCCGGAACACTAAGAGGATTTTCAAACAACATCTCCGAAGGACTAGCATTTAAATCTAGCTTCGGTGTCGTTCGCAATCCCAACAGCACAAGTGGAAGATACTGCGTCTAATTGCTTAAGGAATAATATCGGATGGCCGCTTTCAATGTCCTATGGAAACGCTCGACCAAGTCAAACAATAACGCTTCCCCTGAGACAAAGACAATGGGCCCACAATGACAACATGAAAATGCTGGAATCGACTATCAGCAAACGAACCAATTGGTGTTTTAGTACGCCCCTTAGCAATTAACTGGTATTGGCAGGATCCCTATAAAATAATTATATAATGATAAATTTATTTCTTTAATCCTAGATTGCTACAGGAACTTCAAGATAATGAATGTAAAACCGATTTCTGTGATTAACTTGAAAGATATATAAATACGTATTCTTCAAACGGAGATATTCTCTTAATGCTAGGAAATTTAAACGCACAGATTGGCTGTGAAAACATCCATTTAGAAAAATATATGTGGTGTCACGGTCTGGGTACCCGAAACGACAATGGAAACAGACTTATCGAAATGTGCTGCGAGGCTAATCTGGTAATCGGTGGCTCCCTTTACCCACATAAAACATCACACAAAGCAGGCGGGAGGCGGGAGAATTAATGCTCGATGGAGGTCATCGAACTGCAAATTCGAAGCATGTATCAACAACTCTGCACATCAATAAAGAAGTCGGTAAAACATGATAAAAGAGAACGGACAGAAAATCAAGCACGGATTGCTGAGTCTGTATATAACTTGGGTAACATGAAGGATCTTTACAAGGTAACAAGAGTGCGTTCCGGCAAAGGTCACTACAAGAACAAACCTATTAAAGATAAGAACGGTAAATTTATCTCCAACTCAGAGTTGCAGCTCAAGAGATGGGCTGAACACTTTAATAAGGTGCTCAACAACCCCTTAGGATTACAAGAAGATATAGAACTTAACTCTCCATCAAGCAACTTGCGTTACTGTCAAAAGTCAATTCGGACCAACCAACAAGATCTGAAGTTATTGCCGCCATAAAATTATTTAAACCAACAAGGTACCCGGCAGTGACAACATCAATTCCGAACTATTAAAGTGCGATCCTGAATTATCAGCATCTATATGGCCCCTTATTCCACAGAAAATCTGGGAAAACTAAGCGGTACCACTTTCTTGGAATGAAGGTATGCTCGTTAAGATTTCGAAAAACGGTGATGGATCCGTTTGTAAAAATTACCAAGGTATCACGCTTCTACCCGTGTCCAGCAAAAAACTCACTTCGATTTTACTATCACGAATTTCGACGGTTACAGAAGGACTTCTCCGTGAGAATCGATATGGTTTTAGACGAAATCGATCTTTTGTCGACCAAATCAATACTGTTCGAATCGTGTTTGAACAATGCAACGAACTTAGATGTTCCGTTTATGCAGCATTCATAGACTTTAAAAAGCCTTTGATAGTCTGAACAGGCTTTTCATTTAGGCTGCTTAACGTCAAAAGGGCATGCCACCAAAAATACTCAACATCATCAAGTCCATGTACATTGAATTTAAATGCACAGTTTTTTGACGGAGTGTTGTCTGACGCGTTTGACGTGAATACAGGAGTTTGTCAAGGTTGCCTCCTTTCACCAGTACTTTTCATTCTAACTCTGGACATTGATATACCAATCTGCAAGAAAGCCAAATACTTGGGCATGCTATTAGACCAAAAGCTGACTTGGAAGGGGCACATAATTCAGAAGAAGAAGGAAGCTCATCGAAGATTTGCAGATCTATATTGCCTTCTTGGTAAAAATTCCAGTCTGTCAATAGATAACAAACTACTAAGTTACAAAACTGTTATTGTTCCGACAAACTACTAAGTTACAAAACTATTATTGTTCCGATTTGGAAATATAGATTTGAAATGTGAGGAACCACCTGCAAGACTAATACAAATACTATCCAAAGGCTGCAATCAAAAATCCTGCGAACGATAGTATAAGCTAGATGGTATATCAGAAACGACGATATTCACAAACACCTGAATATCCCAACTATACATGAAACAATTCAAAAAAGCAGTGCTAACCACTTATCTAAATTGCTTCAGCATACAAACTTAGAAATGAGAAGATTTCCTGCCTTGGAACTAAGGTACCAAAAACGTCTTAAACGTACACTTCCAGCCTACTTAAGTATTAAGTATTAAATTAAGTTGAATTCTTTACTTCACAAAAACAAAAAAAATAAAATTGTTAATGTTTATTAATTTATTGTCATTTTTTATTTATCTATCTATTTATATATTTTATTTATTTATTTATTAACTTATGTATTACTTTATTTATGAAATGTATTGAAATTTATATGAAATGCATCATTATCATTAATATGTTATCTTAAATGATGATTTAAGATAACTCAAACTTTCAAATTTTAATTTGTTTAAAGTATTACTAGATATCTATGATAGTTGTAATATTAATGGAATAAATAAAAAAAGAAAGAAATTTTCAAGTCTTAAAATCTAAGAACCTAAAATTCTAATTCAAAACGCATACCTTACTTACTTACTTATTTTGGCCATGACAACCCGTTACCGAGTTTCGGCCTGACGCAGCATATCTTCCCAGGCGCCTTTGCTGCGTGCGCGCCTTCTCCAGTCTCGTACATCACGTCCAGTTAGTGCTCCCTCAACTTGAGACACGGTTTACCTCTACGTCTTCTTCCGCCAACCATGTACGCGACAGATATTTGGCTGATCCCACGATAGTTGGCGTATCTCGTTAGGTCACCTTTTTTCAAGATAGGACAAAGGGTACTGACATTCCAATCACTGGGTATACTTTCATCTTACCATATTCTGCAGATAAACTGATGCATGCACCCTATCAGCATATCGCTGCCGGCCTTGAACAATTCAGCAGGCAGGCCATCTGCGCCTGCCGCTTTGTTGTTCTTAAGTCGCTGTATAGCAACACGCACTTCGTTATGGCTAGGTGGTGGAATTTCAACGTCATCATTTTCGATTGGGGATACAGAGGGCATTTCTTCAATGGCAGAGTTGATGTTATCATCGCCAGAAATGCTCCTTCCATACTTTCAGTACATTCTGCGTATCTGTAACCAGATTACCATTTTCGTCCTTACAGGTTGATGCACCAGGCTTAAAGCCTTGAGTCAAACGATTGACCTTTTGATAAAATTTACTGGCAACATTCCTATTTCTACACACCTCGATTTCCTCTCGCTGGCGCCTTTCTTGATCAGATATTGTTCATGCACGGTTCGCGTTGCTGCTGACTGCAGGGTCCTTTTATAGGCCGCGTTCTTCGCAGCAGTAGCTTGGCGACACTCTTCGCCGTACCATTGGTTTCGCCGTGGGGGACGTTGGAAACCAAGGACATCTTCTGCTGTTGTGCGTAGGGAGTGAGAGATATGTCCCCACTGTCTGCCGGCATTATCGGGACGGGAGGGTTGGTTGTTTAATCGGTTAGAGAGCTGAGCGGCGAAGACTTCGGCTGTCTCTTGTGATCGCAGCATACCAACGTCTAGTTTTTTTTGCACACGAGAGCGTACATTCTTGGCGGTACTAAGCCGCATGCCCACCTTGGCTGCGACAAGGTAGTGGTCTGAGTCGATATTTGAACCACGGAATTAACGTATGTCCAGCACACTAGAAGCATGCCTTGCGTCAATCACGAAGTGATCAATCTCGTTTCGTGTTGATTGATCGGGAGATACCCACGTTACCTTGTGAATATCACGGTGTGGGAATTTGGTGCTACATACTACCGGTGCAAATCGCTGAACTGATTTTGATAGTCTCTTGCTTAACGCAAAACCAAATTCAAATTCACACCTATTTACATGGGAGTTGTAATATACATCACAGTTTGCTCTTTTAGAGCAGCCTTGTCCTGTCCATCGCATTTCCTGGATGACGGTGACGTCAGCCTTACATTTATTGAGGGCTTCCACCAGTTGGATAGAGGCACCTTCCCTATAGAGGGTCGGACATTCCAGGTGCATATCCGTAAATCATAGTCATTTATGCGTTTGCATGGGTCGTCAACATTAATTGGTTTCCAGTTCCGAGACACTTTCACTTCCTTCATTGGCGGGTGCCAAGTAACTGTCCAGGGGTGCCACGAGGAGGCTATGCGACAACTTGGATTAAGGACAACAAGGATTGCGCTGACATTTTTCATGTTAAATGCAATCAAACACGTTGCCTTGTGTAGTAGCTCCCAGGGGCACGGCTCCCCCCCCCCACGGTTACCTTCCCAAACATAAATATTGCTGCTCTAGATCTGAAAAACACAGTTAACACAGAATCTCCGAAGACCATTATTGTGAAGGATTTTAATGCATGAAGTAAGGCTTGGGCTCCTCTAAAACAAATTACAGGAGAACTACAATCGAATCTTTTTTATACAACTACAATTTATCGATCCTCAACTGTGTGAAACACACATATCTATCAACACACTATCCACTGTACACGTGTCACCCAGTTCTCTCGCCAAAAGTAATTTGGGTTCTCTGCACGATTTATAAGGCAGTGATCATACCGATTCTCCTGAGATTTAATGAAAATAGCTCAATTATAACAATCTCAGCAAAATATACTACCAAATTCCCTAACTATGAACTCTTCTCAAAGAAATTAGAGAACAAAATTGCATTAAGGTCCACTTTTAATCACATACAGAAAGAAAAAGAAAACTCTGACAAGGTCAATTTTGTCAAAAAATTGCCACAAAATACACCTTCTGGTGTTCATTACGGAAAAAATCATCGCGCTTCAATCTGAGACTAACCCTTCAACCAAGCATAGCTAATCGAAGAAAATCTCAAACTTTTGAAACCTAGTCACGCACTACAAAAATCAAAAGACAACAGTCCAGGCCCAGATAAGATTACGTACTGTATGATCAAAAAACTTTAAACTTTAAAACGACTAGCAGAATCAACATCTTACCGACCAATATAACTCATATCATGTTTGAGTAAAACAATAGAGAAAATGACAAGAAGATGGATTCTATGGTTTCTCTATACCAAAAATTTAAGGAAAAATAAACCTCATTATATAAAAGCACAAACATTTTAAACACTGTCTCTATGCTGACGATCTATATCTAGTTACCATCATTCGAAATATCTTTGAAATACAATCTCAAATC
>NC_051847.1:104119084-104126044 GCF_002237135.1 Teleopsis dalmanni | reverse complement strand
GGTTAGATGAAAGTATACCCAGTGATTGGAATGTCAGTACCCTTTGTCCTGTCTTGAAAAAAGGTGACCTAACGAGATACGCCAACTATCGTGGGATCAGCTAAATATCTGTCGCGTACATGGTTGGCGGAAGAAGACGTAGAGGTAAACCGTGTCTCAAGTTGAGGGAACTGGAGAAGGCGCGCACGCAGCAAAGGCGCCTGGGAAGATATACTGCGTCAGGCCGAAACTCGGTAACGGGTTGTCATGGCCAAAATAAGTAAGTAAGTAAGGTATGCGTTTTGAATTAGAATTTTAGGTTCTTAGATTTTAAGACTTGAAAATTTCTTTCTTTTTTTATTTATTCCATTAATATTACAACTATCATAGATATCTAGTAATACTTTAAACAAATTAAAATTTGAAAGTTTGAGTTATCTGCATTATGCATTTCATATAAATTTCAATACATTTCATAAAAAAATTAATACATAATACATAACATAATTAATACATAAATTAATACATAATAAATAAATAAATAAATAGATAGATAAATAAAAAATGACAATAAATTAATAAACATTAACAATTTTATTTTTTTTGTTTTTGTGAAGTAAAGAATTCAACTTAATTTAATACTTAATACTTAAGTAGGCTGGAAGTGTACGTTTAAGATGTTTTTGTTACCTTAGTTCCAAGGCAGGAAATCTTCTCATTTCTAAGTTTGTGTGCTAAAGCAATTCAGATAAGTGTTTAGCACTGCTTTTTTGAATTGTTTCATGTATAGTTGGGATATTCAGGTCTTTGTGAATATCGTCGTTTCTGATATACCATCTAGCTTATACTATCGTTCGCAGGATTTTTGATTGCAGCCTTTGGATAGTATTTGTATTAGTCTTGCAGGTGGTTCCTTACATTTCAAATCCATATTTCCAAATCGGAACAATAACAGTTTTGTAACTTAGTAGTTTGTCGGAACAATAACAGTTTTGTAACTTAGTAGTTTGTTATCTATTGACAGACTGGAATTTTTACCAAGAAGACAATTGTTCAATAAGTCGTTTCTTATTGAAACTGAATCGACACTTGAATCGATTCAGTGTTGCTTATGATTAGGAATCTGGCACTTGAACCAGTTCCTATTGCAAGGTCTGAATTTGGCACTTAAACCAACTTCAGGTGGATTCAAACAATAACAATATTTTTGAGCAACTAGGCACTTGAACCTATTTGCAATTGAGTTTTAATAAGCACTTGAACTAATTAAAACGCAAGGGCTGTTCTGTATTGAATGATAAATTTATTAGAAAAATGTTGAGTTTTTATACACATTTGGCAAGGTGTTAATGCATACAATTCCCACGATAATGCGCTATAACTTAAGCTGCATTAAAGTAGCGATTAGGTATCGCTCAGCATAGTTGTGGGAACGGTCACAGTTCTCATGGAAATTGTATGCATTGACAAAAAAGAATATTACTTGCGTAACTTCCTTAGCAACCTGGTATATGCTTATAAACTTATTTCCTTTTAACCTTGAACTAAGTCCATATACCAGCTTGCTTTACAAACATAATTATTATTTAATAAGTACAATACTGACCTTGCACAAGCAAATTTAATTTCTCATAATGTTCTATATTAAAGAATTGCACATGCTAAATGCATGGCTTATCTGCAGTTTCATATGACGAGCAAAGTGTGCTCGTGTGATATACAACTGTTGTTGTTGTTATGATAAATTTTGATATCTTAACCCACCATTCAAGGCTAAGACATCAAGTCATTAACATTATGAGAATAAAAATTTGCTTTGACAACAAAACAAAAATAATAGAATATTATTAATATGAAATATATAATTTCAAATATATTTTTTAAAATACAAGATTTAGGCTGATCATTATTATGTCCAAATTGGACATTCTGCCCCCGATTGACGCCAGTCAATCCTATTCTGCTACTTCGAACTCGGACATTGCATGTTGCTCTTGAACTCGTCTTCGTGGTTGTGGGTGGGGTGTACCAATCCTGTGACGGTGTGTATTTCTTCGGAATAAATATCGACCGATTATGCTGCAGAATATGAGCACGCTGAGACCAAGTGCCGTATATTCCACAATGAAATGGTGTTGGTGCTGCGATAGTGTATTGTTCGGCAGTTCTTCCTGAGATCTTATCATATTTAAAGATGCCTTCAAACTAGTTATTTCATCATTAGCTGTCTCCATGCTGATGTTTTTCAACTTTAGAGATGATTGCCGAGGAATCGCTGTCCCTATTGGGCTTGAATGGAAGCTTGTGTGGGAATATTTTAAGCGAGTAGTCATTGTGTAATGGCTGGTTATTGTTGCCGTATGATGTGAGAGTATGCACCCTGGTGGGAGCTCAAGTAAACCTGTATTTTGCAATTTCACCTGAGAATGCTCATTGTCACATACTGCGTTTAGCTTTACAGGGTTTCTTGCGACGAATATCCATTGATTTTGTGCAACAGCCTGGATCCATAAGGTATTACTTGTGAAACTTTGCCAAGTGCAAGATGATGTACTATTATTAAATAGATTTACTTCGCAAGTGCACTTGCCTGATTCAAGAGAATATATTTCTTGTGTATCTGAACAGATGAAGACATCATTTTTTGAAGACACACATTGTGACAACTGTATTTCTGAAATCGGAAAGTATCCATTCCTATGAGTATTGAATGCCATCATAGACGTGCATGGTGTGATTGTCACATATTCTCCGTTTATGATCCCTGGAACGGGAATAACAACAAATAAATCAAAGGACTGATCATTGATTAGTGGTAGAGTTATTTGAAACAACATTTTAGTATCAAATAAACCGCTGCTGACTGTCATAAGAGAATATAGCTCAGAAATGTTGCTCATGTTAACCGGCAACTGCATTGTTGACCTGAGATGTTCCCTCATTGTAGTAACCTCATTCATGAGTTGCTTTGGCGTCAGGAGAAGTGGGCTGATTTTTCCATGATTTGTGTCGGTCAACACTCCTAAAATTGCTGATTCGTAAAATTGAATACTTGTTGTTACACTTAGTAGTTGAGTTGAAATTGCAGTGAAAAGTTGGTGGAGTTTTAAATTATAAATTTCCTTGTCCTCTTCTAACATTTTTGCCTTTACAACGTTCAATCGCTCGACTGTTAATTCAAAGGTTGTTTGATACTGCTGCTGATTTCGTTTCATGATATTTAGAGTAGAATCTAAAATTGAAGTTTGGTTTTTTAAAAGGTTAAGCAAATGTTTGTCGTCATTTTTTAGTTGTTGAATCGTCTGCGCCATATTTTTAGCGTATTCTGAATCCAAAACGCCGAATACTGCATTCGCAATGTTCCCCACTAAATCAATTGCGCCTCTCTTCTTTCTTTTGTTGATCTGCATTATGTTTGCAGATAACAATTCATTTCTCGCTGCCTTGAACTGTTCAACTAACGTCCAGCAGTGATTATATCCATTCATCAACTTACACACGTTCGCTAAGGATTCGGTTCCATTTTCAATAAATTCAAACTCCTGTTGCAATGGACTTAAGTCATAATATGCTATGATTTTCCATTCTGCTTGTGATCTTTTGATGACTCCTTTGTGTTCGAAATGAATGCCTGGTGTGTTATTAAATGATTTTATCGTGATACCTAACCCTGATATCAGTGGTATCCATAATAGTACCAGCAATGCAATGGCTAGCAAGTTGATGTTGAGTTTTGCTCGTTTTTTAGGCTTTTCTTCATCACATCTATCAAGTTGCATCATGGGGGTTGAACAATCTTCCGACAATAATGGTGCTAGCCGATGTATTGGACGCTTCCAAATCCCGTTTTTCGTTTTGACATCTACAACTCTGATTCTTCCATCATTACCGGAATAGCATTTGATGATTCTGCCCAGAGGCCATTGAAGCGGAGGAGCGTTGTCTTCTTGAATGATTACCAGCATTCCTTCTTTGACGTCAGGTGATTGGTCCTTCCATTTAGTGCGACACTGTAGCTCATTAAGATACTCCTTTGACCATCTTGACCAGAACTCGTTTTTTAGATGATTCACCAGCTTCCACCTGGTTAAAAGCGATTGTTTGGTTGTAGTTTCTGACCTACTTGGAAGGGCTGTTAGCGGTTCTCCTATTAAGAAGTGTCCTGGTGTGAGGGCAGCCGGGTCATTTGGGTCTGATGACAACGGTGTTATTGGTCTGGAGTTTAGCATACTTTCAATTTGGGTTACCACTGTTTCCAATTCCTCGTAAGTGAGTGACACGTTGCCAATAGTTCGCACCAATAGATATTTAGCTGATTTGACAGCAGCTTCCCATAATCCTCCGAAATGTGGTGCTCTCGGAGGTATAAAATGAAAAACAATTCCTTGAGCTGAACAGGATCTTATTATGTTGTTTTGAGCATTTGTGCTGTGAATGCTTTCAGCTAACTCGTTCATTTGATTTTTAGCGCCCACAAAATTAGTCGCGTTGTCACAATATAAGTTCTGACATCGACCTCTTCTTGACGTAAACCGGTTCAAAGCGCCTAAGAATGCATCTGTGGTGAGATCACTAACAACTTCCAAATGTACTGCCTTCGTGGAGAAGCAGCAAAACACTGCGATGTACGCTTTGCATGGTCTTTTGCCTCTAATTTTGTGGTGTATCCATATGGGACCACAGAAGTCCACACCTGCGTTGAAAAAAGGTCTTTGAGCTTGGACTCTGTCAGCTGGTAGATTGCCCATGATTTGTTTGAACATATGTGGGCGTACTCGAGTGCATTGTACACAATGTTGCACAATGGATCGAGCCATAATCTTGCCTTTTATTGGCCAAAATCGCTGCCTGCACTGGGCTAATAATGTTTGCGGTCCGCAGTGAAGTCCCTTCTCATGTAAATGTTTCATTATGAGCTTAGCTATTGGATCGTTATATGGCAGCAGCATGGGGTGTTTGGCATCGTAGGTAAGATGTGACGACGTCAATCGACCTCCAACCCTGATGACGCCACTATCGTCGATAAATGGAGAAAGTCCGTGGAGACTACTGCTTCCCTTTAGATCCCTTTTCTTTAAGAGTTGATGTCGTTCTTCATTGAAATCACTTAGCTGTATGGCTTTTATAATTATGAGTAATGACTCATCCAGTTCTAATGGTGTCAAATTGATGTCGTTGTGCTTGCTCTTATTACGTAACCCTTTGATGAATCTCAACACATAGCCAAGAATTCGTTGCAACCTTATGAATGAGTTTCCATGCCTTATCGTATAAATCATTTTGATTAGTTCATCATCATGTGAAATTGTAAGCACATGTACCTTCCTTTTGACTTCCGCTTGTATATGGTCGGATGTTATCAATTCCTGACGGAATGGTTGGGGCCAGCATTCTTGATTTCCATGAAGGAAAAGTGGCCCATAAAACCACATTGCATTCTTCTGAATGTAAATTGGATCTACACCTCTGGATAATAAATCAGCTGGGTTTTGTTTAGTATTGACATGCCTCCACTGTTCCTTTAGTGTTAATTGCTGAATCTTACTGATACGATGAGCAACGAAAGTTTGGAATGTTGATGGTTCTGAATTGATCCAATGCAATGTTATCTCAGAATCAGTCCACATATATATCGGATGATGTTCATATTCCAAATCCTTTTTTACCTTTACTACCAATTGTGCTCCTAGTAAAGCCGCACATAACTCAAGTCTTGGTATTGTCTGCGTTTTTAGTGGAGCGACGCGTGATTTTGAACAAAGTAACTGAACTGAGATAGTTCGATCAGTCATTTCGGCTCTGATGTAAATGGCAGCTCCATAGGCCCTTTCGGAGGCATCAGTAAATACATGAATCTGAGTATTCCTTGGTTGTTTATGATGAAATATATGTCGTGGAATCTTTACATTGTTTATTTCACATAAGCTCTGACGAAAATGGGTCCATTGAGTATGCATTTCAGCAGGCAGAGCTTCATCCCACGAAAGTTTTAACTGCCACAATTTTTGAACAAATATTTTCGCCTTCACTACTACGGGAGCCATTAATCCAAGTGGATCAAAAATGTGCGCCAACTCGGAACTTACGGTCCTCTTTGTTATTTTGCTGTGTATAGGTCCGTTAGTTTTTATTGAAAACTGATCAGATTTTGGTAGCCAGATAAGGCCTAAAGTTTTTACTGTCTTATGTGACTCACTGCTGACATCGAGATCCACTTCTTGATCTTCTGGAGCGAGTCCTTGAAGTAATTGGGCATTATTTGCGCACCACTTGCGAGGTTTGAAACCAGCTGTCGCCAATATTTTAATAAGTTGATCCTTTGTTGCAATTGCCTCCGTGAGACTGTCTGAGCCACTTAAACCGTCATCGACATAAAAATCCTTGCTGAGTGTAGCGGAACCAAGCGGAAATTTAACGGCATTCTCTCTGGCCAGGGTTTGTAGACACTTAGTTGCCAGATACGGCGCTGCTCTTGTGCCATACGTTACCGTTTTTAATTTGTAATAGCACAAGTTTTCTTCTGGTGACTCTCGCCAGATAATGATTTGAAGATATTCATCTCGTGGATCAATTAGTATCTGCCGATACATCTTTTCAATATCTGTTGTAAAAACGAAGCGTGGTTTCCTGAAACGCAGTAAAATGGATGAGAGTTCGTTTTGCACGACTGGACCATTATGCATGATGTCATTGAGTGAGACTCCGGTTGATGTTCTTGCAGATGCATCAAACACCACTCGAAGCTTTGTTGTAGTACTATCTGCCTTGATTACACAATGATGTGGCAAAATGTAATGTGGATGCATTATATCATCCTGATTGATTTTTTCCATGTGGCCGAGATGTTCATACTCTCGCATGAAGTCAACGTACATCTTCTTTAGTTCAGAATTCTTCAACAGCCGACGTTCAAGACTAAAAAATCGATTCATCGACATCTGCATGGATTCACCAAGAACAGTTGTATCCTCCTTAAATGGT
>NC_051847.1:104108769-104118984 GCF_002237135.1 Teleopsis dalmanni | reverse complement strand
AAATACTAAAATGGCAACCCTGGCAATTTAGGTTCGACTTAGCTACCTCGAAAATATGCTAAGTATCGACACTACATTATCGGCACAACTTAGAATTTCCCTCATTCAGAAAGCAACTTAGCCTAACTCGCACACGACCTTAACATCAAAATGCTAATTTTTTTTTATGTGAAGTTTTTGAATCAACTAAACAATTAATCAGTAGGGGTATTCACCCTAATATATCTGCTCTTGTAGCATATAGTGTGACTACTTCTCAGCTAAAATAAAATTTAATATATTCAGCTGATGGAGACAGCAAACATAACTAATAATCATAGAATTCTTACTTAGCTTGTCCACAAACAAAAAACATTTTCTATAACTTGCACACAAACCACAAATAGTGTTGTAAATTCTATTACTAAAGTAACTAAGTAACTAATAAAATAAAAGCTTTTAATATTAGGCGTTTCTTTTGTAAACATGTCACAAAACAGCTAAGAAAATAAGCACTACTTTCGATGGCAACTCTGAACAAAATGAAGATTTACTTTGGTTTATATGGGTGTAATAAAATTTGAAGTTGAAATTTAGGAAATGAATAATAATGCTTTGCAATTGTTGATGATAATATTTTTTTTATATGATTATAAATAAAATATAATTTTTCGTATCTATTAACAGTAAAGTAATACATAGAACAAATAACATATTTGTTACGAATAATGGCGACACGTATTACGAACAATTAACGAAATCATTTGTTGACAGATAACTGGAAATTTCGTATTTCCAAAAATCGTTCACAGTAGACGAATTTTCAGTGTTGGCAACCATGAGCTGCTTATTAGGTAAGCAATTTCAAAAAGGTTGGATTAAATAAGCCAGCATTGTTGTTGTTTCATATATTATTTTTAAAATAAGCAGTTGTGCTTTTGTGACATGCTTACAAAAGAAAACGCCTATTATAAACTGTGATAAGCAAAAGAAAAAACATTTATCAAAAGTCTGCACTGAAATATGTGAAAAAACAAATAAAGTATGGCAAACGTAGAAGAATTCAAACTTTTAAATATGAAGATTAATGATTTAAATATATTGTGTCAAAAGGAAGATACACTAATTGCGAATTTGAGCAATGAAAATGCTGTATTAAAACAACAAGCAGCTACCACTGCTAAAATTGAGACTAAATCAGAAGTGGAAGAAGAATATTGCACAGATGAAAATGAAATAGAAAAAGAGTTCACCAAAGTTACAAATAAAAGAACAGTCAGAAAAGTAAAGCGTAAGAGAAGTGATGAGTGTATCCTTTAACCAAACCAGAGGTAAAGAAAGATCAGCAACATCAAAAAGAAACCAAGATTCCGTCTTATTAACGTGAGTATTGTAAAAGATTTTAACAGCTTTAGAAAACTAGTCTTAAAAAAGTAAATGGAATGGTTCAGTTAAAGGCTTTATTCAATAGTGGTTTCAACATCACTTGCCAAAATGAGGACGACTATCGCCAAATTAAAAATGTGATTGTTGGAAACGTACAATCATTATTGAATAGTAGGCAATTCTTATTTGATTAATCGTATTTAACATATGTAAAAATAAAGAAACTAATTCACCTTTTAACTTCAGATAAGATATATAGGTATAAAGTTGGTTAAAACACAAATTAACAGTTGACGATAAGAAAATGGACGCTCAGGCACTCGCGACAGTTTTAAAAGGATTTTCATTAGCAAATCAAGAATTTTTTGAAAAAATATTAAATAAAAATGAAGAAGTATTGAGAAGCGTGATAAATGAGAAAAATGCGCTAATTTAACTCCAACCTTTCGACGATTTTAGAAAAAAGTGGAAAAGTGGTCGATGTATATTCAGCAGATGCATCAGCATTTTGTGACACATCAAGTGAAAGAAGATTTTTTTTTTTTTTTAAACTTCATTTTATTAAATACAATCTATTCTATTCATGAATAATAAGTACTACTTATGGCAATAACAATATATGATTGGCATGTACGGGACTACCCAGTGGTAATCACCGCCTTATGAAGAATTACAATTTTTAGAATCTGCTCGGCAAATCCGAAGTTGCATAGCGTATTAATCTACGAATGTTAAAAGCATCCCTCGTTAGGCCTGCGGCAAGGGGGTTAGGATGAACTACCAGTCGTGAGTGATAGTTGCTGCTTATCTGCTGTATTGACTCGTACACAGTAGGGATGCCAAGATCATGATGTAGGACGTTATTCGGGATAAACCATGGGGCGTTGGCGCAGATACGTAGTATTTTTGATTGAAACCTCTGAATCATATCTAGGTTTGACTTCGCTGCTATACCCCAGATGGGTATACCGTACGTCCAGATTGGCTTTAAGACGACCTTGTATAAAAGTATTTTATTTTGTAGCGATAATTTGGATTTGGGATTAAGTAGCCAGTAAAGTGAGCGTAGCTTTAGTCCTAACTGCTTCCGTTTTGTAAAGATGTGGTGACGCCAATTTAGACGGCGATCAAAATGTACACCTAGATATTTGGCGTTTTCAGCTTGCGGCAATTCACGGCCATTCAGTCTAACGGAACGGCAGGTACCGTGGCGGAGTGTAAAAGTAGTTTGAACTGATTTGTTATCGTTAGCTTCAATGTGCCAAATGTCTAGCCATGCGTTGACATCGTTCAGATTACTTTGCAAAAGTTGTGAAGCTACTACAGGATCTGCGTGTTTCGCCATCACTACAGTATCATCCGCAAATGTTATAGTGTATGTTTTATCGCTGAGTGGGAGATCTGCTGTGAACAGAGTATATAGAGTAGGACCCAACACACTTCCTTGGGGAACTCCAGCCTCTATTTGAAAAAGTTCAGTGTGACAGCTATTCATTTTAACCATAAAGTGCCGATCTAGTATATATGATTTTAAGACGGAGAAGTAGCTATGCGGGAGTTGTAACTTTAATTTGTAGAGAAGTCCAGTGTGCCATACTTTATCGAATGCTTGTGTTATGTCGATAAAGGCTGCTGTGCAGTATTCTTTATTTTCCAATGCAAGTCTTGCAAAGTTGTATACTCTATTTACTTGTTCAATGGTAGAGTGATGTTCGCGAAACCCGAATTGGTGGTTGGGAATCAGACATCTATTTTCGATAACTGGCTTTAGACGTTTTAGGAATACTCTCTCAAATACTTTTGACAACACAGGAAGTAAGCTGATCGGTCTGTAAGATGTTGCAAGTTCGACGGGCTTACCGGGTTTTGGAATTAATATAATTTGAGCGACTTTCCATTGAGCTGGGTAGTGTTCACAGGTGCAAATTGCATTGAACAATTGGTTTATGAATTTAAAACCCACATCTGGTAGCTCATGTAGCACCTTTCCGGTTATCAGATCATATCCTGGAGCTTTTCTGGTTTTAATTTTGTTTTTTATGACCCACTTTAATTCACGAGTCAAAGACCTAGGAATAGGAAAGTCTAATTGATGCGGTGTGTGAAGAAAAGCTTCAACTTCAGAGTCTTTCAGATTATTTTTTGAGCAGCGTGGCTGAAAGACTTTACCAAGATGCACTGCAAAAGTTTTCGCTTTATGAGCATCAGTTTTAGCCCATTGCCCATTACTCATCTTTATTGGTGGTATATGCGATGTTGGTGCATTAAGTATGCGTGTGGCTTTCCACAAGGAGTACTCAGTGGCCTCAGAGGGAGACAAGCTTGCTAAGTAAGTTGCAATGCTTGCATTTTTTCTTGCCTCTAGATTTATTTTGAGTTTTTTAGTGGCTACATTCAGGCGCCTCTTATCGTTAGCATCTCTCGTCATCTGCCAAACCCTACGTAATTTACGTTTTTCAAGTAGTTGTTCTTTGATATCCTTGTCTAGATGTACAGTCCTACAATTCTGTGTAGACGGAGTTGCAGACCAAGCTGCCTTTTGTACAATTTTGTTGAATTGTTCTACTGCGGCTTCAATGTCATGATTAGTTTTAAGAGGAATATGTGTCGAGAGGTGTTCGCTAATGTAACTACGGAAAATAGCCCAATCAGTTCTTTTGTTGTGAAGTCTAAGTTCTGGAGTTTTTAAAACGATATTCGAATGAATTTCTAACAGAAGAGGAGAGTGGTCAGACGAAAGATCTAACGACGACCGTAAGGTTAGATTATTTATGGGTACACCCTTACAAATGCAAAAGTCAATGACATCTGGTGTTTTATTTAGATCTGTCGGCCAGTAAGTGGGTTCGCCAGTAGATAGGTGAAATAGGTTGCTTTCTTGTATCGTTTTTAATAGCTCGCGTCCTCTGGGTGTTATTAATCTTGAGCCCCAATGAGTATGCTTGGCGTTAAAGTCACCTGCTGCTACGAAATTGCGCCCGAGCGTTTTGAAATAATTTGCGAATTGATGACTTTTAATTGGTTGATTAGGTGGACAGTATATAGAGGCAATAGTTATTTCACCATATATATCTCGTACTGATATGGCTGTTGATTGTAGATAGTCTTCATTGTGATTGGTGAGAAATGAGTGGTCAATATTATTTTTTATGATTATTGCTGCGCCACCACGGGCGTTACCAGAAGGATGGTTTGCGTTGTACATTGTGTAATATGGAAGCCTCAGATAACTTCTTGATGTAAAGTGAGTTTCACTAATAAGCATAACATCAATGTTTTTGTCAAGAAGAAAAGTCTTAATTTCGCAAATGTGTTGGGTCAGCCCGTTAGCGTTCCAAATAGCTATATTTAGACTACTCATTATTTGGATGTATTAGCGACAAATGCGGTTAGGAGGTTGAGCATAGAGATGAATTAAAACGCGCGTGTATCCTCTCATGGATAGGTACAGAGACCATTGAACTTATTCAAAAGCTATGCGACAATAATGTTGAGAATAAGTCTTTTGGTGAACTGCTAGCAAAATTGGATAATCATTTTGCAGAAAAACAGCATATATCAGCGCGTTTTAAATTTCATTCAGTACAAATGAAAGCAAATCAATCATATGCTGAATGGGTGGCAGTACTGCGTGGTGCGACTAAAGAGTGGATGTTTCTTTGTACGAGTGAAACTTGTTATCAATCTATTATAGATAACTTGTAACGACCCTTTCTTGCAGTCGTTGCTTATTTGCTGAGGTATGCTCAGTCTCACCAGCGTCGTCACAATAAATTTATAGATTGTGACCAAAATATTTAAAGTGTTGTGGTTTTATTTCAAATTCTTTATTTACGTAATGCTTTATTTCGGAATTTATAAATTTTAAATTTATATTTAATATAGGAAAACAAATTAACTTTTGTTTCAAAAAAAATAAAATATATGTATATGTATATATAAACAAAATTTGAATATGTAATTTTTTTGGTTTCGAAAGGGTAAAAATTTAATAATTAAATAAAGATGTCTTTTGAGAAGTTTCAGTTCTTGAATGTCCTTGACAGATCTTCCTCCTTCAAGCCCCTGGTTTTGTATTCTTCTGACTTTATCTAAAAGTGCGGGATTTATTAGTTGGATTATTTTGGATCTTGTAGAATTATTTTATATACTGTCGGCGTGAGACCACCTGTCGTGTTCAAGTATTTTACTACAACTATGCATTCGTTTGGAGATTTTCGTTATAGTCGGTCTTAATAATTATTATACCTTGATTTAGATATTTTTTTCATATAAAATATCCTTATGAATTTTAATTTTAGCAACTATTTTGGACACAGTCGACGTGAAACCACCTGTCGTATCTTAATAGTTATTATACCTTGATTTCGATATTTCTTTCATATAAAATATCCTTATGTATTTTAATTTTATCAACTATTTTGGACACAGTCAACGTGAAACCACATGTCGTGCCTTAATAATTATTATGCCTTGATTTCGATATTTCTTTCATATAAAATATCCTTATGTATTTGAATTTTGGCAACTATTTCGGACACAGTCGACGTGAAACCACCTGTCGTGCCTTAATAATTATTATGCCTTAATTTCACCTGTCGTGTCTTAATAGTTATTATGCCTTTGTGCCTCTAGAGCTTAGTTGACTTGGTCTTCCAAGGTGTATGTTCCTTTGAAATTATAAACCAAAGTGTTCGCATTAGTAAAATGCGCGTCTTATATACACACTCGACCGAGCTTTTGTGTAGCGTATTATTTTTATTTACAGCCGATCTGACGTAATTCTTGTTTAATTTTGCCGTTCTGATTTTCTATTTCATGTTTTGTGCGGTACTCAGCTTGTGCATTTAACTTCTCTTTAAGCTTCTCTTACGGCGAATATTTTTGGCAGTTCTTGTTTTCTTATGTTAACGCTGCTTTGTTTTGATTCTTACAAAACGTGTTTTAAAACTACATTCGGTCGGTGGTGGTTTTTATTTACTTTGTTTGTTACGATAAATAAAATGTTAAAAGTGCAAATATTTGATAAATATTTACAACATAAAAATAAGAAATATAATTAACAAATAAATAAGGTGAGTTTATTATTAAATTATTTAATTATATTTTTATATTTCATTTTAATATCATTTCAGCTTAGTTTGAGGTGTTATTAAGGCTTGTAAGTGGCTTGGGTTTTGGTAAATTGTTTTGACTAAATATTTTAAATATTAATTAATCTATTTAATTCTAGATATTTGCAACATTTATTACCAGTGAGTCCACTTTTTCCAAGTTTAAATATAAATATATAAAATGTGTTGTTTTTATAAAAACTGTTGTAAAAACACGAAAAATTAAAATACGAAAATGCAACCATGAGTGTGCAAAAATAGCAAATCGAGCGTTTGACGTTTAAAGAGGAGTATGGCGAAATACGACGCGTAGAGTGGAGGTTTTTTTGGTTGCTTTGGAGCGAATGAAATAATATATATATTAAACACTGCTACTATCAATATAATAAATAAACTAGGTTAAAATCTTAAAAGCTTTGCAAACTGTTTTATTTTACAATAACTTAACAAAAATCAGAAGTGGGATAAACAGCGCCTAGCCGAAACGTGTGAGTGTGTCCGTGGGAGCGCTAGCGCTTCAACACATTAACATGCGCGAAAGCGAAGTTAAGGTATAAAGAAAAACAAAACGAAACGGGAACGAAATTTGTTGTTTATAAATTAACGGCGGTAATAAAATGAGAATGGTGAAGTTGAAGGATATGCGTTTAAGCGAGCTGAAGGAGGCGTTGGAGGAAGAAGGTTTAGATACGACGGGCAACAAAGCGCAGTTAGTATTGCGTCTGACAGAGCACCTGAAAGCAGACGAAATCCGCGAGCCAGTAGATGTGATCAATTCACGAATAGATAATATGGAACGAATGATTCAACAACTTGTAATGGGCATAGAAAACGTGATACGAAGTAAACCTACGGAAAACGTGAGCGAAAAAAATGAGAATCAGAAGACGGGAATTACATCTACAGTGGTTAACGATTTACCACAACATGGGTCGGTGAAAGATATCAGCGAAACGATACCCGTGTTCGATCCAACAGATAAAAATGGTCTTACGGTTGGACAATTTATCAATCGCGTCGAAAGATCTCTTAATGCATTCCAATGGAATGAAAAACAACTATTGCTAGCCGTTTATGGAAAGTTAAAAGGAGTAGCGCGGTTGTGGCTGGATTCTCTACAAGAATTTGATAGCGAGTGGAGCAGTTTTTCGAATAAGTTGCGTGCAGAATTTGATGTAAAATGTGACGAAGCTGACATTAATTTTGAATTGAGTCAAGCGGTACGTAATGTTAATGAAGGCATCATTGACTATTGTTTTCGAATTGCGGCACTTGGCCGACGATACAAGATAAGTGATAGTGCCATTATAAAATATACTCGCAATGGACTAAACGACACTAAATTGCAAGCGGCGATCGCACCGCTACGGTTTAATAATTTAAAAGATTTTCGCGAAGGTGTTGAGGACTTTTTACGCAATATGCAACATGGAACGAACAAAATAGCTTTGGCAAATTCATCGTCAAATCCGATAATAAATTCGAGCGTAAGTGGAGACGCAAATGAAAACTCCGGACAGAAACAGTTTAGAACGGAACCGAAGGTTAGAGCTTGCTTCAATTGCGGTGAAGCGGGACATTTTTCGCGCGAATGTTCAAAGCCACAACGTAGACAACGGTGTAACAATTGCGGAAGAGTTCACCCAAAAGGTCAGAGTACGCACTGTGGGGAGTCAAGTGTGCGTCGAATTGAACGCACCAAAGAATCGATCAGAGAAGTATACATAAATGGTAGACAATGTACAGCACTACTTGATACAGGTAGCCAGTGCAGTCTTATACGGAAAACAGTATCGAGAAATATTAATGGTCTGTCACATCGTAGTTATGATAACGATCAACAGCGTAACTCGGGTCGTCAAGAACATTACAACTACGATGGGCAGCAACAGCAAAATGATGAGACACGTCAACGTAAACACCGTCGACGACGTCAACGTCAAAACGGTCAGCAACGTCAACGTAAAAACGGTCAGCAATCACATAACGGTAACGGTCAGCAACAGCACGATAACGATAATCAGCAACAAATAAAGTCACAATGTGATCTGCAGCAATGTGGCGATGGTCTGTCACATCGTAGTTATGATAACGATCAACAGCGTAACTCGGGTCGTCAAGAACATCACAACTACGATGGGCAACAACAGCCAAATGATGAGACACGTCAACGTAAACACCGTCGACGACGTCAACGTCAAAACGGTCAGCAACGTCAACGTAAAAACGGTCAGCAACGTCAACGTCAAAACGGTCAGCAACGTCAACGTAAAAACGGTCAGCAACGTCAACGTCAAAACGATCAGCAACGTCAACGTAAAAACGGTCAGCAACGTCAACGTAGAAACGGTCAGCAATCACATAACGATAACGGTCGGCAACAGCATGAAAGCGATGGTTATAAAATACATAACGGTCGGCTGTATCGTATGGTTGATGATAAGCTTTTATGGGTCGTGCCGAAACGTTTAAGACATCGAGTTCTTCGGGACTGTCATGATAGCGCAGGACACATGAGCGTTGAAAAGACGATAAACCGAATTAAAACCCATCTATGGTTTCCACGAATGCGAAACTTCACAAAGAATTATATTAAATCTTGTGTTGAATGTGCGTATAATAAACAGCCAGGGGGAAAAAGGGAAGGAATTTACCATTTCGATAAAATAGAACCTGTACCATTCAAGACCATACATATGGATCACTTAGGACCATTTCCTAAAAGTGTGAAACGAAATGAATATCTACTCGTTATAGTAGATGCTTTTACGAAATTTACCGTACTAAAGCCAGTTAAAAGCACTGCGACAAAGCACGTACTCAGCGCATTAAATGAAGTTATAAGTTACTGTGGAATGCCAACGAAAATAATTACTGATCGAGGGACTGCGTTCACAGCGAAAGATTTCGAGAGGTTTTGTACTCGGAACCATATTCGACATATTAAAAATGCAGTAAGAACTCCACGAGCAAATGCTCATGCCGAACGGACTAATCGAACAATATTATCCATGCTGTTACCAACAAATACGGTTGACAAACGACGGGACGAAAATATGGTAAGATTGCAATGGTGCCTAAATACGATGGAGAATGCGACAACGAAATGCACACCGTACGAGTTGCTGTATGGTTATCAACCTCGTGATATACTTCAGAACGCATTAATTCTAACTCTACATAACGACGACACTCTGACTACTGATCAATTAACGGATTTACGCAGAACGATTGCAAAACGAATTACTGATGAGCGAGCTGAAGCTAAAAGCCGATACGACAAGCGGTACTTACAGCCAACGAAATTTCAAGAGGGTGATCTACTATTAGTCCAAAACGAGCCGTATAGCACGGGTGAGTCGAGGAAACTAGAGCCGCGTTATAAAGGCCCCTTCATTATTACTAAAGTACTCGACAAAGACCGATATGTAGTCAACGATTTACCCAACTCCAAACGAACACAGCGGCAGTACACCTCGGTGTATTCGTTCGATAAGATCAAGCGATGGTGTCAGTTGCCTTACGATGACAGTAGCAGCGAGGCTGATAACGACGATGATGACGACAATGATAATGTTGCCGAATCGACGGACAAAGCGGGGTCGCTTTGAGATGTCAGGAGGCCGACTGTAAAAACACGAAAAATTAAAATACGAAAATGCAACCATGAGTGTGCAAAAATAGCAAATCGAGCGTTTGACGTTTAAAGAGGAGTATGGCGAAATACGACGCGTAG
>NC_051847.1:104095407-104108669 GCF_002237135.1 Teleopsis dalmanni | reverse complement strand
AGTGCATCTGGGCACTTTTACTCTTTGATAGCTGGGGGGTTTCTGCAGAGTCCCACCTATCTCACTGACCAATTTGTGTATTCCTCATAAGCTTTGTGACTGATCTAAGATCTGCGTATCTCCCCGTCCGGTTAATGATTACTCTGAGATTAATGCTAACTAGGGCAGCCTGTCGGTTTTCGCATATAGCTTCAGTGAGAGCAACAACAATACTGAAATTGATCGAAATATGTTATTGAAAAATAATAACATATAAATTTTCGATTGGTAAAGAATTACGAGAAAAAGCAATGCAAAAATATATAAACTCCATAAATTGTAAAGAACAAGATGCAGGCAAGAGTGAAATGGTAAAACCAAGAAAAGTAGTGCACTATTTTCAAATTTTCTAAATTGTAATTTTTTTAATTATTTTTATTGAATTTTTAATTACTTTTGTAATTAACTAAATTAATAGTAAGTACACGTACGTGATTCAATTGAGGAAAAGTGAATTGAAGAATGATCGTTATTTTTTAAAGGAGGCGTGTTATGTACCATATATTTATTATGAACCGAGCCCAATTAATTTTATACACATACTTGAAAAAAAAAAGAAATAAAGTCATTTGCTAACAAAAATTTCACTCGTTTCAATCTAAATAATAATAATGGGTACAATGAATATTGAAACGTCTGTAGGTTGGAATTAAGAATAAGTAAAAAAGTAAGGTCTTAAGTATCTATATTTCATTACCATTTATATTAGGTCTTTTCGATGATTCGCAAGTATCGCAAAAAACAGCAAGTTACTGGCCTATGCTGGCCAAAATGTACGCAAAACAACAACATTATTTTCTCTAAGCTCATCGGCCAGTAAAGAAACAAGTGTTACCAACGCAATTAGCGAACTATTGTGTCAAAATTTATTTGTAAATAAAAATTCAAACAAAATTCAAAAATTTCTTAAATTTTAAAATTGGAAAAAAAGAAAAATTTGTGTTTTATTTTGAAATTTTCAACATTTTAACCATTCCTCTTAATTTTGTATTGAATTTAATTTTCAAATTATGTTAATTATTTATTTTTATACATAATATAATTTGCTTGCATTATGCTATTTTCGCTATTTGTCAAAACATAACACTTGACAGATTGCAGCAGTGATGCCAATGGAACCCGAAGCCAATATAGGCCAGCATGTATTTTTTGCCATACTTGCGAGCCACCGAAAAGGCCTATTGAACACAACAGTCAACATTTGCACCTTTACTTCTAAAATTTTCAGAGAAATAGCCGAAGTTAAGAAAATTATAAGCCATATATATGTTTAGGTTGTTGAAAGCTACATATAAGTGACTTCATTTAGTCATATATGTTCCCAATCTATAAATGAAATGCAACAATGGGACCACCAAATTTTAATACTACGATAATTGAAGTTTGGTTGGTATACTACACTTTGTATATGTATGGTTTTTATATGAATAATGACACTATCACTGTAAAAGTTGTCAATTTAATTTGATAGTGCGATCATATTATGAAGTATATATGGTAATTTTAAAAAGAAAATTTTAATTCTAAAAGGAATTCATAATGGCACAAAATCTATGCGTTGCTATTAATTATACAAATAACGTGATTTGCATATTTAATTTGTAATCGCTCATCGCTCATCGCTCATATTTCACAACATTTTAATTGTAAAACTGAATACCTACGCATATTGCCCATTTGAAATTCTGTTTCCTTTTCTTTTATAGTAATAACTGATTAAACTGAAGTTTCGGTCTTAATGACTGGAAACGTCCCTACATACTTTGTAATAGATTACCGCGCGAAAAGCTCGTTCGTGAAAATATTCAAATTTAACAGGATGAACACATTTATTTGAGCTGAGTTTTGTTTTGGAGCTAAGCATGTTAATACCACATGTAAAGTACAAGAAATCTATGCCAAAATATCCTTGATTATGGATAATAATCAAGGATATTTAATAATTAAAAGTATTAGTATAGTGAAAATGACGATACCTTCGACGCATCTACAATAACACGGCACTCAATACAGGTGCAATAGATGTACTCTGCTCACTAATTTTGACTTGTTATTGAATTTGTACGTGGAAAAAATATTAATCTGCAATTTGAAATCTAAAAGTGCTTTTAAGCAATAAAGTAAAAATAAGCAAACAATAACTTAAAAAATTTTTTATTAAAAATGTATCTACAAGTTACCAGCAATGCCGTTGGATTCAATTAAGTAGAAATTGTGATACAATACCATTAACTCATTTCGAATCGAATAAAATGAGAACTACAATACATAATTTTTAACAATCTAGTTCTTTCTAAGCACAACAAAAGACTATGAAAGAGAAAAGTTTAGTACACCTAACAAAAACTATGACGAGCATTACTGAATATTACCTCCATACGAATACTTACATTTTTATAGACTTCAACGAATCGATTTTTTGGTGGTCGTCCACGCTTTCTGTTGAAAAAGCCATCAATTGACGTGATCTGCTTCACTTGATTTGAGGATGATACACCTGAAGAGATAGTCTCTGCGATGCAACCAATATTTCTAATTGAACTTGCTTCGGTCGCATTGGTAGGCTTTCCTACCGAATTTTTACTTAAATCGATTACGATATCAGTAGATTGGTTTTCCACCTGCTTTTCCTTTTTGGATAAAGCAGATTTCATACACTGCATTTGCAGCAATATTTCTTGGTGCGGTCGAAGGCATTGTGGAGGATTTGTATGTAATTTGCACTCATTTTCATTAATATGATGAAATAGCATATACTTAGACATGTCATTTTCTTCTTCATATGAATTTTTTCTGCTTTTATTCCGAATATTTAATAATTTCAGCTTATTTTCAGCATTCTCAGGTATATTTAGTACTTGTTCCATCGAGTCATTTTTATTAAACTCTAAATTATTAAAACTTAGTCTGGCACTGGACGATTGCGTTTGGGTAGACAGACGCATCTTAATTTGGTTTCATACTTCTTCCAATGTACCAAGCTCTTACATATTGTCTTCTGTGGCAAAGTAGGTTGAGAAAAACTAAATTAATTATACAATATGAGTAGCTATTTATATTAGATTCAAACTAAGTTCACTAACATATGCTATAATTATAAACAGATATATGTTAGCGGGAAATTTTATAAAAACCTAATGAAAATATTTATGAATTCTATAAAATTTTCTTCATACTTCATTAAGGATAATATCTCAACCATGCACTTTAAAGTTTGGAGTGCTCCCAAGAAGCCCATAAGGACTAGGTTGACGATTACTGGTAGAGAATATTAACATTATGAAAACATATATAAATTAAGATACAAAACGTTTAAGCTAGAGTCTGCTGAAGTTTGAATACTTTCTACAGACTTCAGATCATGAAATGTTACCCATTCCGTTGCCCTAATTTAGCAGTATAGTTTCAGTGATGTATGTTAAACAGACTGTCATTCAATCAATATGGAAAATTGAGTAATCTCTGGAAGTGTTAAAATGTATTACATTAATAATGGGGATTCCATAATCCATTTTGCATTTTCAATTTTTATTTCACATCTAGTTTTCTGCAGCATTGAGACTCTCTCTTAGTTCACACAAAATTGTTGTATTGGACTCAGTGAAAATTGACCGGATATAGATTCGAAGATATGTACTTTCAATAAAAGAGTGTCGCAAAAATTTCCAAAGCCAAATTTCCCTATGTTCATGCGATATTGCATTACTAGGCTTTTTTCTGGAATCATACAATAGATTGTGTGCCTGCAGATAATTGTAAGCTTTCGATACCTTAAAAATTAACACCCATGTCATGTCACCCATGTAACACATATGTATGTATTTTGCAAATGATAAAGTTTTAACAATATTCTAAAATATATGATCGAAACCTCAAGGTTTCGGAAGAAACAACTTGATATCAAAAAAATATTAAAAATATAATCAAATAAAATTTTGATAGCCGTATATAAGAAGAGGGTTAAAGTAAATTCAGAGAAGGTGCTCTGCATTTAAAGTATCGAAAAAATAAGGGAAATTTCAGTTTTTTTTAAGTAACTAGCAAAGAATTAATTTTAGGGTTAATTTAATTTAATTTAAGGTTAATTTTATACATTGCAAGCGTCTACGTCGACATCTTAACCTAGTCCACTTGTAAAACTTTATTTTTCTGACATAATTGGTTATCGGTCATTGTTAATTCTTTCGTGTTTCGTTTACCATCCATGATTAAGTCTGTTATGTTTTTATAAAAGAACTTTATACATTACAAGACTTTTTCTCGAAAATTTACACAAAATTTTCAGTTTTTTTGAAACTAATGGATTTTTTGATCTCAAAAATTTAAATATTGGCCTGAGAGGGTTAATATTTATTACATAGTAGTATTAAAATTTTATATTAATTTCTTATATTAAAACTTTTCAAAAACATAGACCACCTCCCATACAAAAATTGGGTTCTTAACTCCCATTAGGTAAGATCTTAATTTTTGGCATTTGAAAATGTTCACTACAAATACGTAACTCAAATTGATAATTCTGGTTTTAAATAGCCACGATGGTTTTTACGATATTCACTTGAAACCTATAATACGAATTCTTGTCCTTCTGCGTCTTTATTGAGCATATTATAATATCTTGCCACTAACTATATGCCACGTTAGCATATATTCCATGAATATGGATCATGTTGTAAGAAATGGATGGAGATATTATAGCGATTCAAAAAGTTGATTGATTGATATAATGTAATGTTGATTTTGTCTTATGTATTCCCATTTAGTACACTAACGTAGTACCGTTTTCATAGTTAATAGATTAGGTTAGGTTACTGGGGCTGTCCGAAGACTTACTTAGACCATAAGGTCCATTGTGATACCCTAAAGAATTTAACACCTGTCCCTATAACCAGTTGGTACTGGCCGCAAAGCCATTGACACGAGCTATGGAAATAGAATCTAGCTCACTTAGTGAATTGAAAAAGTGTGACCCTAAGTAGGAGAGTCTATGTCTATAGTCTATAGTTAATAAGTGATTCAACTATTTTATTTCTAATACATCGAGGTATACTTTAATAGAAAAATTCTAGCCTGAGTGCTTCCTCTGCTATACGCCACAAATACTTACAGAATTGAACTAAAACAACTCACTGTAATTCGTCATATATGTTTGTATAGACGTTTGTAATGCATAAAAGAAAATTGTATTTCTTAAAAATACTATGAATCAGGCGATCCTCCGATCTCCCTAAAATTAATACTGTCACTGGGAAAAAAAAACAAAATATTTCGTTGAGTTTCCAATACTTTCAACGTTGTTTCTCGTACTTAAAAAATTGTAGGTCTTTTATAAGGAAATCGAATTTTCGTAAAATAAAAACATATAGAACTAACATCAGTTTTCGAGAACATAGTCTTATACTATATTTACGCTTACAGTCACTGAACTAAGGTTAGCACATTTTGATCTCATATATGACACTTATTACTGCAAATTTGGCTAGTTAATTGTGATATATTATAGCGATTTGTTGATAAAAACTATAACCGATCTGCACACTTTTACATAGTAGTAGTTATATTTAAATTCAAACCAGAGTAAATTAAATATATCAGACATACTTAAGTTTTACTCAAGTCGAAGTTTACAGTCCGTTCTGAAACAAAATTTGTATTGAAATCAGCATAAACTCATCCGGAACAGTTCACATTCGTATTCTTAAAACTTGTTTTGATTTGTTATTAAGAGTAGAGAAATTTGTTGGATATTATCATAGAGAACTCTAAATAACATTATCACTTAATTTCTGGTACAATCTGAATTCAAATCAAACTAACTTCAATGTACTATAAGATGAATTCAGATCTTATTCAGATCTTATGTATTATTTTCATAAATATCATTTCGTTATTGTTTGTTTCACTCAAATACGAAAAAACTTGGAAAGTAAGTGGAAAAAGGTCAATTGTAGTAGATTAAAGTAGTTTGCTTTTATCTTACTTAAAGCACAAAAAATGTTTATATATGGCAAATTAATAATAATAATTGAAACACCATTTCATAAATAATTTACTCAAAAATGAATTTCCACTTAACAATAAAGAAAATCGTTACAAACGTATGCACGCGACTTATTTTACTTATAAATTAGAATACTTTAATTTACCAGGTGACCGTCAAACTCGAACCCCCGTGTTACACAAATTTAACGTATATGTGATATGAAAAAATTTTTGTTTTCCTACACTCCTTCTCCAGAAAACGAAAGCCGGAGCTCAGCTGCGGTGGAGCCTAAACAAATAATACTGGTACTTGTATTTTCAGTACGAACAGAACTTGAGTTCTGCCGATAGTAAAGAAAGACAGTCAGTTAATGTTTCTCTTTTAATCTCTTGCGTTTCTTACTCTTTGTCATTGTTCGCTGAGTAAACCCTTTTTTCTCTCCAGACCGTTAATCATATTTTAATAAACAAAAATTATTTTTGACTTTATTTAAAAATTAAGTCAATAGCATAAAAATCTAAACATGATTATTAATGCGAGTATAACACTAAGTAATGTATGCGTTTATTAAATAAAATTCGAATGGCTTAAATACCAATTACATAATTTCATATTCGCAGTATTTTTTAACACTACATAATATATTTTATTGAAAAATTAAGTTAATTTTTATTTTGTTTCCTTTATTAGGCGTTTTCGGTGGTTCGCAAATATGGCAAAAAACTGCAAGTTGCTGGCCTATATTGGCCAAAATGCACGCAAAACAACAACACTATTTTCTCTAACTAGGCCAGTACAGGTAACCTGTATACCTACACACACATCGGCCAGCGAAAAAAAGTGTTACGAACTATTGTGAACGAATATTGCAATCATATGTCAAAAAATAAATGTGCTTCATAAATTTGAATATTGGGAAAAAAGAAACATTTCACTGTTTTATTTTGAAATTTTTATCATTCCTTTTAATTTTGTATTTATTTTAATTTTCAATTTTTTATTAATTTGTTATTTTTATTTAGAATGTGATTTGCTGCGTTATGTGCACATCTGCAAGATTTGCTATATGTCAAAACATAACACTTGACAGATTGCAACAGTGATGCCAATGTCTAGCTTAGCGAATATAGGCTAGCATGCGTTTTTTGCCACTCTTGCGAGCCACCGAAAACGGCAATTGTAAATTTAAAATACTTTTGTTATGGAATCCTACATTTTATGATAATTTGTCATTATTTGTCGCCATTATCGTGTTTGGTCCAATTATGCTATAAAAATTGGTATATGTATCGACAAAATAAAACCGATAATAACAAAAACTTTTTTGTTTTTTGCTATTTTAATTTTTCTGTTCATGTTTTTGTTTAATGTTTACAAATATATATATATATATTCTGTCTTAATGATCCTTTAAACTAATTAAATTTATAATAGGGGTATTCAGGCAACTGATTAGTTGCTTAGTTGATTCAAAAACTTCATATAAAAAAAATTTAGCATTTTGATGTTAATCAGTTGCTTGAACGACCCAAAATGCGTAATCTGATTAGTTTGTTGTGTGTAAATGCCTTGGCAGCACTCGAATCAACAGCAAAAGCGAAACATACGTTAACAGTGAAAAATGTTTACACACAGTTCAAACAGCTGAGAGAGATAGCTAACAAATTTCTATGCAAAAGTTCATTTTAAGTTATTATTACGAGACTTGGGACTGGCAGCACTATTAATCAAATTTTGTACTAATGTTAGAATCACCGAAATAGTTGATTCCCTGCTTTGTTTCATTTTTGTGTGCAAATTTTTGTTGTAATCAACTACTAAGCAATTAATCAGTTGCCTGAATACCCCTAATATATATGACCGATTAGATTAATTTTTTGGGAAGAATTTTTTCGAGTAACTGAAGTCGTAATTGTTTCTTTTAGAGTAGCAAGAAAATACTTGTAACTTACAAAAGAAAACATGTCTAACAACAAAAATGCTCTTTAAATCTTTAGAGTTAGGTTTGACTCGAAAAAAATGTTTAGTCTTAAGTTTCTGTGTAGCCAAATTCAAAAATCAGTCTATTGTGAAATAGACTGATACTGGAAATATGTTGCAAAATTCCAGTCGTCCGTTAAAATCATATGAGGATTTCATTTACTGATCATTTTAAATGCATAAATAAATAAATTTATAAGATAAAAATGCTTACAATGGTAAGCAATGAAGGGCAATGGCCCTTCTTCTAATAAATTAATTAATTCTTAGTGTTTACAATTTTTATATTTCATATTATACACATCTCAACCAAAAACATATGTCAAAAAACCATTTAACATATTTTAAAAGTGATGCCAACTTTTTCAACCATACTAAATGTTGTAAACTTATGTATATATAGTATACTCGTATTTTAAAATATATCGTTTAAGAGTTATGTATTCAATCTAAATATTACATAAAACCTAAGAAATAGAACATGGGATTAGTAATTGGTAGATGTTTTCGTTTTTAAATGTGTTTAGTACAACAATATCGAGTATATTCTATTTACATATCACAGTCGTGTTAAAGCCCTTGTGATCGATGAAAATTGAGTTAACTGGCAGGACCAGGAGTTTTTACAATATTATCTGTAAGTATTTGGACAGAAAATATTGGATGTGTTTCTGATCAAGGAAATAAAAAACAGTAATTTCAATCTATAACATTAGCTGTGTTTATTTATGCCGCATTCTGATTTGTTTGAAAACACTTTTTACAATTAGTGACATGGAATTATTTATAAAACTCTAAAAAAAGACTATATAAAATATCAACAAAAACATCGGAAAAAAAATTAAAGAAATGAAAAATGAATTATAAATTTTATTTGGCAGAAAAATTCACATTACCGGTGAGTCACGCCTCTTCCTTAGATATCTCAACTCGCGCGCCTTATTCGTTGCCTCCTCCTTAATTTTTCTTGGAATACTCGTAATAGGTCTAGTTAAAAAATCCATTATTTTTGTATGAAATTGAAGGCTTATTTACCATACTTACAATGATCCAATTTAGATCAAATATGCATCGTTTTGTTCGATAAAATATTGCCATTTTGGATGTAATTTTATTATGCCTCTCTCATAAAGGTCCTCATCCATTTTTTCAAAAAATTGTGGAAGTCGATTTTCACAAGCCGCTCCTGAAGTGAATTTTTCACCAGAAAAATCGTTCACATAGGACAGGAAAAGATGGTAATCACTTGGTGCCAGATCAGAACTAAAGTAAATGCAGAAGAAATTTCCAACCAAGCTCCCGGAGCTTTTGATATGCCAATATCGTTGTGTTTGGTTTAGCGGTATCCTGATGATACACAATTTCTTTCTTATTGCCCAAAACTAGCTATTTCTGGGCGATTGCTTCTTTCAGACGGTCCAATTATTGATAGTACAGTTCCGAATTTAGAGTTTTGCCGTAGGAGAGCAGCATATAGTAAATGATTTTCTGCAAATCCCACCAAACATACAATAAAACCGTCCTGACCGTCAATCCTGGCTTGGTCATTATTTTAGCCCTAAAAACTTAATAGCGATTTGCAGATGAAAATTTAGTCCATGTGGTTTGTGTTTATGTTAACTCATGTGGCACCCATACATCGATTCGTGTGGATTCTTTTTGTTTCCTGCCTTATTCGAATGATTCCAAACGGAGGTCTTTTTTTGCTCTTGGCAATCTTTAGTGCTTGGCCAATCGAAACAATGCATACACTGTTACGAGGTCGGACGCGACAATTTCCATTATATTATTGACATTTTCGACAATTGACCTTAGTAGGAAATCTCATATTTCAAACTGCATCTAGCGTAACCAAAACGTAATTCTTTGTGCGTTCTTCATTAATGTAGTTTGCTTTTCGAGTCGTAAAACCACTGTTCTCTTATGTATTCTACAAGTATCTTTGCGTATACATGTTTAATATATATATATATATATAAGTTCTGTTAGTTTGTTAGGTATATAAACTCCTTATCCAAATTGGTCTCCCGTAATCTATCCCACGCCTTAATGGGGATTCTTTCTAAGAATCTCTTCGACATAATTGGCTCCTGTTGAAGTCTTTCTACAAATTTGATTTAAATTTTAATTATTTACAATTTTAAAACGTTTTAAAATCGGTTAAATTTTATTTTGCAATATCTTGCAATATTACAGAATTATTGGATTTTTTCGATTCAACCTTTGAATAACAAAATCAGAATTTCTAATACTTATAAATTGGAATTATCAATTTTTTTCAGATTCAATATTTTGAACAATTAAGTTGAAACTTTTAAATACTGCTAAAATTTTTTAGGATAAATATCTAATTAGATCGAAAATTTCAAAACCTATAAATTTACATATTAATCTTATGGAATTCAAAATATTAAATAAATAGATTACAACTTTCAATAAAATTTCAAAATTTCAGTTGCAATTTAAATACTTATTAAAAATTTGAAAGATTATACTACATCTGTTACTGATAACCTATTGATATCACTAGTCCCTCCAAATTCATTCACATCTGTTAATCAACCTTGAATTAATTTCTGTCAGGTGTCTTGACCCCCCCAAAGTATGCTCAGCGTTATAGTCACTGTTACTAAAAATTATTTGCTTGGCTGTGAAAATAATGCAGAAAACTGCTTTACTGCTTTTTATTTTACTTTTTATAGATATTCCTGACCCACCGCAGAATTCCATCACTATCGAGATATTGTGTGTTGAAAAACGTAAATCCTTTAATTTTAAAATTGTTAAGTTTAGTTAGGTGGCTTTCAGATATAACCATTATATTAATAGCTTGCCTCCTTAGAAATATTTTCTTGATCAAAAAGTATTGCTTATGGAGATATTGTTAGGCGCACACCAGCTTTGGAAGCGACTGAATTGAGAAGATTTTTCAATTCCTTGGTCAGAGCTATAGAGAAAGACTTTGTTGGGTTAATTCCCGTCGCAGAAACGACGGGAGAGTATTTATCAAATTCAATACTACAAGAATTGAACAAATTTACATATCCAAAATTTTTCAGGACAGGTTTATGATAATGGTGCCAATATGATCGCGCGCGGCTTTAATAAAGGCGTGAGAACACCTTGTGAATGCGACAGTTGGAATTTGCTTTTGATTGATGCAGCGAATTCTTCAACTACAACGAAAACGTTTTTTGGGTTTATCAATAAAATCTATTTGCTTTTTTCAAAGTCGAGCTAGCGTTGGAATCTTGTAAAAACTAAATTAAAATTGGCCTTAAAACCTGATGATGGTGATGATGATGATGTTAGTGAATGCGTGAATGAACTGAGAAATAAAACTGATGATTCTACAAGTCTAAGCGATTGTGAAGTAGTTCTGAATGAAATGCTAACTTTCGAGTTGTAAAACGCGTGTGATTTGAAATTTTACTATATAAAACTATATAACATAAATAAACTATGGCAATCGGGTGAGGTTTACTAGAAGAGCGTTATTGACACTCTACGCTCACTTAATTGACACTCTACTCTCATAATACTGGAAAAAGTGAAAAAACGTTGAACAAGCCCATTTGTAGAAAAAAATTATGAAACTTCACCTAATTTAAAAAAACAGAATAGCAAAGAACAAATGATTGTTTAGTTATAAAGATATTGATAAACCCATATAATCCATTAAAATTCAGTGATGTAAACTTTTTTATCTTAATGACTATCAATCTTATACTATCATAATTGATACCGACTGTCGATTCAAAGCACTTAATATATATTTTAAAGAATTTAGTTTCGTATATGACATAATCATATGAATATGAAGCGAATACCTGCTCAATCATTGTATTTCGGCATAATACTGTGGGAAGGTCAAAACAGCGACATTAAGACTTTTGAACTGTATAAGAAACTGCTGCTTTCAAAATCGAACTTTCTAGAGTTAATCAGCGGTATAAAGCAACTCATCCGGCATATTAAAGAAAATAATTTAGAGAAGTATATCCGAATGTTTATATAGTAGCCAGAATCATGCCCACAGTTCCAATCAGTACAGCTTCTGCAAAAAGAAGCTTCTAAAGTTAAAATTGATTAAGACCTACTAGAAAAGTACGGTGAGCAAAGCGAGACTATTTGCATTAGCAAATTATGATATAATTTTAAAGAAATACAGTGAGGCTAAAGATAGAAAAATTCATTTACATTAATTTATGTTAATTTTAATTTGATTAGCAATACATACTTTCACACATCCTTCGTCATAGTCGAGAATGTAGATTATTTCTTTTATAACTTAGTAATGAAAGGGGTCTCGTAATTCTGATGTCGCCGACGTCAGGAGTTGGTCTAGCTCCGCAACTTACCCTCAAGATGACTATACCCTGTTGAAATATCGGTAACAATAAAATATATTTTTTAAAACTAATTTAAAGAGTTGTATATTATTTAACGTTAACCAATTAGCCGTTCCAAAAATACATATGTAAAAAAATTTTTATAAATAACAATTGCTATATATTTTGCTTCTATTGGCTTCAACCAGGTCAGAAGATTCGTCAGTCACTAAAATTATTATTATAGCAATAGTTTGCATCTCTGACGTATCATAAATCGCAGAAGGTACTATCACTTTCCCTCGTTATATATATCTAGAGCTAGAATATCGAAAGAATATCGTCGCTCTTCTACTACTCTTCTACCTTTTTGGTACTAAAAAAGGAACTCAAATGCAATGCTTCTATGTAAAATGCTGTTTTCATTTAGCTTTGATTTAATCAAGTGCTAATATAAAGAAAAATTCAAAAAAATAGTTTCTTACAGTCGGAGTCACAAGTCTACAAGTAGGCAATAAAAAAAACTTTATTTGAAATTTTTTTCCAAAAACTCAATTTATTGGAAACATGCTTTATTATTTTTTTATAATTAATTAATATATATAATAATTTAATATATTATAATTAATTAATATATTTTTTTATATTTAATTTTTTTATATCATTGATAATGTTTGTCAAGGATAGCAAAACAATCGATCAAAAGTCTACAAGCAGTTGGTATAAGACGACGTTTTAGTGCAAATTTCTGATTTTTCATGCAATTTAGTAACTAGTTCGGTAACTACAGGTTTACAGGTTTACTGGTGTCCTGAGTTATTATGTGACCCCATTATTTTAGTATTATGTCTTTCAAATGCTGTTTGGTCGATATTGAATGTTTACGAGTTTTTCTTTCCAAAAGTCCCCATAAATGTTCAAATGCATTC
>NC_051847.1:104077010-104095307 GCF_002237135.1 Teleopsis dalmanni | reverse complement strand
CGGGCGAGGGGTTGGACATTGGTGGTTGGTTCTTATTGCACACATTCCGTTTGCATTTTTCCATTTTATTTGTAATTCTCATTTTGCTTCTTATTCATTCTGAAAGGGTCGTCGTCAACGAATCTGGAAAATAACGACAAAAATATGAAAGTATAAATTGTTGCGGCACACTTTTTTCTCAGCCCGCGCTGCCACTGCCATTCCAATGTTTCTTCTTACAAAAACTATACCGAGATATTGATATATACGTAGGTACGTAGGTACGTAGATACGTAGAAGTGAAGGTAGTACACATTTAAAAATGGAGTGTCCTTTCTTAGGCAAAAACAAAATTTATAACGAACTGCTTCGTACTTTTTAAATAAAAACGTTATATATTTTTACAGCGTTTGCTTTTATTTTGGCTCTGGCTTCCTTCCTTTCTTTGTTTTTCATTCGATTGTATTAATGGCGATTCTCTCTGCAGAAAATTATATATATTTTATTTTATTCAGCGTCACCCACTCACCACCAGTTTACACTTGCTCGTTTGTTTTATTACGTAAAAGTTATTTTGTTTAGCTCCTTTATTAAATTTCTTAGGATTTCATGTGTACTTGAATTTTTAGAATCTTAAAGAGTCCATTATTCAACTATTACTAAAAAAATTATAATGTGATAGTGTTCCAAACAAACAAGGTTCGATGTTAAAGTCTAAAATAGTTTTCCATTTGTGAATTTACCAAACCAATCCTATCAATACGGAATGAGAACAACTAGCAGAATATAATAGATTCTGAAACATATCTATAATGGTCATACGAATGTTTACGGATATGATTTATCCTCGCTCACAAGTCCTAGTATTTTATTTCTTATCACTAAAATGACTAATATATTGTTTCAGTGATTACTGACAAGCTGAAGGATCCATAATGAATTCTTTAAAATATTATATATATTTAGCAATGAGAAAAAAATAGATAATATTTCTAAATTGATTAATTCAACACAAAAGTATTGAGTGAAATGTTTTTCAGGCTACTAGATGATGTTGATTACAGAAATAATTCTTTTATTGCCCGTAAGTTGTCATTCAATCACTATTTTCTACTTCCCCAATTAATATTTCATTTAGTGTTTTATTTAAAACTCCATAAGAAAATCATCTCAAATATAATTTATTAAAAAACTGCTAGAATACATAAGAGGAACCCACACACACTATTTTAAAACCCACACATCTATTGGAGAACATATTGTCTGAACTCTCCTCAGTCTGCTCAGCAAGAAAAGATATTTCTTTAGCGATAAAGTAAATTTATTATCTTAAAATATAGTAACAGAAGTCCACTTTTGAAGTTATATGTAGTATATATTGTATTTTAAGTACTATATCATCATTAATATTAAAAGGCCTACAATTTCTTTTTGTTTTGAAAGATAACGTTCTCTACGCTTTCTGAACAAAAGACTTGATTCCGTAGACAAAGCATTATATTCTGTAATATTTGGTATTCTTACTCCATTACATTTTAAATTATATTTAAATATTTTATCATTTTATGCGCTGGTACAAAGGTCTTTAATATTTATTCCAGTAATTATAAGTATTACTAAATAACAGCTCCTTATAACTGATAAATAACAATTCAAGGTAAAAACTCAAAATCAGACAGATTTACATACAAACGTATATCTTTTACTAGCTAATTTATTTACAATTCACAATATTCAATAATACTTATTTCAGATTACTTCTGGGTTCTCCACTGGATAAAGTAGGAACCCCTAGTTTATTAAACATCGTGTTTACTCCTTAAACATACATTGTTTAAACAGTTTTCTATAATTTTATTAAAATATTTTTAACTCAGCGCAATCGACACCACAGACTTTGGCATTTATTTAGGTGCATTCCTGATCATTCCAAAGAATGAATCGATCAATCCATGTCTGTTTATCTATATATCTCTCCATCTATTTGTCTGCTCTGCTATTTGTTTCTCAAATCAGCTTTGTAGTTCTGGAAGTGGGTTTTGAACACATATTGGAATTAATATCAACTCTGTATACATCTACATAACTATATTCGATATCTGTTATATAAACAGAACAATCAGACTTCATTTTACTTTTTGATTTATTATACTCTTAAGAAAACATATCATATGTGGTGCAGTTAAAATTTTTTACTTATTTTGAATTTCGATCGGATATAAATTTGATGTCCGTTTATCAATTTTTATTTAGCTTGACTATTAAGACTGCTTAACTGAAACAATTGAAGACTTAAGTGGTAAGAATATGGTTATAATGCTGACAAAAAATAATGCTGAGCAAATTTGATGGCTTGAGCATAACTTAAGTGGGTATTGAGACTTAAGGTGCGAAATCGTGTGAAATAGTCCGTAAGTGTTTTAATTTTCATTTAATTGAATCGTTTATGTTCCAATGTGTAGTTGACAATCAAAAAGAGATTTTCTTTGACATTCATTCAAATTGAATCCTTCAGCTACAGCAAATAGGCTTTCTAATCTATACCATAAGGATAAGGATTGTGTGTACTTGCGAAAAAAGCCGAAAGCTGTCAAAAACTTTTCGTGCCAAATAAAAGTTCGGACGCAAATGTTTAAACTTACCATAAATAAAATAATGTTAAAATGATTTCTTACCATTGGAAATGTTTTGTAGAAATTCTCTTAAAAATGCTTTAAGCAGGGTTCATAAGAATTTAGTTTTACTCGTATTTATAAGGTCAACGGTGATATGATGCATTTTGCACGATAATGCCCTATGTTAAATTAACAGAGAAGTATCTATCTATTTGAACAAGACATCTCTCATCTTTGGATAAGTAAAAGGACTGTTAAACATTAATAATTGGGTATAAATTGTCTATATTTGCAGTAACTATTGTAAACATGAGTGAGCGAAGTGAAGGGGCTCAATAAAAGAAAATAGTGAATATATGTGAATAAAAGAATAATTTTTGTTCATATAAAAAGAACAAGGATGAGTATCAAATATAACATTTCATACTTCATTAAAAACTAAATGAAAGTCATTTTTTTCTACAAAGACAAATGAATAAATTTGATAAATTTAGTGAAAATATTTCGGATTTTAATTAATTGCCTAATTCAAAAAATAATCCATTAATAACAATATCATTAAAACTTATTTAAAAAATATTGCATTAAATGTGGAATTACATATGTACTATAATAGTAAATAAAATTCTTAACTCAATAAATACAATTTATTGTATTTGGGACGTGTTGGAGTTAGGCTAAGTTGATGCTAAACCAAAACACGACCCACGGTCCTCTTGGGCCCGCGACTTACTTCTGATCAACCACAGTTTGGGAAATTTTTCTTTGTTATGTTTTAGTAACATCACATTGTTTTATTTTAATAGTATCCCAAATAAATTTACTTAATAAAATTACGTTAATTAATTCACAAAAACTTTAGTATATGTATGTTTCTTTGTGGTAGTGGTTCAAAAATCTCATTATCCAGTCCCGTAATTCATTACATAAAAAATAAAACATATTTGGTATGACAACACTAATATAATAATGTTGATAACGATAGAATTGTAAAAGATAAATTAATGCAGAATTAATAAAACTTAATTTAACATTATCGCCGTATTTTTATTTTTCTCCAACAAAATTAGGAAGTATGTATTTATTTCTACAGCCCTCCAACCTATTCAGTGACTTGAATTGGCCCGCTATTTTATCTGGTCTGGACAACCCTGATCTAGTGTATGTAAAGACACTGTATGTAAATGCAGTGCATGGCAGTTTCCTTAAGGGCCCGAAAAATAATCAGACTTTGCGATACATTGTTGAAGACTAGTCTAAAAACATTCAGGCAGCTTCCTGTCTCATGACGAAAAATTTATTTTGAATTAAAATTAAGAAAAATAAAAAAATTTACATATTAAAAAAAATTACATATTGATAAGTTTAAATGCGGACGTCATCTTACTAATGTGATTTTGGACGTAAGACACTGAAGTCTTCCCATCGGACTATTGTAGAACGGACTAATGTAGAATTACGATGCAGTATAGACGAAGTACCGCCTACAATTTTTCATATACTAAAGTCTGAGGATATATATATATAAAGACATGGCCATTTTGTGAAAGTACAAAATCCTCCAAAATTGGGTTCTACTACTTTTCTCATAAGGAGCAATTCAGCGTTGTATTACTGAACTGACACATTGGAAATGTATTTAACAAAATGTACTAAAATAAAATTAATATTACTTCATTCAATTAAAAATCGATTAGTAACTCTTCACTTTCTTCTTCAGTTACATTTTGGACAAGATTAGGATCTGCAAGAAATGTGTTTGTTTTTAGAATGGCAAGCAAGTAGTTGTTAAAAAATTGTTAGTAAATCTAAAGGAAATATTGGCTATAGATATCGTTTTAATTTAATCGATAGCAAAAAATTAAATAAAAAACTGTTTGAAATTCGACTAAAAATATCTGAAGGGGCAGGCAGCAAAACTGTCTACTACAACATATTTAGTTGTAGGAGCTTTCTTAATATTTCATTGCTTTACACTGATCTATTTCCAGGTCCCACTTTTTAAATTTTTTCAATCCTTTTAAGAGCCAAACTTACGGAGGTCCGCTTCTTATGTGGCGCTTTTGCTAATGCCACTTCTCATAAAAAATTACATAATGTAATTACATTCATTAGTAAAAATAAAAAAGATTAAAGAAATGAAAAAAATTAATGAAATATGATAGAGAATTTCAGAAGACGTTCTTCCTACTTTATAAACAGTCAATCGTTGCTTTACGCTTCTTCGCCTAGGATGTAGTATAAAAGTCACTTGCGAAAATATAACCGATTATTGAACGTTGATCATCTGCAACACTAGCTCTGACAGCATAGTAATAATCTGATATTACACAATAATTTTTTTTTACAGTAGTTGCTTTGATGACTTGACGCGGTCACTGCTTCACAAATGGTCTCTTCGATTCGTATCGTATCTGGTAAGAGAGTAACTGCATAACAGATATCTGGTGCAGTGATCTGAGTAGTAAGCACTAAGCAATCAGCAGCTTCCATTTATGCTTCATTAGTCATTTTTCGATTTTCTTCGTCAGGCGAAACTTTTTGTTAATATTGTTGCCATTGATATTCAGGATTGTATATATAGTTGATTGATCGATTTGCAAAACCGAGAATGACCTTGACATCGCTCCAATCTTTTTGTTCAGTCGGTGTTTTTATATGTGATTATGGGAGTGCGTCTTGAGCACCTTTTACGATTTTCGCTGTTGAAATGTGCATTTTGTTCTTCAAATAAAAAATTAGAGTGGTTTCAGTGAATGCACGCTTTCAGCAATATAAGTAGCTTTACGTCATTTTCCACAACCTTCCAGCAACAATTTATGATAAGATACGATTTTCTTTGTCTCCTCCAGAAATCTAAATTTTCACGACTATCTAATATATTGAATTAAATATTTTATTAAGACTAAGAAATAAAAGATAAGGAAAGAAAGCACATATGGACTCAAAAGAGACATTGTCAGAAAAAAATAATAATTCTTTTTATTAATAAATAAAAAAATAAATAAGTTATTTCAATCATATTTGATTTTATACTTACATTTTCTTTTTATGGGTGTTCCACTCTTTTACAGAAACTATAAAATTTGTTCAACTACATGTCCTGAATCATCTATTCTTATTCTTATTTTTATCTCATTTCTTCAAATCTTATTTTTTCAAAGTCTACTGCTTTTACTCAGATACTGAAACTTTACTTTAACTTCTTTATTATGTATAAAAATTTATAAATACAGACCTGGCACATCTCAAAGAATGCCCAAAAACACAAAAATTATTCCCCCACCAAGAGAAGATCCTTACTTCTTACCAATTTTTATGCTTGAAGCAATAGTTTATCAATATCATTCAAAGCCATCCTTTAAGATCGAGAATTTATTGTGCTCCAAGGTTCCAATACTATATATGCCAAATTGCAAGAGCGCAACTTGATTTTCAGTTCCATTGAATCTAATTTATTTTTTCGGTTCTGTGTAATGAGCTTAAAATATTTACCTTATTTCAAAATGTTATTTTATTGCAATCAGTGTTAATAATAGAACAAAGCAGCAAGTAAACATGCTCATTACGAAAAATATCTAGAAACCGAAGGCAAACTGTAGCGTTGCCCATCATATCCTAAGAAAATTTGTTAAGTAAAATTTATTCAGTCTGAGAAAAAGGATACGAAAAGGGGTGAGTTAGATGACCAAAAACTATGTTAAGAAGTAAAGTAATGATTTGATCTGCAACAGCGAAGAAGCACACGGGTAAATAAACATACATGAAGCATACATGAAGAGCAGACACCTTGAAGTTTTCATAACTTCTAAACGATTATCTTAAAGCACCATAAACATGGAATTCATTATGATCATTATATGCTTATGAAATTTTAGATGACAGATGTACTGCCAAATTATTTTGGTCATTTCAGTCTAGCATAACAAAAATCAACACAAAGTTCGAATGGGAAAACAAGTAAGTTTGTAGAGGGCAAGGGGACAATCTATTGTTAAAGGTAAAAACTGGTTTTCCCATAAAACCCTTTCGGTGCATTACGCAGTTTGCAAATTCCATGGGAAAACTTGCATGACCAGTTTAGGAATTGGTTTCATACAAAAATTGGACAACGGTCGTTGCTGCAATTAAAGAGTTAGCATTGCCACACTGATACATAGGATTCACAATTGAAGTGGTGCCGTGATAATTTATGCATAGATTTAAAAAAAAATATCTTGTAGTATATGTGAAGAAGTAGGATACATTGTTCAGATTAAAATGAAAATGGTACTGGTGACTGCAAAGAGGTGTGCTGCAACTGCAAAGAAAAATTTGGGTAAAACCAAAATCAATAACCTTTTATTACCACAATTACCTTTGAAAGCTGCATACAAAATTTCACGTCAGCTGACTAGTGCAACTTCGAATAAATGTCGGGGTCAGTCTCAAAGCATACATTGCCAGCCTTTTGCAATTATGGTAGGGTTGCATTAAACTGATCAGACCGGTTCGGTCACTTTTTCTGTAAGGAGAATTTCATAAATTATCCCTTTTATCAATATGCAGCACACATCATTCAAAAACAGCAGAAGCCGGACAGAGCGGCCCTGACATCAGACAATGGCACACAATGGCACACAATGGCTACACAACACAAAGTAACCACTTCTTTTAAACATAATTGAAACGTTTCGCTATCCGTATTTGTACTATTTGCCAAGAGACTTCGAGCGCAAATCGTCACATTGGATATGAGCGCGTCTGCACATATCACACATGCAAATAATCTGTTCTCGTGCACATGAGCACATATCGTGCACATATCGCGCACACATCAGGCAAAAGCTGCGGTAGAAGGGCTAATTTGGAAGTTTTGCCAAAATTCAATTTAGTAGCAATACAAATTTCGTAGTCGGGAGGTACTGTGTGTCTTGTAGAGCTTCACCATTCTTAAGAAATCGAAAGAAGGAATAAAAATGCTGAAATCGAAAATTACAGAAAAATGTCGTTTTTTTCTTTTTGGTGTGGATATCAGTGAATCCTTTAAGTCAAGTTAAGGGGCCAAAATTGTTACTAAAAACTCGCAGATAACCTATTAATTATGTCTGTCCAGATATGATAATTCATATATATATGATATATAATTAGTATAAACAGTTTTTTGAAGGAAACGTCCCGTTCTGTTACTCAACTCATAAGTTACGAGTCATAACTAAAACGAAAAGTGTTACTAACGAAATTAGTGAATAACGTCGAATAGACTTCGGAATATTACAATAATTCTGCCTCGTAATAACAGAAAATGTAATAACAAAAAATTTTTGACATAAACTCGGAAGTAGTCTTGCAAAAAAAAAAAAAATAATAAATAAGTTGATGTACATATGTATAAGACGGAGTATGTATTTGCTGAATGCATGTACATGACCAAGAAAACTAAATACAATTATTCAGTGTTTTTAATATCAAACATAGATAAATAAGAAAATTAAAGAAAAAATTCTCAAAATTCATTTTTCTTCCATCACGAAGGCATTCCCAGAGAAAAAAAATTATAAAAACTTAAAAGAGAGAAACACCAAACTGTGGCACAATTTGGTGCGTTTGTTGAAGTGTTCATTCGATTTTGTACCCAACTCAGTCATTTTCGGGAAATGTTATATAGCGCAGCCTTATTAGACAAATATACCGCACTTTTCGCTAAACTTAATTGAAATAAATGAGTAGATTTAAGAGAAAATAATTGAACGCATTCCACTCTAAACTTGCGACTCCTCAATGGTACGGCACCTCTCGCGCATACAAATCGAATGCATAACCGAAATACGCCATGCATTGGCGCTTTGAGGGCGTTTAATGAGCTTAAAATGAATTTTGTTTCACAGACACCCGTTTTATTGGGGTTTGTGTCCATCAAAAGTGCTATGCAAAGGCACCAAATAAAGCTCTTAAAAGCTTTCATGTGCTTATGACATATGGCTTAGGCCGTAGTGGTGCTTTTTAACGAAGAAGTTCAGATCCATATCCTGCCTTTGACATTGTATTGATTTTCAGGATTTTCAGGAGATATTTTATAATAACATTATTTAGACAGAAAAAATGTAAAAATTGATACATTAAAAAAATATTCCGAAAATTTTATGTTATGTTCGTAAGGGAGACATTTCAGTTTAAGTGCTGTAAGTGCTCCAAAAGCTGGCAAAATTAAGTTCCATTTATGGAATATGATTATAACATGACATATTACTTATGCCGTACTGTTGCTTTTTAACGAAGGGGTTCATATCCTGCCATATCCTGCCTTTAACATTGTATTGATTTTCAGGATAATGGATATATTTTATAATAACATAATTACATTAAAAAAATACTACAAAAATTTTATGTTATGTGCTCTAAGTGCTGCAAGTGCTGGCAAAATTAAGTTCGATTGATGGAATAATCACAGATACTAGGAGTAAGTTAACCAGCTTGCCAAAGAATTGTTACAGAACCGTATTGCAATCGATTAGCACTCACTGTCAAGCCCGGGGTATACCTCTTTATAGAATTTCTTAACTTGTAGTAAATTTGCAGATCTAATTAGCTTCAAATGGCGATCGTCTTAATCAATTTACTTAATTTATAGTAAAATATATTGACAAAAAAATGTTACTGAAAAATTTTCTAGGACAAATTATTAAACACACTCTAAGTAGACATATTACTTATGCCGTACTTGTGCTTTTTAATGAAGGGGTTCATATCCTGCCATATCCTGCCTTTAACATTAGCTGTGTTTTAGCAAACATGATCCGCTCAATTTTACATGCAAAACAAAAACAATGGGGTGAACCAGCAATTGATCTGATTCACTTTCTGGTTCAATGTGGAATGTATGTAAAAGATAAAAGTGGAACGTATTTTAATGCAAATGAGGTTGGCAATGCGATGCAATGGTGTAGTAAAATTTTAAACAAATCTACATTTATATTTATTTATTATTGATTTTATTTATTTATTATTTATTTTATGTAGTAAAATTATAAACAAATCTACATTTATATTTATTTACTATTGATTTTATTTATTTATTATTTATTTTATGTACTTATTTATTTAATATGTCATTATTATTTATTTCTTTGTTTGAAGTAATACTTTAATTATTACTATTACTATAAATTAAAATTATTAAAATTAATTAAAATTATTAAAATTAATTAAAATTATTACTTTAATTATTTACGTTTTATTATTGTTAAAAAAGTGTTGTTTGATAATTTGTTAAAATCAATTAATTTGAAATGAATATATAAACATTAAATTGAATACATTTATTTAATTAAAACAGAACAATACATAAGGAAACAGGCTCTCCAACATACACGTTTATAAAAAAACCATTCCAAACTGCTTGCAAGTTTAAGCTATATTTATGCTTCCTTTTGAAATAAGCCTAATTATAAGCTAATCACTAGTTCTTTCAATTATTCTCCATACAGAAGCTTTTGATATGCCAAAACAAATATCAAATTCGCGAAAAGTATTTATATTTGCCATATACCACAAAAATATGTAAATTTCCTTCATTGCTCTCGTTCAGTTGTGACCACCACGGTTATTTTGTATTTGCTGATTGGATTTTATTAACAAATTTATTAAAATATGAAACATAATTAATATATAGCAATTGTATTTTTTATGCGCAAATACCAATCAAATAATCTTTAACGGAAGAATTATTGATCGTTTCCATAAAATTTCCACTATATCCATGCTGATGCACTTCATCCCTTGCGCTTAATACACTTGGACTAGTGTTTAAAAAGAAAATAGAGGAGTCAGTTTTGCTCGATAATTCTAATAAAATCTGCAATTTCCATTTATTTACTATAGAATTAAATTGAAGTTTTTAAGTAAATACTAAATAAAAACTTACATTTCATACTTTAGACATTTCAACAGATTTTATTTATTTTCCATTTTTTAGATTTTTTGTATTCAAAATTTTCTCACTTATTTTTTTAGCGCCAAAATTATTCACAAAAATCAAAAAATTTTGTACACAAACCCAACTGTCGTATTTCATGCGTTGCCAATTATTTTCAAACGTGATCCGTATCGTTTCAGCAAAGATGATTCAGATCATTGAGCGGATCATGTTTGCTGAAACGCAGCTATTGTATTGATTTTCAGGATAATGGATATATTTTATAATAACATAATTACATTAAAAAAATACTACAAAAATTTTATGTTATGTTCGTAGAGGTGACTATTCAGTGTTGTTAGTGCTGGCAAAATTAAGTTCGATTTATGGAATATGATTATAGCATTCATTAATTAGTGTAATTATATTTAATCAGCTCGACCACTCTTCGTGGTAATAATAGTACCAGGTTTCAGATAAATCAATATTAGGAATATAGTGCTATTAAATATAGCTGTGTATTATTATTGTTTTACAATAAAAAAAATTGACACGCTGGAGTTTAAAGGTCTGATTATTTAAAATTGATAAAAAAATTAATGTATTAATGTTAAAATATTAATTTAAAATATTAACGTGTGGATCTCAAAGCTCTCTATTTCTTATTTAATATACTTATACCAACATTGGATTGGAAAAATCCTCGATTTTATTAAAATGATATCCGGTCGACCGAGCTTATGGAATAGCCAAAAGTCTCACTGAAGTAAAAATGCAGTATGAGATGCTGCATTACCAAAGTTAAAAAACCAAGATTTGTTTGCGCAGAATGCTGGCTGCTTCTTGATCGAGGTTATCTCCAGTGATTATCCTAATACTAAAAAAAAACATTATTTATCAGATTGTAACATAACGCTGTTCTCCACAAAAACGTAATAGTTTTTGTCACACTCCAGAACCGATTCAATAGTTTGGTTTGAACCGATTTAAATAAAAACTTAATGGTATCAGCAAGGTCTTTAATTATCAATCGACGATTTTCGAGCACAAAATCTTTGATTTTTTTTACTTCTTTTTATTAGTTGATGTTCCTGGTCGATCAGAAGCACAATATATTTTTTTGGTCGGGGTGCATTCATAGCCTATTATTTAATACTGGTCGACCAGGGCTATTTTTATTTTCAACGCTTTCTCTGCTTTTGTCAAAGTCGGAAAATTATTTCACTTTTTCGGTTCACAAACCACTAACGTAACTTTTAGATAATGTAGGTATTGACATGATATTTGATACATATTTCAGTGACAATACTGCTGACGTAAAAGAGTTATCCGAATCAAAATATATATATGATATACATATGATATTATCGTTATTCATGTATTATTGTTAAACATAAAAGTACAAAAATTTTAAATTGATTAAGTTACTTACAATTTTCACATCAGAAGCGAGCAATCAAAATTATACTGGATTTGACTTTACTTTAGTAAATATAGGTACATATAGAAAGTATATGAGCCTTGCAAGACGTTGTAAGCTTTTCGAATAATTATGAAGCATTCTCATAATTATCACAGTAACGCAAACTTAAAAGTTCATGAAGTCTCTTCTATACAAGTATTTCTCTAGGATATGGAAACAATATTGCAATATCAGGAGTTGATGGTTGCCCACTCCAAAAAAAGGAAACCTGCCTTGATAATAGATTAACTATAAGAAGTTGACTTCAAACGTAATAAAGAATCAAGTTTTCTTCCATTGTTACATTGATAAATATTGCTCAAAAAGTCATTTTTATTATTATTATTATTATTTATTATTGAATAAACCAAAAGAAGTGCAACAGTCGGGATGATGAAAATTCCCGATTCTATTAGACATATGTATTTTCTGCGAATGGTATTGACCAATGGTTTGTCAAAACATATGAGTCATATATAATATAATTTTTTGTTTTGTAATCTTATAACTTGTACACATATTTATTTATGTAACACAATTTTTGAAAAAAATAAAAATGCATCATTAAATTAATTCACATCCTTGTATTTTTATTTACGAGTATCTTTTAAAAAATACTTCCAGGCATACCTCTAGTTAATTGCTTGCAAGCAGTAGATGATGTTGCAATTAGACAGCTAATAAGTAATACACTATATACTGCATACAAAGACATTACCAAGAGTGTATTAAACATTGTTTTATGGAGTACCAGGCTAATTAAACAATAAACTACAAACAGATACAAGCTGATCTTGCCCAATTTTGTGCCTTACTTAATCAAAAGAAAAAGACACCGTCTTCTACAATAGATCATAAAAGTACGAAGACGAACAACTGCAAAAGTTATTGGATTATGACCCAACTCAATCTCAACAGCAATTGGGAAAAGAATTAATACCACACAGTTAAAATGGAAAATTGCAATCACTTGTACTTGTACTTTTTTATCAAAGTGCGCGGATGACGCAAATCATGTTTTTCACTTGCTGAAGGCAGTCCTTCAAAACCAAGGTCGGATCTCTTTTACAAGACGACCACACTTTGTGTCTGATGGCACCAGAGCGGTATTCTATATTATGAACTCTTGAGTCTTGATGAAACCGTTAATGTCTATCGCTATTAAATAATTAATTTAAACTATGAAATAATCGAAAGATTGAACTCCTTCATTATCTTCCGTACTCCCAAGACCGCGCACCATCTGATTATCACCTCTTCGCATCAATGGGTCAAGCGCTCTCATAACAGTACTTTAGATATTTCGAGGAAGTGACTCGGCGAATGGTTTGCCGCAAAAAATTTCTTTAACGTATAGAAAACCAGCCGACAAAACTCTTTCAGGGTTGCTGTTTCAGGTATGAAAGCAACTCTAACCTTTCGCCTTATTATGGGAATGTAAATAGTTGTCTAGTGATGTCCAATCCGTAGTTCTCATTGATATCATTGTTTCTTTGTTAAAGAAGTTTCGAAAAGTAGTGAACTATAACTTCTTTCTATGCTTGGTATACTTGCGCTATATAAGCAAAAGCACCAATAATTCTTTCCTTTCGATAAGTAATATTCCTTTCGAATATTTTTTAAAAATATATAAAAGTGATTAATTCAATGTTTTTTATATTTATTACTAAGTTTGATATCTTAATAATATAAAAATACGTATTTCTAACAGTTTTCATCTGTAGATGAGTTTCCCTTGTCAGCTATGAAAAGTGGCGAAAAATGATTTTTTTACAAATTAAAATAAAAAGAAATAAAAACTACCATAATTTATTTTTTCATACATGAGTTTACAAAAATCCCAAATATAATTGCCACCAGCGTGTGGTTAGCCGCACGTTGGGTCCCATAGTACTATAATGATGAAATAATGGAATATAAATTTTAGTCGTTAAACTCTTCTTATTTACTTAAACTTGTGTTATTTTACTATTTACTATAGACAGCTCACCACAAAATTCCAAGCTTGAACTTGCCTGGTACTTAATGGGTTAAAAAACAAAAATCTATCTTCGAAATAAAATTTAAGTGCTTCTATGGTCAAGGATAGCAAAAACAGGTGAACAAAAATCCACAAGCACTTGGTATTTCTGCAGTTCTAAGGCGAGTTAAATGTTAATTGGTAAAAATTTGGACTGCGTCTTATTGCGTTTGTGGTAATTAATCATAAAACTGTGAAAAATTGTATTTTGCTTAAAATACTTACTACAAGATCGCACTGTTCGGTCGATACCGTGATCAAAAATTGAAAAACCACCAGAATTATTACGTCAAAGCCGCGTTCAGGTCGCCCACCGAAACTTACACATCGTGATAGCCGCTCAATATTAAATTCGGTAACAAAAAATCCACGTTTGACGGCATTGGAAATTGTACATAATATACAGGAAAGCTTTGCAAGAAATATTTATGTGATCACCGCACGCAGAACTTTTAAATGGGCCGGTTTTCATTGTAGTGTAGCACGAAGGAAGTATTACCTATCTTTAATTAATCGAAAGAAGAGCATTGCTTTTGCAAATAATAGGAATTGTGAAACAATAGGCTTTTCTCCGATGAATCCAAGTTCTGTGTTTTTGACATAGAAGGACGTAAATTAGTATGGCGTAATTGTCATATATGAAGCATAGAATAAACAAAATCTCTTGCCAACTGTAAAAAATGGAGGTGATGTAGTCCTGGGGTTGTATGACAGCTAATGATACGGATAATCTTGAGTTTGTCTAAAAATTTTGAAGAGTAATATGCGATCAAAAGTCGACAAATTGGGACTAACAGATGGATTTTATTTTCCACAGGACAATGATCCTAAACACACAACAGAAATTGAGCGTCTTTGACTGCTAAATACGCTTCCACAGTCACCGGATTTGAATGCATTTGAACATTTATGGGGACATTTGGAAAGAAAAACTCGTAAACATTCAATATCGACCAAACAGCATTTGAAAGACATAATACTAAAATAATGGGGTCACATAATAACTCAGGACACCAGTAAACTTGTAGTTTCGAAGAAACCTGTAAACCTGTAGTTACCGAACTAGTAACTAAATTGCATGAAAAATCAGGAATTTACACTAAAACGTCGTCTTATACCAAGTGCTTGTAGACTTTTGATCGATTGTTTTGCTATCCTTGACAAACATTATCAATGATATAAAAAAATTAAATATAAAAAAATATATTAATTAATTATAATATATTAAATTATTATATATATTAATTAATTATAAAAAAATAATAAAGCATGTTTCCAATAAATTGAGTTTTTGGAAAAAAATTTCAAATAAAGTTTTTTTTATTGCCTACTTGTAGACTTGTGACTCCGACTGTAAGAAACTATTTTTTTGAATTTTTCTTTATATTAGCACTTGATTAAATCAAAGCTAAATGAAAACAGCATTTTACATAGAAGCATTGCATTTGAGTTCCTTTTTTAGTACCAAAAAGGTAGAAGAGTAGTAGAAGAGCGACGATATTCTTTCGATATTCTAGCTCTAGATATATATAATGAGGGAAAGTGATAGTACCTTCTGCGATTTATGATACATCAGAGATGCAAACTATTGCTATAATTATAATTTTAGTAACTGAGGAATCTTCTGACCTGGTTGAAGCCAATAGAAGTAAAATATATAGCAATTGTTATTTATAAAAATTTCTTTTACATATGTGTTTTTGGAACGGCTAATTGGTTAACGTTAAATAATATACAACTCTTTAAATTAGTTTTAAAAAATATATTTTATTGTTACCGATATTTCAACAGGGTATAGTCATCTTGAGGGTTAGTGGCAGAGCTAGACCAACTCTGGACGTCGGCGAGATCAGAATTGCGAGACCCCTTTCATTACTAAGTTATAAAAGAAATAATCTACATTCACGATTATGACGAAGGATGTGTGAAAGTATGTATTGCTAATCAAATTAAAATTAACATAGATTAATGTAAATTAATTTTCCTATCTTTAGCCTCACTGTATTTCTTTAAAATTATATCGTAATTTGCTAATGCAAATCTCGCTTTGCTCACCGTACTTCTCTAGTAGGTCTTAATCAATTTTAACTTTGAAAAGCTTCTTTTTGCAGAAGCTGTACTGACTGGAACTGTGGGCATGATTCTGGCTACTACCATATATAAACATTCGGATATACTTCTCTAAATTATTTTCTTTAATATGCCGGATGAGTTGCTTTATACCGCTGATTAACTCTAGTAAGTTCGATTTTGAAAGCAGCAGTTTCTTATACAGTTCAAAAGTCTTAATGTCGCTGTTTTGACCTTCCCACAGTATTATGCCTTAAGCATTACAATGATTGAGCAGGTATTCGATTCATATTCATATGATTATGTCATATACGAAACTAAATTCTTTAAAATATATATTAAGTGCTTTGAATCGACAGTCGGTATTAATTATGATAGTAACTATCATTAAGATAAAAAAGTTTACATCACTGAATTTTAATGGATATTATGGGTTTATCAATATCTTTATAACTAAACAATCATTTGTTCTTTGCTATTCTGTTTTTTTTAATTTAGGTGAAATTTCATAACTTTTTTCTACAAATGGGTTTGTTCAACGTTTTTTCACTTTTTTCAGTATTATGAGAGTCCAGTTACGTAAATACGAAGTGAGCGTAGAGTGTCAATAACGCTCTTCTAGTAAACCTCACCCGATTGCCATAGTTTATTTATATAGTTTTATATAGTAAAATTTCAAATCACACGCGTTTTACAACTCGAAAGTTAGCATTTCATTCAGAACTACTTCACAATCGCTTAGACTTGTAGAATCATCAGTTTTATTTTTCAGTTCATTTACGCATTCAATAACATCATCATCATCAGGTTTTAAGGCCAATTTTAATTTAGTTTTCACAAGATTCCAACGCTAGCTCGACTTTGAAAAAAGAAAATAGATTTTTTGATAAACCCGAAAAACGTTTTCGTTGTAGTTGAAGAATTAGCTGCATCAATCAAAAGCAAATTCCAACTGTCGCATTCACAAGGTGTTCTCACGCCTTTATTAAAGCCGCGCGCGATCATATTGGCACCATTATCATAAACCTGTCCTGAAAAATTTTGGATATGTAAATCTTATTTGCTCAATTCTTGTAGTATTGAATTTGATAAATACTCTCCCGTCTTTCTCTATAGCTCTGACCAAGGAATTGAAAAATCTTCTCAATTCAGTCGCTTCCAAAGCTGGTGTTCGCCTAACAATATCTCCATAAGCAATATTTTTTGATCAAGAAAATATTTCTAAGGAGGCAAGCTATTAATATAATGGTTATATCTGAAAGCCACCTAACTAAACTTAACAATTTTAAAATTAAAGGATTTACGTTTTTCAACACACAATATCTCGATAGTGATGGAATTCTGCGGTGGGTCAGGAATACCTATAAAAAGTAAAATAAAAAGCAGTACAGTAGTTTTCTGCATTATTTCCACAGCCAAGCAAATAATTTTTAGTAACAGGGACTATAATGCTGAGCATACTTTGGGGGGGTCAAGACACCTGACAGAAATTAATTCAAGGTTGATAAACAGATGTGAATGAATTTGGAGGGACTAGTGATATCAATAGGCCATCAGTAACAGGTGCAGTATAATCTTTCAAAGTTTTATTAAGTATTCAAATTGCAATTGAAATTTTGAAATTTTATTGAAAGTTGAAATCTATTTATTTAAAATTTTGAATTCTATAAGACTACTATGTAAATTTATAGGTTATGAAATTTTCGATCTAATTAGATAATTATCCTGAAAATGATAGCAGTATTTAAAAGTTTCAACTTAATCGTTCAAAATATTGAATCTGAAAAAAATTGATAATTCCAAATTCCAATTTATAAATGTTAGAAATTCTGATTTTGTTATTCAAAGGTTGAATCGAAAAAATCCAATAATTCTGTAATATTGCAAGATATTACAAAATTTAATTTAACTGATTTTAAAACATTTTAAAATTTTAAATAATAAAAATTTAAATCAAATTTGATAGAAAGACTACAGCAGCAGCCAATTATGTCGAAGAGATTCTTAGAAAGAAATCCCATAAAGGCGTGGGATAGATTACGGGAGCCCAATTTGGATAAAGAGTTTATACACCTAACAAGCTAACAGAACTTATATATATATATATATATAAATATATTAAACATGTATACGCAAAGATACTTGTAGAATACATAAGAGAACAGTGGTTTTACGACTCGATAAGCAAACTACATTAATGAAGAACGCACAAAGAATTACGTTTCGGTTACGCTAGATGGAGTTCGAAAGATGAGAT
>NC_051847.1:104069459-104076910 GCF_002237135.1 Teleopsis dalmanni | reverse complement strand
CAACAATAACCTTAAATAAATCTTTTATATAACTCAAATAAAACAACACATTTTTTTTATTTTATTTAGCGGCAAACTTCAATTCCGGTCCAAGGACAATTGTGTCGACGTTCTGACAATGTTCCATTAAATCCAAATATCAGTCGATCAAATCCGAATAAAATGAGTTTACCTTTTGATCCAATTTCATCGCTTGCACAAATGTCACAGCAGTTGACAAGTTGCGTACCATTAAATTCAGGAGTTGGAAATAGCGTTTGTAATATGGGTGAAAATAATATATCTTCCAATGTTAATCAAAATATGGAAGCTCTGATTTCTACCATTGATGGCAATGTGGACCACTGTAGTCCAATATCAACAAACAATGCATTAATACCACCTCATTTGAATACCGGTGGACCATTCGGTACAAGTAACTGTCACATTAATCCGATGATTAATTCAATGGGTCAACGGCTGTTGAGCCCAAAAATTTGCGGCAGTGGATTTCCTGCAAATACAAGTGGAATGAGAGAAGCGCATAATAGCTTTCCTGGAATGATGCCTGGGCATCCCCGTATGATAGGTCGATTACCATTTGGAAATTTTAATGTGTCGTCAAATATCCAAGTTAAGGCTAGTACGCCAAATACAATACAATATATGCCTGTCAAGCCTCAAAACAATGGGAATAACATGCGTATACCTCCAAGTTTAGAATTTCTTCAACGTTATGCTAATCCTCAAATGTCAAATGCGTCTAATATTATTGATAATTCAAATATTACACCAATCACATCAGGAGTCATACCTGACCAAACAAAACTAGTTAATAGCAATGTTCAACCTGGACATAATATTAATTTTTTTCAAAATTGCAATCAAATGAGTGTTGGTGGAAGTATTGGCGGAGAAGACGAAATAGCAAGCAATTTATTGCAGGCACATGATATGAATATGCCCCCGTTAATAGCACGTGGAATGAGACCTATACGACATAGCAATATGAATAATCCGGTTATAACAGCACCAAGAATGCAAGGTGCAACCATGCCGCAATTTTCTGGTAGTTCGCAAGATAGTATCGATTGTAGTGATCTCAACAATGTATTTTGTCCACCAACTAACTCACCTGCAACAGCAAATCAAATATTTCCTGGTTCTGGTCAACAGAAACAAATAAACAAAGGAATGAGCGGAATTTGTCAAAATATAAATTCTGGGAATTCAACTGGAAATAATATGCAAGTTCACAACACCGCCCTTACACAAAATGATACAGCAGTTATGCAAAGTGCTATGAACGCACCATCAGCAATGTTAGGTGCAAACCCGAACAATAATATTATGCAGAATACTCTTGTTTTAAGCAATAATGTAGGATCTGCTGGTCCTTGTGCTGTTGGAAGTAATACAAACAGCAATGTTAATTACAAATCATTTGTAGGGCCTAATACTAACGATTTAAAATATGCTCAACAGTATCATAGTTTTCAACAGCAACTGTATGCCACATCAACAAGAAGTCAGCATGTTGGCAGTGCCAACATAGCCACCAATATTTCTGCTAATGCTGCTTTTTTCAATAATAAATAATACAATTTTTCCGATAACTAAATTGTTTTGAATTTTACCAATAATCGTTAATTTAAATATATTACTTACTATTGTAACTATTCTAATTAAAAACATTATTGTTTGATTAAATGATTTCTTATCCCGGTTTGTGCGGTGAAATTTGTCGGTTTTTAATGGTATAACAAACTAAATAACGCTGAATGCAAATTTTAGCTTTCTTTATATATTAAAGACATTAAGTAAAATCTCTCATTCACTTTATAGAAACTGACAACCATTTACTTCTCTTCTCTAAATGTCAACTATAAATTGTTCAAATCAGTAATGGCGTGGAAATCTATGAAATAAGCTAAACAATTACATCAAATCCAAAGTCAAAATCATATCTGCACCTTTAAACTGATATTTACTTCTATCGCCCAAATTATATTTAGTTTTGGGTCGGAATATGTTTGTTTATAGACATGTGGGACAAGTTGTCATCACCAAATCATATAAAATAAAACAAATGATTAGGAATAAATCATATCCTTAGCAACAAAAGGATATGAATTCATTTTCTAATACTTGGTTTAAATATTTTCAGAATATGTGTATTTAATTTACGTATATATAATGCACCTTTAGAGGCATCTGATTAAACATCTGTGCCTTGGTTTTCAAGCGAATGTCTTATATTTATATATGTATTTGATTTTTAATATGGAATTCTGCGATCTGCGTCTGTCTCGAGGAGAAGATTATTGTTGCTGTTATTTTAGCTTATGCAGGAGGCATGAAAGTAATTGTAATTCATGAAAGAAGCAGGGGACAAGTTAGTAAAATATTAGTTATTTGCGGTAAGGGGTAAACATGGGCTAGGTGGGCTTTAATTAAAATTAAACTGGGTCGAGACGGAGAAAGCTAGCTACTACGAGTAAGATGTCATTCATCCTTAGATATGACAGCCGGAGTCCTGTTGACAACTTTCTTGCTGGACAACTGTAATCTCGATGAAGACCCTACATCTTTATAGAGAGCTAAATATCTCCATTACAATAGATGTCGATGTATTTATGAAACGAATAAAGGGATGGACGGATGTTTCATAGAAGAGTCATGTTGATAGATGAATCTACTGGTCATGTAATCATTTAGATGTTCATCTCTGTAGCACTCAAATGAATATTTTAAGACGGTAGGTGCTTGTGCTCTCTTTATAAGAAGCATTTTATATTCTGCATAATTATGGTCAACATGCAATGGCAGGTGGCTAAAATTCGCAAAGTTGCATTTTGACAAGATTTGATATTTATCCATTGCGTCCCACAGAGCTGTGGGTTTATAATAAAACAACAGATTGGATTTTTAGTTTGATTTTAGCTGTATTCACCGATGTCAATGGGCAAGTCATGGATACCTATTTAAAGGGGGTGGCAAAGGATTGTGGTGGTATTAAGAAAAGATTTCTATCACAAAAGACGGATCACAATGGGATTGTATGCGCAAATAACAAATACGAGGTAATAATAAGCAATTTTGTTCGGAAAATTTAAAGGGGGCTTCCAGTTAATGACAATGTCTGCTTCACGTTAAGTTTTTTCTTTTTTCTTAACATGCACTTTCAACCGCAGTTTGACGTCGAGCGTAATGCCCAGATGCTTCTAAGTTTTTGTAGCAATCCTGCATGCCAAACCTAACCAAAGACTTGCAATACATTTAGGAAGACGGAATAATAAACTTTCCTTTCTTGCATCGCTGATTCGATGGCATTTACAACTATGTGTATTTGGGTGATTGTTGAGTGCTTTTTTCTGAAGCCAAATTGATGAGCAGAAAATAAGTCGCTCCTCTGGATTATTGAAAATAAACGTGCTAGCTGTAGTTTTTAAACAAATTTCAATAAGGTTGTCAGTTGAGACATATTTAGATGATGCCGTTATTGGGTAAGTTTCAAAGAACTTTGGTCGTTATCAAGTCAAAACAAGAAGATTATTTGAATTTCATTTTTAGAGTTTCCTTTAGAGTGACGGATTCGGATTCGCCTTTTATTAATTTTTTTAGTCCACAAATTTTCGTTGATTGTCACTGAGACAGACAGACATTGACCTTTTAAAGACTCCCTCCCACTCTGTTCCACAGGAAGTATTTGGTTTTTTGTCTGCCGTCAGGTCCATCAGAAAACTATTAAAAGTGTTATGATTTGATGGCTGTGTGTAATTTTAAGATGCTCGATTTAGTTGCGACTTTATTAACGGGCACCTGGTTGCTTACCAACGTTTCCGTAATTTCCGCTTCTCCATAATCTTGTTTATTATGAAAGGTGGATATTTTTTACCGTGCAGAATTACCTGTTTTGGTGTTGGCGTACTGTTCCAGTTGATAGTGGTTAACGATATGGTCAATGTTGCGGAAATGTACAAGCTGTAGTTGAAAATATTTACAGTTTTTAAATGTATTTATTAACTTGGATTTAATGTTGGATTTTGTGAAACTATCAGTTGAACTGGTGAGTGATCAAAGCCCAAGTTAAAGCCTTCTGCGGTAGTAAAGTGAGACGCTGGAATGTTTTTGCAAATAAAAAAGTCGATGAGATGGGGAACTTTGGTAGTACCCGATGGTCAGTAAGTTGGTTTACCAGTTGAAATGGAATTATAAGTTACGAGTTGTACAGATTTGTACATTTCTCTTCTTTTTTTGTGGTAAGTCTTGAGCCCCAAAACGTAGTGCAATTATCGGGATTTATGGTATAGTACAAGTTTCTAACGTTATTTGCGATTACTTGATCAATTGAGTTTCAGCGATAAAACCGATATCAATGCTTTTGTTATTTAATATGACTTCGAGTTAGTTTTTATGTTTAGTTAAGCCATTCGCATTCAATAAGAACAGTTTTATACAATTAGTCACAGTCTAAAAATTTCATATTGTGCGCTAGCGCGCTCAAACGCAGTTCGAGGGTTTTAAATATCTCTTCAAGCTGAATTAATTTTGTTGAAATAACCAATAATCATAACCAAATAATGGTTACAAGGCCATGCCCTCAGTATATCGCTAAATAGCGATATCCGGACACATAATGGCTAGTCACTGGAAAACAGCGACTGAGTTACTATTACTACAAAAGTATGTGAAAGCTATATTTAACCCTACCAATACCTATGTTATGTTCTAGCTTATCCACATATAATAATTATCCTGCTCTATATAATATACTAATCAATTTAAATATAAATATTAGAGAAATTGTAAAAAAAATAGAAATTATTATGCGAATAGTTTTGTGTTTACTTGGCCATGAGAATAACCAATTCGAAATTTCAGAAATTGAATTCGAAATTGAATTGAATTCGAAAAGTAAGTCGCATGCCAATGAAAGTTAATAATAATAATAATAAAAGCTAATAATCATAAAAAACCATATCAATGAAAGGTAATAATAAAAAGGACGTAAAAGCTTTCACTTACCTGTCGATGGTGTCGATCACATTGAAGCCACATATGTATACTATTATACTTTGCCGTTGCCAATGGCCTACTATATTTATAATGAAAACTATCCAGGCACAAACATACATGACACACTAGGGTGGCTCAGAAAAACCAAAATGCGATTTTAAATAAGCCCCCTTTGGAATATGCCATTGACCAAAAAAATGATATCCTCCAAAGTTTTGGAGCAATAGGATTAAAAATGACGTTGCACCATTTGAGCAAAGTTGGGTTTTCAGTACAAAAAACAGAAATTTTTCAATTTAAGGTCATTTCTTATATTTGTTACTTATTTCAACAAGTACCTTCTGCTCAAAAAGTATCCGGATTTGTTAACTACTCTTTAAGTAATAGACATTTTTCAAAAATTGTTTTTTGTTATGTGGGTACACCCTTTCTTGACATATGGTACAAATCTGTCATCTGTCATCAAATCGCCATCTGTCAATTAGTTTGTTTACAGCAGCTGTTAATGTAAGATTACCTCAAGAGCTTTTAGCGATTTTAACTATGGAAAATTCTTGTTGTACGCGATTTTTTGACCAAACACGGCACCACTGTCATCGCTCAGGCACCATATTCGCCAGATCTGGATCCGTGCGACTTTTTCCTGTTCCCGAAACTTAAATTGCCCCTTCGTGGTAAGCGTTTTGAGTCGATTGAATCGGTAAAAGAGAATTCGCTAAAGGAACTAAAAGCCATAAGATTAGGTTAAGCGTTGGCATTTCGGTTGTGCATGCCGTAATACATCGTTATCACCAGAGTTTGCAGCAGGCGATAACAAGTCGTTTAACTTCATAAGCGAAAACCAAATTCCAGCATTCCATTTGTTTTCACAGTACAAAACACAAATGTAATTCCAAAAGACATCAAACTTTATGAAGTCAATAATACAGCTATAAACACTTATGGCATTCGAAGATTTAGGACTTCATCGTAACTTCAGCTGGAACTTCGTAATAGCTAATATAAAGTTACTAATCATAGGCGCAAAGTTTTTGGCAAATTTCGGTTTAGTGCCAGACATAAAAAACAAACGACTGATTGATCCTCTAACATCTTCATCTGTCTCAGGCTCCGGAAAGAACGTCGATATCCATGATATCCTTTTTCAAGTTGTTCAACATAGTTCGCAAGTATATAACCTATCCACTCCTAACAACTACAAACTGCCAAAAACTGTCACAAGTAAGCCATCAGATTGAAACAGAGTAACGACCGTTTGTAGAAAAGCTAAAAAGATACTCTAGATGATGGGCATGTGGTGATTACCGTAAATTGAAAAGCAGCACGAAACCCGACCGTTATCCAATACCGTACATTGATCAAGTGTCAGAACGACTTAATGGAAGTACAGTATTCTTTAAGATTGACATTAATCGAACACATTATAACATTTCAATGAACCTGGAACATATTGGCAAAACTGCAGTCAGCACTCCAGTGTGAATGTTTGAATTTGTCGTAATGCCTTTTGGGCTAAAAAATGGAACTCGAACATTTCAACACCACATGGACTCAATCTTTCGACCCACACCATTCGGTTTTTATCATTTAGACGATATTTTGTTTTTTTCAGATAGGATTAAAATACTGCACTCATATCTTCTTACGTGCTGATCATATAAGAGAACCACTTTAGCCGCCATATACAGGTCCGCATAAAGTTATCAAAAAGATAAGTAAACGGATCTTCAAAATTCAAGTGGGCACCAACCAACTAAACGTCTCGATAGAACGGCTGAAGCCAGCGGTCCTCGCAGTAAAACATAAGCAGGTAACAGAACCACCATTCTTAGAGGTTTTAATCAACCCGACTCAACCCAAGCGCAACGATGGCACCAGCAATAAGGTACGCAAAGTAACTTTTGCCGACGAAGACCTGAAAAACTGATGTTTTTTAACTGTCTCTTCAAGTTTTTAAAAATATAAAAGTCATTAACTCATCCTGCACTCCGATTATACTAATAGCTTTCGCTAAAACTCCAATCTATTCGCTAAAATTCTTAAACATGCGATCCGTTTATTTTACGAGAATTACTAAGTATGCGATTCTGCTAACATAACCTCTTCCGGCGATGTGGATAATGCCGAAAAGCATTAAAATGTCAAAGTAACAAAAACAAAAATTTTCTGCTATTAGTGTTTAATTGATGAAATAATGGATTATTTAATAAGCTTTTTTTCATCTTTCGAAATATTTATGTAATCTTTTAACATGGGAAATTATTGTGCACATGGTACCGAGAAGTTGATCAGATGGAATTTCGAAGTGTGGGACAAAGTTTTTTATTGAATCTTTCTCAGACTATTGCAAGTAGACGCATTAGAACGATTGCCAATAGAATGAACCGTCAATAAAATATGTGAAACTGTTTGTTTATTTATTTTGTTCAGTCGACTGTTGTCATTACAGTATA
>NC_051847.1:103824632-104069359 GCF_002237135.1 Teleopsis dalmanni | reverse complement strand
AATGAACATAACTACAAACTTCATCAAATATGTAAATTTTTTTCAAGCTGATTTAACAACTCTAGCATAGGTCCTAGTTGTCCATAGGACTAGCATAGGTCCATAGGACCTTAGTCGGCACGTACCGTAAGAACTTAAGCTAAAGCGCAACCAATCACACCTGCATATTTGAAACGAACGAAATAAACAAAAGCGGCAAGTTTAAGCGAAGTTAGAAGGAGAATAGAAAAATCAAATTCAATTAGGTTTTCTGCCTAAGCGAATTTAAAAATGCGATCAGTTGCTCGCGAAACCTTATTGAGGGTGGGTGCTTTACAATAATGCGCCCATTCGGTTTCGCATTCTATGCATCTGCAGTATGTTCAGAAACATATTGGCAATTTGCTCAGCATATATTTCGTAAATTATTTTTAATAAATTTTCTAAAAATGATTTCTTGCCAAAATAATATAGAACATATAATATCGCTAACAAAAATTGTTTTCAATTTTCAATAAAATATTTTCACTATTATTTCACGTACACATTTTGCTTACTTAATCAAATGTTAATAAAATCAGCTGGTTACGTACGCACTAATTGTACATTAGAATAGAGCGAAATTTCCTTTTCATTTCTATTTAAGTTCTGACGGTACGTACCGACTAATTAAGTCTTCAATTATGTCACTTTGACATGTTGATGTAACAATTCTGTAAATAATCTAATAATAATTATTATTATTCTGTGTTTTGAGGCACAACGTTTGCAGCTAACAGGCCACAACCTACTAAAAGCAGCTTTATGTTCCCAAAAACACGAGTCTTGATTAAGTTAACAGATGTCCTACGTTGTAACGCCTTTTATAAAGTATGCTTGCTAGTAAAAAGCAGCACTAAAAATACCAGAGTTGTTTACCAGTTCGAGTAACCTGGTAAAAGTGCAACAAGTTGCGCTAACTCGTGAGCACACTTGATGGTGTTGATTTGTTAACAACAGCTGTTAAAATCAGCCCTGTTTTGATTAATTTGTAAATTGTAAAAAAAAATTTAAAAGAAATATCAATATTGTACCAAAATTAAATGAAAAAAGCAATATTGTTGGAATTTTGATCAAAACTAGTCTAAAGAGAATAAAATTGCTTGATTAAAAAATTATAAACATTTTTTAATCTTTAAAATTTGACACAATTTTTATGTATGTATTAGTTTTTAAATTTTTTTTAATAAGTTTTAAATTTAAAAATTAAAACAAGCTATGTTCATTCTTATTATATTGAAACTATTTGAACCAGTGCACTTGAATACTTTTACTCTCTATTAACTGCGAGGTATCTTCAAAACCTCTCTTTACGCCTTGACTGGATTATTGTTTATCACTTCATCAGACTAAGCAATAATTGACATCAGATCTGCATACCTCTTCGAGGAGCCTGTAACCATTCTGAGATTCGATACAGCGGTATTGGTAAGTCTGTCAGTTTTCGTAACTAATTTCATGGCTCTATTCTTTATTCTTTATTATTCTTGTTATTAAATAATTTTCAATTTTTGAAATAAATGCATGAACATTTAATATTAATCAGAAAAAAGCTTTAAATGCTGCCCATACAAAATGCTTAGTATAAATACATTTTCGAAGTAAAATTTTTCTTATATATGAGAAAGATGGCAACAGTGACAAAAAGAGTTAAAGTGCCATGCAAATTTTAGTCAATCAAAATGCTTGACTTATTTAGTAACATTACAACGCATTACTCGACATGTATTTTGTTGCACTTTTAATACGTTACTCGGTTACCAAGTAGTTACTCGAACTCGTGAACAACCCTCAGGATTAAAAAAACAGATTTTCAAAATAATAACTGCATTTAAAAAATATAATAAAAGGGCATAATAATAATAAGCAACTATGTATAATAACCATATAAATCGGTTTTTATACCGCCTGCATCCATTCACAGACTGTTGTAGCTGTAATGAAATTTTCGCAATTACCTATAAATTTTAATTATCTAAAAATATTATAAATTTTACATTAACCATAATTGTTATAATAAAATAAGTCATTGCGACAAGATTTTTATCTGACCGGATTATTCAAATATTTTTGCTATAATAAATTAATTACCAATATTAAGTTATAAAATAATAAAGCAAAAGTAAAAAAGAAATACTTTGACGAATAAATAAGTTTAATATAGAAGGACTTACCAGTTAACATGGACTCATCAAGTATACAATTGCCAGACAACAGCACAGCATCGCATTGCATAGTACAACCAGCTGTTGGTATTTCAATAATATCACCAGGCACCAGACTCTGCGTAGGCAAGTCCTTAACGACACCTGTTTGTGACACCACTAATGCAGTTCCAGTATTTTGTACTGTTTCTCGTAACCTATCTTGATTCTTAAAAAAAAAAAATTGTTCAGTAATTCAATTTAAATATATTATTTTCATACTTTCTTCATTTGCATAATAGACATTGATATCCCAAATACTGACATTAAAACAATGACACACGCATAATAAAAGTAATCGTACGTAAACCATAATATTACCGAGAATATTTGAAAAACGTAAAAAGGATTAAGAACTTCCAAAAATAATAATGTTTTAATATCCTTGTAAGGGACACTTATTTCATTCACTCCGTAAACAATTCTTCTGGAATTTTGCTCCTGCGCTGATAATCCTTTTTGTTGATGAAAGTAAACACTTGTCATATTCACATCAAGTCCTTTTAATTTTTTATAAGAGTACGTCTGTGAGTCCCAAACATATCGTAATTGTTTACAAAGGAATAGACGTATATTTTTACTTTCTGTCAAAATTTAAAAACAAATAAATTCATGCATTATCTGTAAAATTAACGAACATTTTTATACTTTTAAATTGACCGCCTGAAAAATGTACTGAAAGTTGACCATTTTTGTCGTCGCTATCATCTCTTATGTGCAATGCGCTTTTTAAGACTTTTGAATGATATCCACCACTTTGATCACTTAAAATTTTTAAATTTAATATAAATATTTTACATATATTCTATTATTACCATACTGACTCGGCACTAAAGTTTTTTACTGTCTTCACATAATAAATTTTGTGTTTGCCCTTATAGTCTTCCTGTATTAGAACCTTTTCAGCCTCATCTAAAGGACACTGCACATGTGTAGCAATTAAATACCAATGCCGCCACCAATGCAGTATTAAGCGCAGTAATCCGCCAGTCATGCATATACATAGCCAACATAGAAACATTCGGCTATTAGATTTACGGTAACCTGTCACTTGCATTTCATCTTCCTCACCTTGATTTAGTAAACCTACGCATGGTTTAGAATCTGAAAATAATTATAAATAATTTTAATAATTTTAAATATGAATATAAATATATATATGTGTGTGTGTGTGGGCATATAGTTTAAAACCATATATATATATATTATGACAATACAATTGGGTTTATTTAACTAAATATCGCTATGAATTCTTGTACCTTGTTTGCAAATTACTTTATCGCTCATTAGTATTAAGAAGTTTATTATCGTGTTAGAACAACTTATCAGGCTGTTTACTCTGTAATGTGTAATTTTGCTAATGTCGTCTCTGCATTATTCAGTTTGAAAACAGTCAATATTTCTAAAATTACATAATTTTAAATATTCAAATATTCAAATATCCAAGTGCAAAATGCAGATGCTCATAAAAATTATTAAAAAAAATAAAAAAAAACAAAAAAAAAACAGTTTAATGAAAACAGTTGAATTCGTTCGTTTTAATAAAAGCAATATTTTCCAGTTTTTTAATTAAGAATTTATCACGTTCACAAAAATATATTTACAAAGAAAGAGACATTTTAGTATAAATAGTTGATGTAGTCAGGAAAATATATTAGAGGGTTAGCATTGACTTTGTTAAATTTAATCTAATCTTCTTCAGTTAATAAAATTCACATATAGGAAATATTTTTATTATGTAGAAGCACATTCCCATTAATAAGAACTTGTTCTTAGTGAATGAATAGAAAGAAATAAAACGGTTGATAAGTCGTAAACTACATTTCACAATTTTTTCAACATTTTGTGTTCAATATTTTATTAATTTCTCAATTTCTCAATTTAGACTTAAGCTGTACAATATTGCAATCTCAAAGCATTTCGAATTAAACAGAATAAACTTTGAATACAAAAGCGTATACATGCTTAAAGTTAAAGTTGTTGCGTTATGTTAATGTAAGCAGGTTATGAATAACCATAAACTCTCCGCACCACCATAAAATTTATAATTATTAATTATTAATAATTATATAAATATTAACTAAATGAGACAAATAACGACATAGCGGTTGCGACACAATCGTACTGCGATGAATTGAAACATGTACTCGTGGCTTGAATTTTGTTTAAATTTGTTTAAATTGCGTTCGAATGAAGTATCAATAAAACCCTTTAAGCGTATAAAGCACTTGTGTTTATCTAATTTAGAGTAACTTATGGAAGAACACAGCAGCGCAGCTCAATATAAACACATTTTTTAAAGTTCAATAACAACAACGTGTCGCGCCATTAAAATATCTTGTGCGCATAACTGACTAATTGACTTACGATCTGAATGTTGATAACTAGCTTTGACGTTAATACCCGAAGTTCGCGATAATGATTTACTGTGGATTTTAGTACTTCTGATATGATTAACAATTTCAATTTTACTCTTACAAAGAAATCGCATGCACTCTTAAGATTCGAAATTATCACAAACAAATTATCACGTTCTACTCTAATATTAAAAGCTTCAAAGTGAAAACATTGAAAACATTGAAATCATTGAAATCATTTTCAAAAGTAACATTGCCGTCAGTAATTTTCTTACACAAGATTGTATGGAATAAATATTCATAGAACACAATTAAAATAAATTAAATTAAATTCGGGTTATACATTTTTTTGAATGTTGTTATAATTCAAATTAATTTGAAAACCAAATAACCGCACATGTTTTGGAGTCCGTGTTGGTAATAAAATGGAAGAGTACAACTTACTCAGTCTCTTGTTATGAGAATTAAGTTAATGTCTTTTATAGACCTAAATTCATAGTCCTGCTTCAGCAACACTGTTACAGTGACACATGCCAGCCAAATATCATACATCATCATCTAATAATCGCCGAACGTGTTAAAATTGCAAAATGTGACTACGAAAATGAGTTCGATATTCCCTTAGTAAATATGTTAACAAACACATTTCCTCACATCTAAGGAAATGAAAATCCACAAGTAACTGCCGAGTAACCACAGTATTTACTAGAAATCGCTGTATATAGTGAAATGTGGTCTGGACGTTGATATGCCTATACGAAGGTGTGGACCAATTTGCCAACTTTGATTACAATTTCTTAATAATTACCAGATGTGTTAAGAGAGAGAGAGAGAGAGAGAGAGTGAGAGTGAGCGAGAGAGAGAGAGAGAGTTGCCTGCTGTTAATTCATCCATTATCGATTGAATATGAATTCGAGTCAATTCGGTTTTTGCCAACTTTTGTTGCGAAACTAAAACTCAGCATACATTGAATATATACAATCAGACCATTTTATAACGCTAAACTGCAATATGAAATATATATGACACAACCAACCTAATATAAATGTGAGTTATATGGATTGAAAACAACCAATGATAATATAACAGAATCAATGGATATTTAATATAGAATATTAAAGTAGCATTGTCTATAAAATTTAAAATAAAAGACTAGCTAAGACCGCATTACAAGGGTTATTAATGCTATATTTTTGATGATATTCTCAAACCATTCACTTGGACAATAGCGACGCAAATTCCACACCAATAGAGGACAAATTATTATTTAACTTTGGAGATATAAGGTTGAAACATGTGTCTTACATGCAAGTAATCGCATGTTTACTTTTTCCCGCAAAAATAACTAGATCTGACATTCTGAATCAATATGTTAAGTAGATTTTAAGCAAATCCAGGAAGGTCGCACTAGATGGCTGAAAAATGGGTTATGAGATCTTTGAAAGTTTTTATTGGAAAAAGGTTTGTATAAAAAAAATATTTCTGGTGAAATCTCTGGATATTGAGATGCTGACTGGGTAGATAAGATATATCTTTATAAATAGAAAACAAGTTGCGAAAGCACTGTTAAGCCTTCAATGACAGAAGTAGAATATTAAACCAATGATTCTTTAAGTTGAACTAAACACGTAGACATAAAAGTCAACTTTGTTCATGAATTGATCAAGAATGGTTAAGTATAATTATAATTAGAATAAATAAGTTACTTGACATAGGTATGGTGTAACGTAATGTCTATAAAATATTAGGGGTATTCAGGCAACTGATTAGTTGCTTAGTAGTTGATTACAACAAAAATTTGCACACAAAAATGAAACTAAGCAGAGAATCAACTATTTCGGTGATTAAAAGATTAGTACAAATTTGATTAATAGTGCTGCCAGTCCCAAATCTCGTAATAATAACTTAAAATGAACTTTAGTATAGAAATTTGTTAGCTGTCTCTCTCAGCTGTTTGAATTGTGTGTAAACAATTTTGAAAACACAAGTATGTTTCACTTTTGCTGTTGATGCGAGTGCTGCCAAGGCATTTACACACAACAAACTAATCAGATTACGCATTTTGGGTCGTTCAAGCAACTGATTAACATCAAAATGCTAAATTTTTTTTATATGAAGTTTTTGAATCAATTAAGCAACTAATAAGTTGCCTGAAAATGTTATTTTTGTGTTATATTGACAATACACTAAAAAAGATAACATTGAAGGCATTAATAGTGATAGAATTAAAAATGAATTTCACTATATCTCGATCTCTTTTTATTTTAACTAGAATCCTTTAGTTTTTGAAACAATACTAATAAGAGCTAATCAGAATAGAAGTAAATTCTAATAATACTCAGAGCATTCACTTTCACAAAGGCAGTCAACAAGTGAAAACTTTTTCTTTGAAAATTGTAAATTCAAAACAGTTGAAACTTCGAAGTATCTTAAAGTATATTTTTTGTCCAGCATTGGGATATACACTGAGATTGAGTCTAAACACAGATTCCAATTAATGCAAGAGAATGTATATATTGGTCAAAATCTTTAACGGTATTGTCTTTATGACATATATACTTTACACAACTGCTAATGTAGTCATTTATCTCGAACTTGCAATTTTTATGGTATTAAATTCAACGAATTAGACTACTTAGTTAAGGAAATTAAACAATTTTTTTTTGTTTATTTATAAAATATAAATTGATTGCATCTTTCCATTAGAAACTAACAATAATTTGTAGCTTTATTTTTAATTTTTTAGTTGTTACGTTGAAATTATTTCAAAATCGGTTTTGTTTTTTTAAGAATATTTAGTTTTATTTAAAGCATTAATTTTTTGTATATTTCTATATGTATTTCGGTAAATTCCCTTTTGTCTTCATCAGAAGACAAACTATTTATACTTATTATAGTAGGGTTTTTTGTTTTTCTCCTTGTGAGTAATAGATAAATAATGGTAGCGGCAGGGGTCTGGTTTTGTTGTTCAGGGTTTGTTTTTTAGAATGTATTTAAAAAGCCGTGATGATACGTTGCTCTTATCGCCGTTGAGTACAGGTGTTGCCTGATGTTTGTGTATTTCGATGCTCTCTGCCGTTTCTAATTTCCAGATATTTCTGGAGATCATAGACATTAATAGAGACTTTTTTCAACAACATCAAACAAAGAGTTTCCAAGCGCGTGTCAACATGTGTACTAGTGAAAAAAGAGGAATTACCAAAAGAAGGCAAGAACATTTTTAAGAATTTCTCAACATTGGTGTAGAAAGTAATTATATATCCTTGATAAACTTAGCTTCATGTACAGAATAAGAATTAGAACCCTAGAGGAACTTACAGACGCCAGAAAGCAATTGAAAAACAGAAAAACACCTGGTGAAGATAATACATGAACAGAGCATATAAATCAGTGCAAGAAAGCGCCAAAATAAAGTTATTTACTTTAATCAAACGTGTTTGGGCTAAAGAACAGCTGTCGGAAGCGTGGCTTACTGGTGTAATAGTGCCGCTGCACAAGAAAGGTGACAAACTAGACTTGACTTGACAACACATGAAAATCAAATCAGAGCGAAAGAAAGGTGCTGAGAAGGATTTGTGGTCTCATCGCAGAGCTACTACAACTTAATAACGGTGAAGATGTTGTAAAATTCGCAAAGTCGCACCACTTAATATGGATAAGATGGCTCGACAACGTGATCAACATCAGAAGCATGGGTATTCAAAATTGGAGGTCTAAAATAACATGCAAAGCTGAATGGAGGAAGCTGGTTAATGCAGCTTAAGCTCATGCCAAACTTGTAACGCTGATAATGATGACTTCTTTTTATATTTAAATCTTTTTCGTTGAATTATTGACGATATTTTATAAAATGAATTCCATAATTCGATATATAGAATATTCAATAATATAATTTTATCATTCGTTAGTATGGAAATCCATTATATTTTGTTTTATTGAAAATCTACTGTAGTACTTTTATCAGTACCAAACTAATGTGCACACAAGGTGTAGTTCTCTTACCTATTTCACGCTCGTAATCGAAGGATTATTATTTAAGCTTGAGCACATTTGCTAAATTTAGATAACCCCAAGCGATCATTACTGGTAAATAAGAATCCATTGTTTCAAATGTACTGTAAGATGTGTTTCGCAGACTTTCGAACTAGTGTAGGACCTTAATATCAACTCCAGATCTGATTGTTATTGGATTATTTACTAGTATGTAATACTAAATCCTGCCTATAGGATAGGACTTAATTAATTTAAATGACATAAATAAAATTGTATTTAGATTTATTATCACAGCTTTCAAACAGAACCAAAAAAACAAAATACTTTGATTTTTCTTTAGTTTTTATTTGATACTGAGTAAGTATTATGAATAATATTCATAGCAATTCTGAATACTCCCAGGGAACAAGTCTTCCTATTTTCACGCTATTCCCAAGAAAACAACTCCCTTATTCTGAATTGCTTGGGAGACAAGTTAAAAAGTATTAAAAATAGTTTAATTTAATATAAAAGTAACTGAAAATGATCAGATTTTTGAATATATTTTAATAAAATTATTATTATAATAAATTTATTATAATAAATTTAATATTTTCAAAGTTTTATTTATTTATTTTATTCACTAGGGTTGATTTGTTTTTCCGAATATATTCCCAAGAATCCCAAGAATTTGTGCAAAAATAGGAGTTTGTTCCCTGTTCCCAAGTTTGCTATTCTGAATAATTTGGGAATGGGAGTTTTGTTCCCTGTTCCCAATTTTGCTATTCTGAATTGCTGGGAATGGGAGTTTTTTCCCAATTTTGCACAAATTCTTTCCTTACCAAATTGTTGGGGACACAAGTTAAAAAATAATTAAAAATGGTTTAATTTAATATAAAAGTAACTGAAAATGATCAGATTTTTGAATATATTTTAATAAAATTATTTAGAGGGGTTTTGAATAGCAAATAAAGCAATAAAGTACAAACACAAAAATTTATTTTTAATTTTATTGAAACCCCTCTAAATTTTAATAAAGCTTCTTTGTCACTATACAAAGAAAGTCTAGCTTTACAGCAACACGAATACTTTATTCAATAAAATTATTATTATAATAAAATTATTACAATAAATTTAATATTTTCAAAGTTTTATTTTTTGATTAGTTTTCCGAATATATTTTAATAAAATTATTTTAATAAATTTAATATAACTAAATTTTTATTTAATAATACATTTTATTAAAATTATTATTTTAATAAAAGTACACAAATTTAAAATATTTAAATTTTTATTTGTTTATTTTATTCACACGGGTTTTTTCCATTAATTAAAGTGTTAACTATTGTTTTTAAAACAATAGAAAAATAATAATAAAAAATAAAATAAAAATAAATAAAATAAAATAAACTTTTGCAATTCTGTGCAGGTAAAACATTGCTTCATTTTTATTGTAACATCTGCACAATCATAAACTATTATTAATTCATTAATTGAAGCATGAAGGACATTTCTATCCTAATTATATAAAAAAAATTAATATATAATTTACGCAAATTGTGTATAAAAGCAGTGAATGTTTGAAAGTAAAGACATTGAAAAATTGATATCATAACGTAAGGTCTTTTTTAATTAGTTAAAAAAGAGTTAAAAATTTAGAATTTAGCATTTGGTTTATTTTGCTCATGCACAATTCTTTTTATATATTTATTTTACTCATTAAAATAAAAGTTTTTTATTATTTATTATTTTATTATTTATTATTTACTCATAAAATAACTTATATTTATTTCCGATAATTTGTGCAGCAAACAAATAATGCGATTTTTACATTTAAATCAACATATGGTACGCAATTCTTTTCTTTGTTTTGCTCATTTTCGCACTTTTCGTCATTAAAAAGTGGCATGGTTGCCAAAATTTAACAAAACAAATTTGAAACTGTTGTTGTTCCCAAAACTACTGTCTCCCAAGCAATTCAGAATAAGGGAGTTGTGTGTTTGGGAACTGCGTGGGAATAGGGAGTTTTGTACCCTGGGAGTATTCAGAATAGGCCTGAATAATAATTTTATTAAAATATATTCAAAAATCTGATCATTTTCAGTTACTTTTATATTAAATTAAACCATTTTTAATACATTTTTAACTTGTCTCTCCAACAATTTGCTTGGGAAAGAATTTGTGCAAAATTGTGAAAAAAAACTCCCATTCCCATGTGATTCAGAATAGCAAAATCGGGAACAGGGAACAAAACTCCCATTACCAAATTATTCAGAATAGCAAACTTGGGAACAGAGAACAAACTCCCATTCCCATGCTATTCAGAATAGGCCTGAATAAATAAAAATAGTCATAACTATAAATTTTGCAGTTATGACTGAAAATCAGATTAAAATTTTAAAAACAAGACAAGGCGTGAAAAGGTATTTAAAAAACTTTTCAAATTGCATAGATATGCACATATATTAACTATTATCTTCAGCAATATGGAATTGTAAACGAGCTAACCATACTATAACAGAAATGGCTAAAAGTACCTATATTAAGGGTAGCTTAGTGCCACCAAATCTTTAAACAAAAACCCCAAATTTTGAAATAGATGACCCACAAAAATGACTAATAAAACAAACACCTTTCGAATTGTAGTTTGGGCATAACCTGCAGTCGTTTACTTAAAAACTTTTGGTTGTAATACGATTGAGTAAATAAAAATTGTGGTAAGAATAAAATACAATCTAAAGACTAGAAGAAGACTAGGTTGTAATGCGATTGAGTAAATAAAAATTGTGGTAAGAATAAAATACAATCTAAAGACATAAGAATGCAGGTAATATAGTAAAGAAAAAGTACGATTCAAAAGAGTGAAAATATTTTAGAGAATGAAATCTGGTGTTTTTAATATAGAAAATGACTATGATTTATGACGTGTTTGGACGTAATAAGTTTAAAGTATCAAAGAACTAAACTCAATAAAGAAATAATTTTATTGGGTCAATATTTAGTCAATAGATATGCTAATATCATAATCCTCAAATGATACTATGAACGCAATAATAAAAAAACTACGCCAAAATGTGAAAACAATATATTACAAACATATTAAGCAAATGGAAAATCGTAAATTTTAAAAGTACCCCTACCAGGAGTAGCTGTGTTAACAAAATTTGACAATAAATTGTATCAGAAGCTAAGCGAACTCAACGGTCTAGCCACAATTTCCGTTTATTACTTTAACGGGTAGAAAACTTTTTATAAAAAATTAAAATATAACATGCTTTACAGATGCTGACTGAGATAGCAACTCTGTTAACAGACAATTGTTTCTTGGCATCAAAATATATGTGGATGGGTCAAGACGTGAAGGGAATAGATATTAAAGGAATACTGCAGAAATTGAACTAAAAGAAATGTGAATGCGCAGTTCTTAGTGCAAAATCCCATTATTCATAAGCGAACCAAGCACATAGATAGACAACTGATACTGCCTTACTATGTAGAACTTCACAATTTTCTTTAAGTGTCAGTTCTTAAATTCCTAGAAGTGCACTAAAGTTTCAAAGCCTACTTAAAAACCAACCAACGAACAGTGCGTTTTGCTGTATAGAGTTTTTCGTACCAATATGCTCTAACCTAGGAGTATGGGAATCATATAGTATATGGCCTTAAAAAAATGATATTTAAAAAAATGTAAAAGTTGACCTTGGTGGAGCCCACATTTGGATGGGTACCGGTAAGCCGATTAGACTCAAAATATATTTAAAAGAACGTCCTCCTCAAAAACTACATTTACCTACATTTATTTTAATATCTTTAATGGTTTAGAAAATGCTGAATTTTGATCATATAATTTTTATTGATTTTCATTCAGAACTCGATATTTTCTGAACTATTAGAGATCTTAAAATAAAATTGCGTTTTTGAGATGGGTGTTAAGCCCGACTGTTCTTAATCAAAACACTGTTAGTACGCAACTATTGTAAGTTTCTTTTCCTGATTTCGCGAATTTTGTTTGTATTTCCAGTAGTTGGCCATATCAGTTTGACAGATATACGTGTATATAGTTGATAACACTTCAATCGCCTAACCAAACTGTATTTAAAAGAAGTTCTCCTATTGCGTTTGCCTACTGTGTTTACAACGATTCTAACCTAGAAGACAGAGCTTAAAGTTTTACCAGTAACAGGGACAATCAAGATCAGCGGCACAGACCATAATCTATCAAATTTACAAATCGGTAAAATGTTATCTATCACGCTACAGTGACTCACAGCTTATTTCGTGTAAATAATATTTTTGTAGATAAAGTCGAAGTTCCTAATATTGAAAATAAAAAAATTTAAATATGCAACTCTGAAGAATGTTTGATTTTTATTATAAAATAAAAAAAATTTATCAAAAATAAAAAAGTTAGGTGCACAGAAACAAACATACATCAAATTCTGACCTCACAGCTTTTATCATCTATTGTTTTTACTTCTCAAAATCGTGCAATTTTTGATTCGTGTTTTAGTATAGTCCCACCCATTTTAGTTCGAACACCGTCTAATGATCTTTCAACATTTGGATACATTTTAAATAATACGATTTATCAAGTCTTCCAAAATATACCTCAGTTTCCCATTTTACTTCATCATTTCATGCAAATTTCTTTTCTTGGAACAATCTTTTCAAGTTTGGAAACAGGTAATAATTAATGAAACACAAATCTAAAAAATACAGTGCATGAAGAAGCAATTCGCATCATAATTCATTTAATTTCATGATTTTCACATTCAATCAATCCAATAATATACATTAGTAATCTAATGTTATTAATTTTCCTTTTTTAAATAGTCTATAAAAATTATTTCACTTGAATCTTAGAATACGGAAGCCAGAACTTTTCCAGTCAATTGTAGAGTTCGAGGTCGTTTGATTGCACTACCTCAGGCTCTACTCATTCTCTAGCTTGTTGTTTTTCCGCAGGTGTGAAGAAATGGATACATGTTGCATCAATTGTCACTACTTGCCGCTCACAGTCAGCTACATTATGTATGAACATTTCCAAACAATGTTTTGAATGACGAAGTCGTGGTCGTGGTCGTTTTTATTCAATTTTTAGCAATCGCGTCAACCAACTTGTCGAAATTATTTTCATACCCAAATATGAAAAGTTTATCAATTCTGATATTTCACGCTATTTAATATTTGGATCGTCCAACACGTTATCGTGGATTTTTTTTAATGTTTTTTCCATTTGAACTTCTTTTGGACAACCCGGACGCTTTTTATAAAAAACACTCGTACGACCACGTTTAAATTCAGCTTTCTAATATTTTATTGTTGTTAACGACGGTGCAAGGTTACCGTAACCAGAATCCACACCCAATTTGATTACATCATTGTTCATTCGTTTCAAATGCAGGAATTTTATTACTGAGTTTTATTACAGCTGTCGTTTAGTACTTGCCAGATATACAGATGGCGTTGCTACCTGTTGTGAAGTGAGATAATTATCAATCCACCTTGTAGGATCACGTATTCCATTATCGACGCTGTCATCACTAGTTACGATCATCTTTTGTCTACAGTAATATTAAACGTAAAAGATGATGTAGGAAAAAAAGATAAACCAATTTCAAAGTTGACATTCATTAAAATATCCACTATCTGTATTAGGAGAACCGTTTGTGTTTTAGTTTTTACTGTACAATACAATTCTATTTTTATGTATACAAATTCAATAAATTCAATTCTATATTTATTAGTTGTCGGACTGGGAAACTTTACAACGGTACAATTGCTCCTTCACATATAAAGTATTAAAAAGATTCCTATGTCCAACTTTTTTATAATCAAAAATTAAAAGCGCATTGTTTTTTAAGACTTGATTTGTAAATACAGCTGCTAGGAAGTTTAAAATGCGTTATGAATTTTTTTTATTCGTCTTTACTTTTTACCATTAATAATCTTCATGAAACTCGCCATACGTAAATACAAACTGCGGCGAATATACATGTAGTATATATATTATATTGTATACTTTTATGTATATAGTATATACTTTTGCTCTTATTTTATTTTTGAAAATTGTTGAAATTGTTTTGGATTTCCAAACAGTAATTTGGAAAAAGCCTATAAACCATATGACTGTAGCACTGTCGATGAACAATTATTTTCATTCACACAATATGAACCCTCCAGGCCAGCTAAATACGGCATTAAAATTTAATGGGTTTGTGATGCACAAAGTCACATTTATACTGACCAACATAAGACCAACAGATGATCCTCGACAGTAAACATTGGTGAACGAACTGTGCTAGACTTAGTTTGCTTGTATAAAGGAAATGGAAGAAATGACGTTACCGAAAACTTTTTTACATTCTTAGATCTAGGTAAGACATTGAACTCCTGGAGTATGGCACTCGTTGGAACAGTCAAAAAAAATAAAATAAAAATAAAATAAAATGTAGCTGTTAAAAGATCTGTGAATTCAACAAATTTTGCATACAATCATGGTGTAACAATCTGCTCCTATGCCAAAAAAAGAAAAAAAAAAAAAGAAAAAAACAAAGAAAAAAAAAGAAAAAGAAGAAAAAAAAAGAAAAAAAAACAAATCAGTTGTACTTCTGTCAAGCATGACAGGAGATATTGAAAATTCGCGCAGTGCCAAGATAATCAAATTCTAAAATAAAACCAAAGGTTGTGTCGACGCGATTGACAAAATGTTGAGTGAATACACAGTAAAGCGGCGAACGTTGCGTTAGTTTCTGACAATGTTCTGCATTACGATTAATATAATTGGATTGGCATCTTAAATTATCTATACAGACCAAAACAAAGGATCAACAAAGAAACTTCTTGAAGAAAGGTCTTGTCAAACAGCTACGAATGGCTTGAAAACCGTAGTGCAAACAAAAAATGTTGGGTAACTATTTTCTTTAAAGCGCAGTACAGATGTTGCTCGGACAAGAAATTTTGCTGACACCAGAACCAACAACTAGTGCTAAAGTACCTCATGGCGGAAGTGGAGCCACCGCAATTGTTGATAGATGTCATATTTGCTAACATCTGAGTTGAAAGCAACAAAAGACTAGAAAGTCATGCGTGGTTTGCGTGAATACTGTTTGCGATGAACACTCTATTTCCAATACAGCATTTGTTTCATGCGAAGCAAGTGAAAAAAATACATTATATCAGCGAATTTCCATTTCTTATATAAAATTTAATTTAATTTTTTTTAATAATAACTTGTCTTAAAAAATACATTTTCTTTCATTATTTTGTGCAGAATATATGAAAGAACAATTGAGCCTAAAACGTCTTTATTGAGATTGAAATCAATTCAAATTCATATCTTAGAAAGTTGTGCAGATATTTTTCTAAAATTTAAAAAATATTATCTAATATTATTGCTGCGATACTGGCAAAAAACGTTATTGCAATTGAAAAATGCAAAAGTTACGATTGTACCTATTCCCTCTGATTACTGAATACTGTTTCAACAAGTTAAAAGGAGATACATACAAATTTGATTACTCAACAAAAGTTTCAAAAGCGACTCGGCAGGAAGTTAGTTACCACAATAACAGTCTGCATTAACTTATTATTACACCCTATATATTCTCCAGATCCAAAGTCCTCAATTTTTACTTGTTTCAGTCAAAATTTTCACGACCGTAAAACTTTTATTTGAAATGAAGACTTCAGGAATGACTTGGATCAATTTGTTGTAAGAAGTTTGGTTAGCATGAAATCATGTTTTTGCCGAAAAATATTATTAAACAATATATTAATGTAATACTATAAGACAGCAGTATGTAATTCTTACACAAAAATATGACTTTACTTTGTAAACCTAATACAATGATATTGTTACTTACCTTTAACCAGCAGTTGAGAGTTGTGTGAAGTGTTTTCTTCTTCATTTACTTGTAAATTATGTAATATATCACAGTGTTCAGAAATTGTCGATTGCCTTTGACCCTTCCCTATTTTTGGAGATGTTTGATGGCTGGGTATGACTTTGTTATGATACAAATCATTTTGAGTAGGTGATATATTACACTGAGCTGCAGTTGATATATGTATATGATGTGGAGTTATTGAAACGAACTGCTTGTTATTATTAGAAAATTTGTTCACCACTGCAGTAGTTATAGTATCATTCAGTGATATCGGCTGCGTAGGTGTATTCCACCAGTTTAGTTTTGCAATACTATTTTTGTTATTTTGAAAATATTGATCTATATTGGATAATTTTGTATCCAAGGTTGTATTACCAAGATCTTTGTTGTCATTTTGTAATGGCCGCTGGTCAATACTGTTAGTATTCATATTTGTTGCAATTTTCAAAGCTTTATCCTGCAGTGAAGTGCAGTTTTCCTTTGGTAGTTCGTAATTATTATTTTGGTTACTAAACTTCAACAATTCAATTGGTTTTAGTTTATTTAAGTGTTCGGACACTGCTTCATCTAGTTCCATTACTTTAGAAATTTGCACATTTGTTTAGCGCAATCTTTTTCAATTCAAATATATTTAGCATATATGTATAATATACACTTCGATGTTATTAAGATAACAAATAAAACTACAGCTTTAGTAACTAATTAGTACGAACTATAATATAACTATTATTTAATTCACTTTTATCAATATATTCTCGCGTTGCTTTTCTAATCAGGTGTTTTCTAAATTATATCTCTTTATTTTGCAGCATATTCTAATGTTGTAAGAGGTAAAACTCAGGAAATGTCAGCTTTGTAATCCTGTTGAATTAAATCCATAGCTTTTCTTTTCAACAAATTTGATAGCATCGTTGAACTGCTCAACACAAAGTAATAAATCGAAAAAGACCTGTTGTTCCACCATTTTTATGCAATGTACACGATAATCGTTTCTTCCAAAAACAGTTCATAAGTGAACACACGTAATTTCAAATTTTATTTAGAGAAAGTCCACATTAACTCCATACATTTATTTGTCAATTACATCAATAACATTTTTTATCATTTGTGTCTTTTTCGCTTTAAGCGTTTTTTATGAAGTTCAACTAGTAACTGTTCAAGTTTCCTTGAAAGATACTTAACGCTATAATTCTTTTTATTTCGAATTAATTCATTCGAAGTTGTCAATCATCCAAAAATATTTATTATCGATAAATAAAATGCTATTGTTTCTTTCGTATTCGCCAATAGAAGTATTTTTATATACAATTCCCTTATTCCTGGCACAACCGCAAAACCTCCTCCGTTTCCTTTTTTAAAATAAAATTGCTCAACGAATTCTTTCTGTAGAAGGTTTAGTACAAAAGACGCTACAAAAATATTGCTAATGCCGCTGTAGGCGTCATCAATATAATTACGATATAAATTTTTCAATGTAATATGTTTTACAGTTTCTCCAAGTGATGATGATAAAAATGGAACAATTTGTGTTCGCTGTCTTCTGCTAAGCTGCCAATACTGATTTTTTGAACTTTGAAATGAACTCATTACGATAAAGATTAAATTATAAATATATGTCGTAAGTTCGACGAGTATATAAAGATCAAATTAAGTATAATATATATTACAAATTATTTTTATGGTTAATGGTTAATTTGTTTAGTTTTGCGATTGAAACATTAATTTTTTAACTCCTTACTTAACTGAAATTTTATTTATCATATTTGATGTTTAAATAAAAACTGTGTTTCGTTATTTAAATTACATTCTCTACTCTCGATTATTTCATTTTTTTGTTCAGAGTATTTTAAAATTAAATACTGTTTTGTTTGAAACTTGACGTTTTTAGAAAACTTCATATTCGTTTCACATAAAGCTCTATTCTATGACAATACGCTGTCTTGATTTATTTCACTATCAGTTGAGTACATTTGAAGATATCTGAAATTATAATAAAGTTGAAATTCAGTACTTTGACAAAATTAAATAATATATATAAACATATTTTACTATTTTCACAATAAATTGTTAAATTGCGAAATCAATAATTATTCTTTCAGTGACAGTGACTGCGCATGGTGTATATTTAGTTTATTAGAATACATATATGCATGCTATATGTACGCATTGAAGATATTCTAATGTAATGTAATTCTCAAAAATTATCTACTGTTTTTATATATATTTATATAAAAAAAATAAAAACAGATTTACAATTAATTTGAAATAAATAGTAATTTACTATTCTTCAAGACCATTTCTGTTAAGACTATTGTAATTTTTAATACATGAACAGAACTTAACCGCATCGATTATTTTTAAAAACTACATAAACTGCAACTTTGTTCTGTCTATAATAATAAATTGTTTACTGCAATTTAGAACCTTGTCAACAAAAATAGGATGTTCTTTATCCTATGAAGTTATCTTGAGTTTGCTCTGAAATACGAATCTCTCAAAGAAAGTTATACAATAGTACTTAATAATACAACACATTGGCTATCATATTGCATCATATTGTTTATGGATATATAAACACCCGTGATAACCATGCTCTTAATCATTGTTACTGAATGTTCCATGAGAAAATGTGCAAAATTTATTGCACATATTTAAATTTTCGGGCAACATAACAGAAATAAAAACTCGTAGTTTTGTATTGGCACGTACATATATAACACAATTTTCATATACTAAGGTACTGTAATTGAATATAATAAAGTCAACCGAAACACAATGTTAAATCCATTAGTTACTTCGTTTGCAATATGCTGAATTACAAGTACTGTGAACCGCGTTTATGTATCCACTTGTACTTACAGCCTCACTTCTCGATACACGTTAAATAGGACATATAATCCAACCGTTCTGAATTTAACTGTCCTTTAATCACCACATAATCACAATTATCAAGTGACGTCCTTTCCGCACTAATGTGGTTTTCCTTGCAATAAATTCAATATGGTTCCAAGAATTAAAATCGATTTGTTCTGACTGCATAACATGATTGAAAGCGGAACGTGCAGAATAAAAATCGGCAGCGTTTACACTCTCATGCACTCAATAAAACATACGCCGGCTTTTGAAGACCTCTGTTATACTGCGTTTACATGGCAGGGTTGTATAAACTGGATTGTAATAGGCAATTTGAACGATTTTCACAATCCACGTCAAACTCGTTTCCTGATTTGTTATGATGACGTTCACTGTAACTTAAAATTCGCTGTCATCGTTCTTTTCAATATAAAAAGAAGCAATTGTTGAACTGTCAACAACAACGGATATGCATATTCATTTGTAATCAAAATTTCTTATAAAGATGCATAAATATTAATATAAATAGATTTTCCAAAGTTTTATAAAGTTACCTAGTTTTAATTGGGAATTATCAACTCATTTTTATAACTTTAGGTAGATTTTATGCAATATTTTCAGCAGCCATTACAGTATAACATGCAAAATGTAAATATTTGTTAGTATCTGTATCCTTATGCAGTAATAAATAAAATAATTTTCTAAAAAAAACAAAAATTTAAAAATAGGTTTCGCATATATGATTGTAAGCTTCATAATTAAATAACCGTAAATAGGAGTCTTCAATTTATGTTTACAAAATTCTTAACATAATATACATATGTATAATACAACGTTTCCACTACATACTTAGTAAGTTATATAGTAACATTGAGGATTTTGCGTTTACAATATCGTGAGTTACTTACTGAATGGGAAAGAGCTCTTATGTGTCAAAAAGTTATAGTTTTAGAGCTTTTTTGTGTTTACATTTTATTTGTCAACAGATGATATTAAATGCTGTATTGTTAGAAAGAAATAAATCAGCATGGAAGAAAACGCAGAAAATTTAAATAATTTAATATATAATGTTTGTAATGTTGTTCACAATATAAAAGCGGCAGTTGCTGCATATACAAAAGAACATACAATAATTTTAAAGAAATTACAAAAAATTCAAAATCAACATATAATAGTGCTTTCTTCAATGATTACTAGAAAAAAAGGAAGTGCTGGACTTTGGTAAGTACGGGCAGTAAATATTATTGAATAAGGAATAAAATTTTACTGAGTTGCTATTTTAGATAAAATGAAATCCGTATGTCGATTCTGAGAAGACAACAGAGGGCTTCAAAACAATTCTTATCTGTTGTTTGTTTTGAATTTTGATTGTTTGTTTATGTTTACATTTTGATTCATATATTCAATATGTCAAATTTCGATCATTTCCAATGTTGCATTCGTGATATTTGGTATAATTTTGGTCGAATTTTGTTTACTATATTCTATAATAAATGAAAAAGCACGGAAGGTCTCTGTATGGTTAATGCAATTTACTCAGTAAATGAAGCCTACTAAGTACGTAGGGGAAACATAGTATAAGATTAAGTTTAATAATAAATGTTTATTTATATTTCATAACAAATGTCTAATTATAAGTGTTAATGTTTAGTGATGAATGTTAATAAATGTTCACATGCGCAACGAGATATAGCCCGATTTCTGCTTTCAACTGTCACATACGATCGCTTAACTCTAAGGGCCATGTTATGTAGAATGTCTTAAGCACGACAAAATTACTCTATCGGGCTATGCCAAAACATATGCATGTTATGTAGACTGTCACATCATTATTGCCAATTTCGTATTTTTACAATTGTTTGGGACTTTTTGGTTGTGCCTAAATTTAAAAGATAATATATATATGTTCACTTTCAGTTTGCCACCAAAAATAACCAGCAGGAAAAACTTATAGAGGCTATAATAATGTCAATCTGTTATTATATTATCTTATAACAATTGTTAACAGTACTTACGCCTTTCCTTAAAATCGAAAAGTGTAATAATTAGATTATTAACGGTGTATAAACTAAGCTGTGTTGTATACTGCCATTTTTTCTTCAAAACATATTAAAATTCTAGTAATTTGCTCCTAAATGGTGCAAATTCTGAAATTTATTACCAAACAACACTGTTTTGCCACTGTTTTTACATAACATCTGCCATCGCTCGCATTGCCAACCAAACTCCAGCAACAACCAGGGATGCCAGCTCCACTCTTCACAAAAATTAAAATATGTGTATTTAATATGCACGTTGGGCATATTAAATGTTATTTCAGTTAATTGATTTGAATTGAAATTATATTTGAGTGTATAACGACTTTAATCATATTAAAAGCGAAAATATATGACTAAGACTGTTAAAAAACAAAATAGTTGAATTTCTATCAGTCTGCAAGATATATATTCCTTTTACACGTAAACATATGCCAAAAATACACCTTAGTTCACTAAGTCGGCAATTAAGTATGATATACAAAGTAATTCTAGCAAATGTAATTGAAAGACTTTTGAAAGATGTTTAAAAGACAGAACGAAAGACAGTTTGAACAGTTTTCGCTATTCTTGCACAAAAAACTTTCAAAAAAATTATTATCATTTGTAATTCGAGGTAAAAAGTTGTATTATGCTATTGCTTTATCATTAGCCTTAATTTTAATTTTAATCTGATTAAAACAAATTGGCATCAGTTTTAAAATATGTTAAATACTTTTTTGACATATGTCTTTTGTTGTGTTGTGTACATTAGGAAATATAAAAATTGTAAACACCAAAAATTGATTTTATTAATTTTAAATTTAAAAAGAAGAAAACAAAGTGAATATTAGAAGGACAATGGTAATATATTTTAATTAATTAATTTATATAAGTATTTGTATTTATTAGTAATGGTATACTCATATAAGTTTAACAGATGACTGGAACTCAGTTTAGTGTCGAGTCATCTTTACATTTTAGTAGCTTTACTTCGTTGAACCAGCCGGCGCCGTCAAATGATGGCATTGGAGCATCTTGTTCTGAGCTCATTTTGGCGAACATAGCATCTAATAGCTTCATTTCTACTATTTTTCATCTAGTTTCTGCCACTTGTCCCTGTGGATCACTGCGGTCGATAAGTGCTACAATCAAGCGTCGCTTGACCACTATCTCCGCCATTGTTAATTTAGATGTGGATGCTTCCTGTTCCTTGGGTTCATCGGCTTTCGTCCTTTTTATTGCCGTTACTATCTTAGATGTGGACGCTTCCGGCTTTTTAATAATGTCGGCTTTCGTTCTCTTCGTAGCAGTTTTCTGTTGAAGGGCAGCCTAATCTTTACGATTTTATCTCTTTCCAGAAGTACCTTCGCTTTTCGTTGAGCGCTGCCTTTTGCATGCCATATCCTCCTCGATTCTATTAGCAAACTTCGAATCAGAGGGTTCGCATCACCTTTTACCCGCGTAAAAGGCTTGACCTTTCTCTACATCCTCTTTTAGCCTGTCCTTCTCCTAATTCGACAGATCATTCTGGTCTCAGAGGCGAGCGCAGAGTTTTATCGCTGCCTTGTATCTGGATTTGGCTCTTAACCCCTCCTTATTTGGTTCAGCCCTTGGCCTACGAACGGCCTTAGCAGCTTCCCCCGGAGAACGAAGAAGAGCTTCCTCCTCAATTGTGCTTATACTAGCAACGCTCTCATGATCCGGGTCTACGGGGACTATGGCATCACTGAGTTGCATTGTATTCCTATTTTTTGAAATCGCGCCTTTGTGACCCAAGTCTACAGGGACTTTGGCATCACTACACTGTTGTTTGGCAATAGTAGTACAATTGCTGGAACCTGCTCCGATCCCAGCAGAGGTGCAGTCACTGACGACGCGGCTTATAAGATCACCGCGCCCGACGGTGGTAGCAACTGCGCCTCTCACCGACGTTTGCACTGATATCCAAGCCCGACCTTCATCATTATTTAACTACATTTGGTGTTTTTATGGAAAACCCTGACATTTTGCATTTTATGCAAACTACTGCCAGACACCTCAAAGTTATGACTAGGGAAGATGCTCACCTGCACTGACCCTGTACGCAGCATGACCACTACATATAAGACTCTTCCTTCATCTTGGCTAGACACATCACAGTCCTTGACATGCCGCGTCATGTTCCTCAGGTATTACATCCAAGATCTTCATCTTCGACTTGCCAAAAAATGGATGATGCTCATTGCCCGGTCAGCACCCACGGGGAGGGTTTATAAAGAGGATTTTCGCCGACCGAGGATTTTAAAAGTAATACTTTTTAAAATTTTAATTTTGAACTTATTCATAAATACTTTTTTCCGGATATATATGCACTACAATATGATTTGGACTTCAGAAAATTAGCAAGAAACTAAAATATTTTTCATTAATAAAATTTTTAATTTCTGTATTTGAAAAAATGTATATAAACAATTATACAAACAATAATTAGTAATAAACTTATGTTCTAATAATTGATAAAACATATAATATAAAACTCAACAGTAATATATATACTATATTCATTTTAATTAAAGTATCCATCCAAACTCTAAAAAATCAAACATACTTTAAAAACTCTAAAAAATCAAAGCTACTTTTACTAATTTGCTAATTATATAATATATTTCCCATTCATTTATTTCAAACAAAATAGGCGTAAATTTGGTTGGGGTTTTGTGATTAGCGAGAGACTGTTAAACTCAGACCAACGGTTCACGCCAGTGAAACATAATTTGTGATAACGCTCCTTCTATTCCTTCTATCTTCTATTCGACACTCGATGAAATTTATGACCGCAGTCCCCTCCATGAATAGGCATAGTCCAAATATCGATTCAGATCACTACCATGTAGCTGTACAGGTATGGATGTGGCTTCGCATCGCCAATAACATACGTTCCCGCACACAGTAAAAACTAGACGTCGGTAATCTGTGATCACAAGATACAACTGAAGTCTTCGCCACTCAACTCTCCATTTGAGTAAACAGTCAACCCTCCCGTTCCGATAATGTCGGTAGAAAATGGAAACATATCTCTAACTCCCTACACGCAACTGTGCAAGATTTTGTTGATTTCCAACGTCCCCTGCGGCAAAATCAATGATAAGACAAGGCGCGTCGCCGAACTACTTCTGCGAAGAACTCCGCTCATTAAATGGCGCTCGCAGTTAGCAGCTACGAGAATCGTCCGAGAACAAAATCAAGAGCCGAAGAAGGACGCTCCTATTCAGATGGAAGAAACGAGATCAAGAAAGACGCGATTGAGAGGAAATCTAAATGTGTAGAAGCTGGAATGATACCCGTAAATGATATCAAAAAGTCAACCGTCTGACTCAAGACTTTAATCCTGATGCATTAACTTGTAAGGACGAAAATGGTAATATAGGTATGTATACACAGAGTATTCTAAAAGTATGAAAGGAGCATTTCCCCAAAATACTATCTGGCGAGTTCCCAATCGAAAATGGTGGTTTCGAAATTCCACCACCTAACCACAACGAAGTGCGTGTTGCTATACAGCGACTTATGAACAACAAAATGGCAGGCGCAGATGACCTGTTGAATTGTTCAAGGCAGGCGGCGATATGCTGTAGGGTGCTTGCGTTAGCTTATCTTCAGAATATAGTTGGATGAAAACATGTCCATGATTGGAGTCTCAATACTCTTCGGCCTGGTTTGAAAAACAAGCAACCTGATGATTTGCGCCAATTACAGCGTGATTAGCCTAATATCTGTCACATACAAAATCCTTCTAACTGTACTGTGTGAAAGGTTGAAGCCACATACCAACTAATGATTCGATACCCCGATAAGGGATCACAATTATGCGATCATGTGGATTTTTTAATTTCTTCATGAAAGTGATCATGCGCAGAGCAGGTGTTTATCCTAATAGAGCAAGCTCCTTGCTTACGCCGACGACATTGGGATTAATGGGAGTAGCAAGCGTGATGAGAAGTATGATATTATAGAAAACGAATCTGAAAAAATGAACTTAGCGATTGTAGTGATTGTAAAAAAAAAGTATATGTCAGCTACTGGTGTGTAGCCTGGATGCCAAGCTAGTGGCTACCGACGACACTTTCGAATATGTCAAGGATTTCTTCTACATTAGCACCGCTGTGAGGAACAACAACGATTTCAGCCTGGAGATCAGACAAAAAATCATGGGCTTAGTAAGCAATTGGGATATAGAGCTCTCTCGATAAACGAAACTCACGCGCTATCATCCTACCTGTGGTTTTGTATGGTGCGATAACATCGACATTACCACAGAATGATGAATCAGTACTGGGAGTTTTCGAGAGAAAAGTTCTTCGTAAGATCTTTTGTCCTCTATGAGTTTGCGACGATTACTTCATGCAAATAAAGTTAAATGAACTTTATCACGACATTGATATAATTCAGCGAATTAACATCCAATGGCTTTACTGGCTTAGTCATGTTGTGAGAATAAAGAAGGTATTTGAAACAGCAATTGGAGAAAAAAGGCGTTGGATGTTTTCGTATTTCAAAAATGGTATGATTTCATTGTGTTTCAGTAGTGTTTCACTAATGGTAATGGTCAATCAAATTTTTTTTGCGTTAATGCAAGTAGGAGAAACACATCAAATTCTTTGCAAAGCCTGTTTTTTTATGATTTCAAATTGTCATAATTTAAATGATTATGTTAATATTTCCATTACCGTTGTTATTGTCTCATTGCTCCCAATCAAACCCACATTGACTCTGTTATATAAATATCTTTATCGTTTATCTAATCTTTTTTGTGACCTTTCAATTATGGATGGTACATCTGACCATCAAACTGTACTCTTACCAGTCTGCAAAGTCACATTTTCCACCCCCAATTGAAATAATTTTAACAACATTCTCTATTATCCTCTTATTCGACTGAAAATCCCTGTCACGCCCTGATTTCGATTACATATCACAGCAGATGGAGAGTATTCTCTTCTTCAACATTTTCGAGCATGTTCCACACATGATTCTTAATAAGAGCTATTAAGTGCCGCTGTTTGTTCTAGCTATTCTCTAGAACCTCGATTTTATCTTATATCAACTGATCCTCTTAGTCAGGTTAAGCAATGCGACGTCCGGAATATTTATAGTACCAAGTGTAATACAGATGTTTTCGAAAAAGTAATACATAAAAATTAGTTGCAAACTTAATGCCAAAAAAAGTTTGACCTTTTTTACTTATGGTATTTCTAACTGTAGTATTTCTCCAAAAATTTTCTCTAATGTTTTTGGCAAATGTTTAAAGAGGGATTGAAAAATTCGTTCCATATAAGGCATTTTGCTAAGCTATGAAAAAATCGTATTCGCGATGTGGTTTTCGCATTCTTTTAATATGTGTTGTGTCAGCCTGATGTTGCGACTAGTAGTTTTAAATGCCCTGCATGACATGGTGGTAAGCCTGGTATGCTCGCCGGTTTTTGGGGGGGGGGGGGTCTTAGCTATTAAATGCTACTGCTGACAACTAACAAAAAAACCTGCCATGACTTACTTTTATTCATTCAAGTAACTTAAAAAAACTATAACTACAATTCAACTTTGAATTCTTAACTTTATTCTCTTCATTTTTTTTTTCTTATCATTCTTACTAAGTATAACTAATATGTATCCTAAACTTTAAAAACTAAATATACAGTCATAATTCTTTATAATTCATTTTTCTGTCAACAATTCATAAAAAAAACTGCTTTCTAAACTACAAGATAATTATATATAAAAACCTAAAACCTCTTTTATTCTTTTCTTTCTTTCCTTTGTCTTCCTCTCTTCTTTCTCATTTTTTTTTCTCTTCTTTTTTTTTTTTTTAATTGAACACTAATGATCTATACACAGTCACATACTGCTGCATGCTTTAAAACCAAAAAAAAAAAAACATCTACCAACCATCATGCCTTTCATTCACTTAGCGGTATCTTAAATTTAAAGAAGCATTCGTCGTAAAAGATAGGCATTGTCTTATCTCAATTTGAGATTATGATACAAGCTGCCTGGGTGCTTAATGGAACCTCTGCACTCCTGAGAAGCCACCCTGTTTTCCCAGGACTCAATTCAAGGTCGTGCATCATCTGTCTCATTTCCCTAATAATATTATGATGCTCCTCATCATCAACCTGTGGAGTTTGTACTTCAAAGCATTCGTTTGGCGTAGCCATACTCTTTATAATGTTTAATATTTAAGTATGTTTTTTAATTGTTTTTCTCTGTTTTAATGCTTTTTTTGTTAGGCCCCTTTGACCAACCTGCAGCACACCTCTAGAGCTATTGATAGGTATCTAATTCATAATCAGCCGAATAAAAGACAACTCACATATAAATAAATATAACCAGAAAAAAATTAAATCAAGTATAATGTGTGACTTTATAATTTTTTTTTTCTTAAATTTATTGTATATTTTTTTTTTTAATATTAGTAAGCAATAACAAAAGAAAATGAATAAGTAAAACAAAATCCAATTTATGTACGTATCATACATAAAAAAAAAACAAAATATCTTGTAAACAAGTCTCAACCTTCATATACCTATATGTATATATAACATTAATGAAGTACATATCAAGATCAGAATAAAATAAAATATTCCTGTTGCACATCAATTGTTCAAATCCCTATTTGTTTTTATTACTTTTATTATTAATTTTCTTGTATATATTATTCCTCTCTTCTTTGATGCTTAACTAATTTTACTTACTACTTTTGCTGAAATGACGTCACTTCGCGCCTTCCAGGTACCCAGATACAAAAAAAATTAAATAAGGAGAATTTATGGAAACAAATCAACATGGGTATACATATATAAGTTAACATCTGACGCGCTCAAAGAAATTTTACGTCGTTTGAAAAATTTATGCTCACATACTTTTTTTTTTGTATTAATTAAAAATTTAACAAAGAAAATTTAAAAAAAAACAGAAAAATAAAAAAACTAAGGATTTAGAAACAACAATTTTTTTTTTAAATTAAAAAAAATAAATATGATTACTTTATAATATACTCAAAAAAAAAAATAAAACTTAAAATAAAAGTAATAAAAAGTTTTTAAATTCACATAAATATAATTTCATTATAATTTAACCACTAAAAAAAATAAAATCCTTTATAATTGCGCAAACAAAAAAGTAAACTGATAAAGTGGCCTCTCCGGTACCGTGAAATCAGTTTCCTCACTGGATTGAGCTTCCAACGGTATCTTCCAGAATGCGTCGTTCAAATCAATCTCGAGATATACATGGTGTTTTGCAACATACTTAACAGTCCATCTATATGTGGTAAGAGATAAGCGTCTTTGATTATTAACCTTGCGTGCATCAAGACATACGCTGTTATTCATTCCTTTGATCACAAGTGTCACTTGAGAATTCCAACTGCAACAAAGAATTCCAATTTCCTAACCCTAACTCGCAAAATGATTGACATTTTCGTACTACCAAATCTTACTAAGATACCTGTTCTCTAGACTATGCTTTTTCTTGCATATCACTCGAAAGTTTTTCTAAAATCAATATCAAAACAAAACTGTTGTTGAAATGATGGAACTACAATGAAATCCATTTGCTTTATTTCATTGTCCAACAATACAGATAAGGATATTACTCCTAATATTGAAACCACGTTCCCATTAGCTGCGTTGGTGGACTTTCCATTTACCTTTATTACTTATCTCACCTGTTTTCTTAAAAAGTCCTAAAAAAACACACCTATGCCTACACCATTTAGTATATAATATATGGGTTATTCTTTTACAAATCGTACGGATTGTCGCAAAAAATGACCTCATTATTTTTTTTTAATAATAATTAATTTATTTTATTACAATCTGCCAAGTATAAATGACAATAATAATATTTACTACGAGCAAAAAAAAAAGGCGAGTATGGATTATGCCCAGTGACATATCCATACATACTTAAAATAAAAATGTTTCACCCACATATACATATCTAAGACGTCTATCGAAATCTGTTTTCTTAGCCTTGTAAAAGTGTTGGAAGGGGACATCAGGTATGTAACCAGTGCATTTGGATGCATATAACATACATGCGATGAGCGTAGTTCTTCATAATTCGTTGTTTATTAAAGCAGTCGGACAGGTAAAACGTTTTGTTGTTAATGTTACTTGGACAGATTTTGATTAATTTGGTTGCATTTGCCAATTTTTCATCCAGTGAGCAACATTGTTAACTGATAAAACAGCTGTGTCGTCCGCAAATGTACCGATTACACTCTGAATGATAAAGAGAAGATTTGAAATACATAAAAGATAAAAGATAAAGCATTGGTCCAATTCTGTAGTTTAATTACCATGTTTAGTGAAACAGTGCCGAGAGGTATGATTTAATAAATATAAATAAATTGAGGGATATATTTAGTTTTAGTTTGAATAGAAGGCTCTCATGCCGTATTTAATCAAATGCTTGTAAAATATCTATAAATACCGCGACGCTGAATTTTGGAATTGGTGTCAACCCCAACAAAACCGAAATCGTAGTCTTTACCAGAAAACATAGAGCTCCCAGTCTTTTTCCAACCACTCTACAAGGTTTTGTGAAACAATTTACTGGGGAACCAAAATTACTAGGTAGTTTTTCTACAAAAAACTTACTTGGAAGCAGAATACCTTAGGGCACAGTAAGGAAACTAATATTGCGCTGCTCTTATGTTAAAAAGCTATTGGTAAAAGGTGAGGGTTACAACCACGTATCACTTAATGGCTGTATATAGCTGCCATTAGAACATTACTCTTGTGTAGCACCACCGGCGGAGTGCTCTTGACAATTCTTTATACTGTGCAGTACTAAATAAGATTCAGCCAAAAGCTGATTCAATCCTAATCTTCACAAAATTGACCACATCTCTCCCATTCTCAGCTTCGACAGAAAATTCAATGTTGTATTTGCGTCTAGAGACATATGAGAGCCATATTGTTGTGTTTTACCAGCAGAAGTGATCGTCATTAGGGAAGCTATAGCTTATCTCAAAGTAGATGGCATATGTAACAGGAATATATACATACTGTCAGGCAGTCAAGTTACTTTAAAGTCTTTGAGTTGAGTCCAATATTGACGCAGATCAGCATTTCTCTAATCTAGGTTCCCGATCAAAGATATATTTTCGGCAATGGTAAAGAATACGTGCTAGTCAAAAGGGATACTTTAGGACTTCATTCGGAACAGCTAAACAATCTGGGCATATAGTTAACAGTATGCAAACTGTTACTGTGTTCCTTCTGTGCTTTTCAATAAAAGATGGGATATATAGGCACCTGTATGCAATTTGGACACGTTCAACTAGAAAGAGATCCAATTCTCTCATTGAAATCCCGTAGAGATGTTAGTCTTATGATAAGTTTATTTACAGCTCATTGTAGATTAGGTTACCATGCCAGAAGATTGAATCTCCCCTTCAATTATACCTGTCGCAGCTGTGGGGAAATGGATGAAAGTCCCTCTCATCTGCTTTGTCTTTACCCAAAACGGCGACGACTCAATACTTTGAGGATTTTCATCAACTTCAAGATCTCAACTGCAAGCTTTGCCAAAAGCGTTAGGTGGTTTTAAACCATAAGCTTTTCTATTATACAATAACACAATAAGTCAGTAGGCCTAAGTGGATCCTCTTTGGATCGCCAATATAACCTTACCTAATAAAGAGACCTTAAGAAAAAAAAGAAAAAAAATTTAAATATATGAATTTAAAAAAAAAACTTCTTAACAACAATTAATGAAGAAAATAGATAATTTAATAAAAAAAATTAATTACTCAAAAACATTACATAAAGAAAAAAACACAAAGCGTTGAAATTGATCAAAAAAAAAATAGATGGGTCCTGTTGCACTTCCAAGCAGTATTTGTAATTTCCATCACTAGGTGAAGTTACCTTTACAGTATATGTCGTTACATGTGTTTGCTGATCCTTGAAATTTGCAGAACTTTGTTATCCTGTTGGAAGAACTAAACATATAAATCCTTGGGAAGACGTAGTCACCTGTAAGCGGAAGTATACGTCCTTTCGTTTGGCAAAAAACTTCGTTGTTTTGCTATACTTCCTTTTTTATACATTTGTTTACGATATTTATTTTACCTTTATGCTTACGACTGTATGCTTCCGTCGCATTGCCAACCACATTCTTCATTAATTACATTCCATACCAGATTGTGAAACACCTCAATTTCTAGTTCACGTGACCAGATATTTTTTTGCTAAAAGAACTGAACCCAATCCGTTGCAATTATGTTCTTTGAATAATTAAATAATTATCTAAAAAAATTCAAAATATTTATTACAATAATATATTTATATGATTTTTAATTCTCTGTCATTGAAACTCTTTATATCGTTCGAACAGCCTCTAGCGTATAGAGCATCCATTTTATTGATTTAGATATATATACATATATATATACATGTATTGTATTATAGTATATTTATTAATATAATAAAACTCTTAATACTTTCCAGGAACTTGTACTATTTTAAAATATTAAATATACCCGTATACGGTGTATATAGAATTTATATAATTACTATATATATTATTGTCTTAAGTAAACATTTTCTTATGAGCAATGTGATTGTGAACTTGACGTAATGTGCAAAATTGGTGACTCTATACAATTTTAATTATACACTTACATCTAAATTGCTTTATAAATAAGCCAAAAAGTAAATAATTGACATAAACACACATAAATTAAGCTAAGTCCAGGCCGACACATTATACATTTAATGTACTTTAACGAAAGAAGGGTTCTCTCTGTAGCAACATTTCCAACAATTTTTTTTTTAATCGTGCTAACTAATTTGTTTCGTTAAAATTCGATAAATGTGTCGTTCAGGACGAAGTCAAATATTTGAGCACCATTGTTTTTAGTTTTTGGCAAATAAATGATTTTTTTTAAAGTAAAATTATATATTTTTGTATAATATGAAGAGCAGATAGCCATTATACTTATAATAGATTGCTATATGCAGACTTTTCTAGCTGCGTTTGGTTTTGAAACTCAGAGTTACAAAATATATAGAAAACAAAGATTAATTGTATTATTAGTCATTATGGCAACACACCTAATATTTAAAACATTAATTCTGTTTTAAACGCGGTGAAAAATATGTCCGTGGCCCAGAGAATACATATATCGATACCAAAGTAACAAAAAGGACTTACAACATTCATATCATTGTAATAGCTTAACTACCAACAAAATATCAAAATATTACCAACAACTGAATTTACATTGCAATTTAAAGCAAGTACTGAAAAGTTTTGATCTAAATACAAAATTAATAAGCCCGATAGTCGCGTTCATACCCCTCTGTAGGGCATGGACTTAAATATCGAATTCACTACAATAATCAACTCTTCCTCTCTTCATTCTCTCTCTTGTTCAGATGCATGTGTGTTACCAGAGATAACTAAATAATATATTAGGATATGCAAACCAAGCATATAATTTATTTTTACTTTACAAACCGTTTCATTAGGAAGGACCTTTGAAACATAACAAATTATTTAATAAAAAAAAAGACGAATGCTATTCACTTATTGTCTCTTTGTCCTTTACTGTTGTAGACTCTTTCTTCTAGATCCGACATCGGATCTCTAGATCATCTCTAGATCCGTCATAGCCAAAAAAAGTTTTTATTTTTGACAAGAAAACAACAACAAACGTGTATCTTGCGTTGGAGAGAAAAATTATTTTCTTTTACACAATTATGACTCAGAAGGTGTAATATAGGCGTCTAAATTTCCTTATATAGCTAAACATTATTTAATTATCTTTCTAAAATTAATTTTTCTTGGAATAACACAAGTTTGAACTTATATTAAGAAATAAAATTAAAAATTGTTTTAAAACTTCATTAAAAAGTCGGCTTAAAACCTTGACTAAATACGGATTAGGAAATTAAAAGAATTTGGACTACTTGTCTGGCAATTAAAATTGGTGTGTTTATACTTTGTATTTAAAATTCAATTTTGGATTTCACATATTTTGTATTTTCATAAAACTGCGTTTATGCCTATGATATATTTCCATAAATATATCCAATAAATATTTTGCATTGCACTTAAGTGCTGAAAAAACTGACCCTCCGTTTACCTAAATGTGTCTTGTAGAATTGCCCCGCAATACCACAACTGAATAAGTTCCAGTATTTACAATAACGTCCCGAAACAACTCGAAACAAGTTAATTCTTAATTTACTTCTATAGAAAGAATATACAACGTTTTTATTTTTGCAACATTTGTACGTAGTATTTGTTGGATCTTTTCATAAAAAGCAAAATATATCCGTATAAGATCCAATTATGTTTATAATGTAAAATTTGACAAGATTGATAGATATGTGGATTTAGCATATAGAAATACAATCTGTGAAACAAATTTTGTTAATTCATATGTGTATTCATTATTATGAGTATGATTGGTAATTGAAAACAATTAATTGGGTACTATGTATTAAAAATGTTGCTTTCCGTACTTTGTTAAAATAAAGGAGTCCGATTGGGATAAATTGTCACGCTTGAATACCCATATTTTATGTTTTCACCTAACAAATCGACTATAAATGGGTTAATGCGCTTCCTACATATTCATAAGATGTTTGATTTTATAACTATTATGCTACAAATATATATATATATATATATATATATATATATATATATATATATATATATATATATATTATATATATATATATATATATATATATATATATATATATATATTGAACAGTGGTTTGATAATAACTTCTCTTGTAATGCAATACAGTATGAAAAAAATGTATCGCATTAATTAATAGCAAATAAACTAAACTAATAATCTATATTAAAAACAATTTATCGCATTAATTAATTTTATTTGGTCCCAAAACCCACAAGTGAATATATGGTACATAAATTTTGTGACATAACCCTAAATATCTAAAATAGAGAGGTAGAGAGGTAGAGAAGCTGTTTTAAAAGAGTTTAAGAGATAAAAGATCCAATTTTTTCATTAGGTATGTTCCACGAGCTACTCGTAGTAAAACTCAAGTAAAACACAAGCAAAATTTACACGAAAATATACGAAAATTTGGTGGTGGAACCACTACTCGCTACTACACAGTAGCGAGTAGCTCGCAGAACAGACCAATTATTTTAACGTAGGAACGTATCCTTGTATAACGTTTTCACACCTGAACTCAAAACTACAAACATTTTGAAAATTTTAATCAAGGCATAAGATACTTATTGAGACTATTGAGAAAATTTAATTTATAACATGTAATAAATAAAATAAAATTCAAACAAGAGCGAACCCAAAATCAAAATAGAAGACAATTTACAATTATTCAGACAAGTGCAATTATTTAAACAAACGCAAAACAAAAAAAAAATAATTTTTTGTGGAATACAACAACTAACTTTACATGTCAACGTGTAATATTGTCTTTCCGTGTCTTTACACGGGTTACGAGTATGTGAAAGATGCAGAAGGCAAAAAAAATCATAACAGTTTGTCAAATAAAAAGAAATATATACTAGTTAAGATATATGATTTAGTTACCTCTGATATTATTAGGATCGAACACTTTTAACAAACAATTTGATCTACTTTGAAAATCCATATGTAAACAAGTCTTAGGGACTTGTTGTGTAAGTCTTAGGGACCATGTTATGCAGACAGTCATGATCACGACAAATTTGAAATGTGAAATATGAAGAGTAATTTGAGTATAAGAGCAAGAGACCAATTTCAATTAAACTTTGGTCACAGTGACGAGGCTTAATGTGCAGTAATAAATGTCAGAATTTACGCCTCTTAGGAGCAAGTATGTATATTTTTTCTTTAAAAAATTTAATTTTAAATTTAGGCGCAACCAATATACACAAATCAAAATAATACTAATAGTACGAAATCGATAATTCTAATTTATCTATGCAACATGACGAGATGAGCACCATTCGTCATATGATTGTCTGCATAACATAGTCCTGACTAAATTGAGTAAGTAATAGTAAAATTGACTGCTATTATCATGGTATGTCAATATCTAATGAATCTGAAAATATTGATTCACCGTGAGAAGCGGTCACCAAGGACAAAGAATCATTAAGAATTGTAGCATCAAGATCCACTACGTTGGGGTGATGTAGTTGATTTTTTTCTAATGTGTCCAAATGCGAAGAGGCAGACAATAAGGGGTCACGTCCATGCTGTAAAGTTGTTGGTGATGTTGGCTGCATTTTGTTGCTATTGCAGTTTTCTATAATATGAAAGCAATTTTGCATGCATTGTTGTTGGCAGTGATGATGATCGTTGTGTTGTATCTGTGTGCTTTTGAGAATATTACATTTGTTACAACATTCACTGCCCTTTAAGTAAGCTGAAGTATCAGATGACGTAGTTGAAGAATTTTCTTGATACAAACCATTGGAAGAATTTGGCACATTGTGATTATGTAGGCATTGTTTAGTAGGCAATGTAACATTACACGTATGTGATGTTGGTGAATGTGACGCAGATAATAAATTAGTACCATGTTGTAACGACAACATTGGATCGTTGCCCTGAACTGGGTTTTTGTTTTCTTCCATAAGCTCATCCATTTGATTAATACTAATATTTGTCTCACTTCCGATAACTGGCAGCTATGCAAAAATATAATATTGTTATTTTCAATAGTTTTTTATATTCTTTTATTTTACCTTATCGATAATATCAGCTATTAATGGAGTCGATCTATTATTATGTGCTGGTGTAGACGAAGTAGCATTATTAAGATAAGATGTTATTGGTGTGGGAGCTGAAGCAGACGATAAGTTAAAATCAGTTAGTGCTATTCCATGTGATTTTGCTTGCATCTCTAATTCCTGTAAATTTAAATTAATATTTCAGTGAAAATATGTATGTAACATTGAAGCAGAAATGAAAAACTTACCTTAATTCTATTTAACAGACGTCGGTTCTGTACCTCCATTTGCCTCTGTCGGTATTCGCTTTGTTTAAGTCGCGATACCTCATGCTTTAAAATTTTTATAAATTCCACAGAGGATTTAAGAATTGTGCCCTTATTAGGACGAATATCTCGCACTACCTCATAATACGGATCATTTGTTTTTGGCAAGAGAGTACCTAGTTCTTTTATGCGATCATTAATATTAAAACGACGACGTCTTTCAACTGATAAAAATTAATATTTTGTTACAGGTATACATATATAAATGGTCAGCAATTAACTTACTCATATTGTGATTATCCTTCTTTTGGCGATCCTTGGCCAAAGCATGCATTTCCGCTTCACTGAGAGATTGAGGCTCTTGTTTTATTGACAAATCGCTTGAAAAGTTCTGATCAAATCTTAGTGAATCATTTAAATTATTTGAGTCTATTTGCAAGATATCTTCGAATAAATCATCAGCCTAACAACAAAGATATAAATACTTGAATTAGTTTGCATACCGTGTTATTAAAAAATTGTATGTTGTAAATTTTTTCAATTCAGTTGTTTAATATGAAATAAAAAAACAATAAAAATAAAAATGAAAAATAAAATAAATACGAAAATAATGTCAAACATTTTCAAGAAAGAAGCTAAAATAAATACCTGCAAACAACATAAATAAAAACATAAAAATGGCAGACAGCAAAATACAGGTCTCAGAAACATTAAACATTGATATGAACCTTTTACTGGCAAAACTACAGGGGTACCAGAAAGCTTCAGATATCAACAATAAATATGATAAATTTAGCTAGCGAGCTAGGAATACAAACCTAAAGGAAATGATTAAAAATCTCAACGGTAAATGAAAATAGAGTAAGAATAGTAAAAGGAAAAGAGCCAAATGTTCACCACCATCTCCTAAAAGAAGAATTTGACCTTCTGGATTTACATTACTGAACCAGAAGACGAAGTCGAGGCAAATATAGCCCCAGAAAATAATCAAGAAACAGCAAACAATAACGAACTGGAACAAAACAAACAGCAGAACACTAAACCAACAATAGCAGTATCGATCATTACATCAGAAAAATAAGAAAAACTGAATTTCCAGGAAAACATAGACAACGATCCTTATTCCCCAACGATAACAAAGAATAGTAAAATAATCAAACAACAGCAAAATGAATATCAGTATTCAACAAAAAGAGACCAAACTAGCACGCTTAAATATCTAAATATAACCACATATCTCGAACGACCACAGATGGGCACCGGAACACCTAAATGAAATGAAGTTGCCGTACCATACGTATTTTCTCCCTAAGGATAAACATATGAATTTGGTAATAAAATGCTTAAGCGGCATTCCAGCAAACGAAAAAAGATGTCTAGAAGGATCAAACATTTCATCTGTATGAATGTCAATACATTAAATTCAAAACCGATATCAACTCCAACATGGTGAAAGCCAGACTTCAAAATAACGAAAATGAAATTTTATCAAGTACGTGTGCGACCTTTGCGTGTAAATCGAATCACAGCAGCCGAGGAAAGGAATTCAGCTACCAATTGTAGTGCAACCCAAAGATATAGGAAACGAGCAGATCAAGATGTTATCTACGTCAACACCCGGCAAACTTTGGTGGATGCTTCAAACAACACTTAAAAAATCATTTGCAGAAACTGTAACAGCGACACAACCAACTAGATCAGCAAATATTGTACTCGCTACAGAAGTTGGGGAGACCACAGCTGAAGCTAAGTTACTAGGTAGAAATAAAACCCACAAATCTGATAGAAATGAAATAACGTAAAAAAGAACTCAAAAGTAAAAAAGCTCCAGGAATAGACAATATTGACAATGATACAATATTGAAGATTGTAGTCAAGCAACTAGTGGAAGTAATAATTGCTGCATTTAAAATGGAAAAATTTTAAAGTATCTTATATTACATAATAATATTATATGTATGTATATAATTTAAACACAGCTTTTTTAAATAAAAATTATTTTTCAGTTCCATATTTCAATTGTTAATCCTTTGAATTCTGCAAGTAGCTTGAAACATCAATCTACCCGATGAATCGTTAGTCTATAATTTTTACAGTACCAATACTCGTAAATCGTGCGACTTATAAAAATGTGACCTAAATATCTAGAACATTTATTTCTGGCTTATGTATCTGAACCAATTCGTAAACTTTTGTAACAAAACCAATCATTTTATTGGATAAAAAACGAAACTTTGTATTTTTAAAATTTAGAAGCGCATACTTTAACCCTGTAATGACACCATATCGAAGTACAGCTCTTTTATGCCAATGCGAGTTTATGATAACACTGGCTCTTTAACTATTTAAATTTAACATTAACGAAAAATTTATATTTTAAAATAAATGTTTATAAAAGAAACCAGCTGATGATTAAATTACATGAGTACTACCATGTGACAAACGTGATCCCAATTACCTTGTTTTGCAATGTATTTTGGAATAAATAATTGTCCAAGCGCATAGGACGAGAAAAAATTGTTGTTATTATTCTAAACGTGTATCTATCGTAAGAATTTTTTCTCTGATCACATATAAAGAATGTTCGACATTCGACTAATATAAGTTCTATAGTGCAATTAACGCCATAAATCCGACTTTAACTACAGACCTATATCTACCTTATAATACCATCTTGTAAGTCATCATACCGTCAAATTTATGCCAACCTAATGGAACCATAAATTGTAAAACCAAAGACTAATAAAGTGATCTTTAGTAGTGTCTGTATACTAAGAAGGATGTAGTCATCCTTCGTTTTATTCATAATAAGCGGTTCACTATACCACATAAACATGAATATCAAATTAATACATTTAATATCCAACTGAAATTATGTTATAATTTGGAATGATATTCAAATCCTCATCCAGAAAAAATTCTTTTTTGTCATCAACAACATCGAATATTGGATTGAATAAAAAGAATTTAAACAGTATCTTCCAACCTTTAAGATAATCGCGGATGCATAAATCCAATATGCATGAAATGGACATGCTATCCCAGCAGGAAAATAGCAAAACAAAAACAAAATTTGATAGTGTTTTCAGATGGCACAATACGCCACTTTTATATATTATAAAAAAAGGAACAAAAAAGGTATTATAAAAAGGTAAGACAACTTTAAGTTGAAAAACGAAAGAATTTATCATAATAAATGACAAAATAAAAGGAAAGTTTTATAATACATCTACCATGGAACCACACAATGGGCAGGGGGTTCCATGATATCACACAGGTAGTGGTATCATGGAAGATAGTGGTAGCTTTGAATTAAGGTTATAGAGTAAGTCTTTTTAAGGAAGTTTCTTTTATAAAGTAAATTAAAAAAAAAAATTTTAAATAACGCTTTCTGTCACAACGACGAAACAAATGAAAAATTCTGTAGTCGTATAGCCAGAAAAAAGAATTAATTTCTACAACTAAATACATACAGAAAACCACTGACTAGTGACTATATACTTAAGATACTGCGATGAACTCATTAATAAAGAGAAGACGGAACTTAAAGTAAGCCTATAATTCCTTATAACTTTTTGTTATCAGGAAGCTGCGCATTGGCAATGTGCCTGACTCCGTTAACATTTGGCAACACACTTCAATAACAGCTTTCTAATGACCAATGTAAATGCAAAACCCAGTTCACACATATTCAACTTAAGATCATTTAAAGTTTTGTGCAATTTTGTGGTGTGTTTCCAAGTAATAGCCTTGTTTGGTCCACCAGATCAGGTGTACAATATCTAAACGATCGATATTGCTTTTATTCATACTTCAATTATATTTTCAATACAAGATACTACTTTTTATCTATAATTTTGAAAATAACAAAATTATAACAAAATTATCTGAAAAATAAAGATAAAGATACAATATTGATTTTATTTCAGATTTATCTAATTTGGATAGAAAATTTAAAAGACTTAAATCAAAATAGCTGGTCTCGAGGTTTTTTGTATTTGGAGAATAAATAGGCTCAGTGAGAGAGATATAGTTCAATAATATAATCTTCCTAGAAATACAAACACCACGATCTTAGATGAAATTATGCCCAAAGGAAAATTCAGTGGATTTTTCGTATTGCATAATGATTTGCATAATAGCTTACTATATCCTTACAATTAAATGACTTATGGTGTAAATCAAGCAAATCCAAAACTGCCTTTAAATAAGTAACTCTGATATTACTTTTAGTTCTGTTTACAATTGTTATATAACTAACAGTTAGGATTGCGTCATAGATAGATTATGATTTAATGACGAGAAATGCTTTACGCGTCATTAAAAGTCTTTAAAGCAAAGCATATAAACTTTGACAATTTAGTTACATTATTTTACATTATGCAATCATACGATATTGGTCATGTAATTAATTTTGGTGTATATGTTTCCTTTTACTACATAAAGTAAATAAGATAGTAATTTGAGCAGTGTCAAATAACTGGCATTGGCTATTGCTTAAAAGTACGATTCAGCGCACGTATTTTATGCCAAGGTCTGATTTAGCATGTTGATTGATTTAAAATTTCGATTTCGAATTGTTTTTTATTGATATGTTTTCTTAATGTTTAATTAATTAATATCTAAAAACAAGTTCAGAAGCACACATTTAAATTCATAATTACTCATATGTAAGTATCCAGCTTGATAGATAAACTCTTAGATAGATAAAATTAGATAGATCAATTAGAAATGATGCGAGAAGATAATCTATCACACTTTGTAAACAAAGTAAACATTAATATCCACTAATTTGGAAATCTTAAATCTTTTGATACAGACAGAAATTATGCTAATTAAACCCAGAGTCGTAAATAGTAAATATGAATACTTCTATATTAACCATTAAATTTTGTAAACATAACAAATATATGGGCTTTCTTAGAAGGTATATTTTAATTTAATCTTATTAAAACTGTAATTGTAAGGTTAATATGAATGGATCTTGTATAATACAAGATATACGTATGTACATATGTTTATTTAAAAAAGACTATAATTCGAATGTACAAAATTTTCACATTTAGAATTTTGCTCTTTATTTTATATAATTCTTAATTGGCTTATATAGATGCGTACTGATTTTTAAAATACACTTAACTAATTTTGTTTATTATTTTTTGATAGAAATTGATATTAATGAACAAAACATTTGGTTCACAAAAAAATATTAACCAGTTCAAATGCTAATAAGGCAGAAGGAGCAAAAAGTATCTGCAACGTATGTAGTCGATTTACAGGTTTTTATTAAAGTTTTTTTTATTTAAGATCTTATTTTACATAAAAATGTATAAATATATTAATAAAATTAATTGAAAGCAATGAACTTTCATAAAGAGAGGCGTAAAAAATTCTATTTCAATGAACTGTGTAAAAAAAATAAGATACTTGTACTTAGAGCAGAACCTCTACAGGATCGGATAACATATATCAAATATGTAATAATAATTCACAAGGGCTATGAAGCATTTTAAAGTGTGTTCACCACTTCAAGAAAACATATCTCCATGTTATGGATATGTCGCCGTCGATATTCTCAATAATCACAGTAAGCTGGATTACAATTCAAATATATTGGCAACACAAAATTTGGAAAATTTAGTAAGAAAATTATTTTCTAAGTTTCCTGATTAAGAAAATAAACAAAATGTAATAAGTAATTTTCAAATTTAAATATAGCTTCTGTGTTTTTAATTCCGTTCAAGTACAGAAACCACTCTCCAGATATATGTACAAATGATTGAGATTTGTGACTTGGCTTCTAAATCAATGAAAGGCATCACATCAAATTTTTATAAACGATTAGTGTAAAAAATATATTTACACTTCTTAAATTGTTAAATTTGGAGCTTTCAATAAAACATTTTTAAATAGAATCATCATTCTTAGTCGAACTTCTTCACATTTCATATACGGGATGTTCTACCTCAAAACAAAATGAATGTGAGAGGTCCTAAGACCAGGATACTAAAAAATTCATCTGACTATAAGATACATAATGACATTATTGAAACATGTCACCATGTCATTAGTGAAGGCTTGCTTTCGATATTTCTATCTATATCAGTTAATATTGACAACAGAACCATAGCAACTATAATCTCCCTGCCCCCCTTCTACAATAAATCGAATAAATCAAATCCCATAGATACTTTGTACTTCTATTCTCTTTTAATATATGTATGCAGTCATATTCACACATCTATATCAACAATAACTTTATATATAAAATTAGCGCATAAAATCTGAAAATTATTTACTAATCTCGCCAGAGACATTTCATAATTGCCTCAGAGCACTTTACAGAAACTTAAAGTGTTATTTAGCCACTTACTCATTTAGTCATTTAGCCAAGCTGAAGAAGGCGCAAAATAATTGGGAGCGAGTGCTAATAAGAAATCATCACAACGCATACATGCATGCAGTTGGATTTGTTTTTGATACGTTTCGTAATAAACGAATGTTCGTGTGAATGAATATGTGTAAATTTGCATTATTATTTATGCCCATTTTTTGATAAGGTAAAGTACTGCTGATAAAAAGTAAACAAAAGGTAAATTATAAGTGTAAACATGCGGGGATTTAAACAAACTGAAATGAAGTTTTATGTAATTAATTGCTACTTTTTCTATGTAATTTCTCTTGGCACGATTTAGTTTTAATCGTACTGCTGATAACTACAACTTTTGGGACAATCGTGAATATAAATAAAAATAACCGTATGGCTGTTACCAAATTTTTAATTATGCGCTTACAAATTGTCTTGCCCGTAGTTGCACTTATTTCTACTTATGGTTGTAAAAATAAACCAACGTCGGACAGAAACATAGAATGAGAATGGAAATTATTTTAAATCTCTCCTATCTCAAAAACCCACATTCTTTATTTTTGCTTGCTGCACTAATAGGTCTCCACGACATTTAAAAGAACAAAATGTTGTTAGTTTAATTGCTCATATCCTTTACTGTAATAATAAGACCTTTTTTATATTAATTTCAGTTAGTATTAATGTTTTTTATAACATCACTTGTTTATTGTTAATATCACAGAAATAAAATATTGGATGTTAACGTTCCTATATATATGTATATAATGGTTAATTAAGATACAAATTAACAATCGTATTTCTCAATGGATTTTGTGAATTCATTATGCTATAAGTTGTGTCGAAAAACTTATCGATTCGGTCTAGATTTGAATTAAGTTTCGAATTCAGTGAATTGAATTCAGAATTTCACATTTGTTAATTCAGTTTGTGCTTAATTTGTATGTTTCCAAACGTTTTAACAATAGATTTAGATATAATCAATCAAACTATGCTTTTACTTTTAATTCTGATAAACCATTCTGAAAATACGCAAATCGAATTTCTTGTCCTCTTGTAATAATTATAGGTATGCCCGAAATTCAAAAAGGTAACTATTTAGATATATACATAAGGTTGCACCACTGCAATGATAAATAAAGCCAAGAACTGGATAAGTTTGATGATTGTTTTTCATCAGACACAAAAACCACCCAAGTATTTAAGTAATAACTTTTTAGGGCCACACATTTTTACAATTATGAAAAGCTTTTCTTAAAATAATTAATAACAATAATGTGAATTGTGACTGCGTATGATAAAGTAATTATACTCAGAATAATAAGTTTCAATTCAAGTTCGCTTTAATTCTATAGATGTGTGCATTTAGAAGCAAATTCAGAAAATTGTAATGTTATTTTTCATCATTTTTGTTGTTTTATTAAAGTTGGTGTTCTCGGATTTATTTTGAATAATAATTAGAAACAAATTACAAATAAAGCGCCAATGTGCCGAGCCGCTTTATCTCCACCACCTGCCCTTCAGAATCAAATTAAATCAAGCACCTAGTACGCATGCAAGGTTGTTGGAACATGTGTTGGCATTTATATTTTATTCAAACAAGTGATTTTATAACGATATTAAAAATTAAAAATTTTTTTGATTTTTATGATTTTTTTGATTTTTTTAATTTTTTTTTGATTTTTCATTCTGAAATATACACAGGTATTGTTGTAATAATTACATAAAGGGAGATTTCATTTCACATTCTGAAGTAGATGCACTTAAAAATGACAACAACGCAAATACTGCCAACTTACATTTTAATATTGATATATTGTACTGTACTACTTTTGTGACTGAAACTTGAGCGACTCGAATAACTCGCGTACCCATTTTTGTATATTAGTGTTGAAATCTAACTGAGAAATGTTACTTTCTTAAATGTTACTCTCCTTCGCCCTTACTTAACTGCCATATATTTTGTACAACCTCTCCCATCGTTCACAATTGTTTCTTGTAATTTAATCATGATTTTTCTTTTAGGGGACCTATATGGTCTACAATAACAAATCTTTATGTAAATGTTAATGTACTACGTCGAGCATTCGAGCTTAACTTGATACTTTTTATGATAACATTGTAATATATAGGCTTGTAATGCAAAATTACCTTGATGTGTCGTCGAATTATATTAAAAACCGGCATATTCAGTTTGCACTAATTTTCATTAACCGATATGGAAAAATACTGATCCGTTGATTGCACGATTTGATTATTTATTTTAGCTTTTGTGATTCCAAGGCATCATATATTTATTTAACTTATAATAAGATTAAAACTTAGTCAGTCGTTAAAATATTCTATTCATATTTTAAGATCAATTTTTAACCAATTGTAATACTGTAATACTGATTTGTGATATTTTTCTTCCTTGATTAATTTAATCAAATTAACATTTATATAGATTGTAAGCTACATATGCGTTATAAACATAAATACAAACATTGGATACACCCGCAAACGCTCACAAACAGTATTCCCTGCTCATCGAGATTTTGAAGGTGATTTTTTTATTGTTGCATAATAGGGGAAAATGTGTGTTTATTCTATTATAAGCGATATTAAAAGTTTCATGCAAGACGTTATTTCAACTTCAAACGATAGTAATCGCTCCGTCACGCACCGTTCAAAGTAATTTTAGTTATAAACTGAAATTTAGAATCGCAGTTCAAAATTTGTGCGACTGTGGTCTGTTTTTAATTTGTTCGAACTGTTGTTTGTTGCGCCATTCAAAACCATTAACCCGCACAGACAACGCTTCAGACATGTATGTAGTATGAGCGGTCCGCGGTTTTAAAAATGTAATAATTATGGTGCAGTTGTAACTGTTATTTCAAAAGATACATTTTTCTATCTCATCGAAATAGTTTCCTTCACATTCTATTGAGATTAGAGTAAAACCTATATATATTTTTAAATCTTTAAAACATCTTACTGTTAGCTTTCTTCAGCTAAATTAACTGTTATTAAATTTAAAGTAAGCGATATTTATAAGCGAAAATTTGAAAACGAAACTCGCTACCATTTTTACTGCTAAATTTAAATACTGGTTTCCAATGAGTTTAGATACTATTTTGCCGAAATAAAAATGTAAGTATGTACATAAATAATTATATTAATATTTTTCAGATAAGCACAGAAGTACTTTTTGTCAACTTTTTGTTTTATAATGTTTTGTCTGAATATATAGAATTATATAATATAAAAAGCAGGCTTTAAGAACCCTATGAAGTACATCCTAATAGTATGTTTAGCTTAATACGCCGTTTACATTGTGAGATTAAAAGTAGACTATAGCAATAATCGAGATGAAAGTACTAATCTCGTTGTTTAATCTCAGATTTCCCATACAAAAGTTAATCTACTTATGGTCGAGATTAATTTTTAAACTCCATAAAAATGGTGCAACTATACAAATGGCTTAATATTGTAGATTTTTTTACGACCTTAGAGAAATTGGAAAAGAAGTGTCAAAATCTATTCAAAACAAACATAGAAAATTTTAAAATGCCGAAGTGAGTAAATTTTTAATAAATTTGTTTAATAATAGTTTTGTACACATTAATAACTAAAATTTATTAATAATTTATCATGACTTTCTCCACTAGTTGCACGGGCGACTAGTAATGCTGAGAAAGTTAGCATGACTTACTCAGCATTACGTTCCAAGATTAGGTTCTATACATAAGAAAGAACAAAACATGCAACAAATAATGCCTCTGCAAACAGAATAGTATTAAAATTTAACAATTAATAAAAAAATAAATAAAAAATATAACTAATTAATTCAATTATTCTACATCTGGTTTATGATTTCGTTCTCATATAAACACAGCAAGTAAATTTATTATTAAAACTTTCATAGCAAAATAACAAAACTCCAGAAAAATTAGCAAACATAAAAAGTCAAGTACGGCTTTGGGTCAGTTGGTTAAGGTGCGCTGATTCTGAGTTTCACATTTGGAAGGACCCGAGTTCGATTCCTGATACTTGCAGTATCAAAAATAATTATTTACGAATAATTATATATAAAAAAAATCTGTTCGAAAAAATCTCTTTATTAATAATTTAACTATAAAACTATTATTTACTATTACTGAACTAAATTATTTAAACTAAATCTGAAATTTATCTAAACTAAATTTACTAAACTATTTATTAAATTTATATTATAATTTTTTTGTACAAAATTGTTATTAAATGTTTTATTACAGAAATTTATCAAACACAACAAAAGAAACGTCAAAATCCATCTTCCATGTATAATGTAGAGATGGTGATTAAAAAGGCAGATTAACTTAATGTCGATCTCTTAATCTCACAATATAAACGTAGTAAAACAGAAATTTAAGTGTTCATACTTTAACTTTAAAAACTTAAGAGTGCAACAAAATTGTTTACATTAAATTTCTTAAAGTAAATAATTTTATACAACTGAGTAATTGGCAATTATGTTCAACTATTGTTATAAGCGAATAAAAATTAAGAAAAACAACTTAAATTATTTCACATAAACTTTTATTTAAATCAACATTTCGACTTTAGTCTAAGGTCGTCTTCAGGAAACGTTAGATTAAATTCGATATGTAAAATAATTTTTGTTTTTCCTAATTCTGATTAATAACAATAGTTTAACGTTATGGACCAATTAGCCCAATACAACACAATTATATTAATTGTGATCATAAAATATTGAAGTAAATAATAAAACATTTTGTTATCTACTTCTCCTTTGAGCTTAAAGAAAAAAATCGATTTACAAGCTATTTTTTTTGAAATTTATTTTGATTCAGAGCTTTATTTTCTCTTTATTTTTATCAAAACTTACACATATATTTGCCAACATTATTAGCAATATTCTACCAATATTACCCAATTTGTTGAGATTTATATGTATGAGAAAATCTGCGGTGTTAATTCCTTTATTTATACTTTCTTCTGAAACTCTATTTTTTAAGAATTTTCCGGGCTGAATTTCAGTAAGAAAAGTTTGATAATAATAAAAGACACTCAAAAGATATTCCTTTTATTATAAAGAAAAAAGAAAAGTAAAATGGTTTGACTCAACTTCTATAACAAATGAAAAAAATGAAAACAACTAGTATTTGCGATATCTGCGATGCCTTGATTCAGGATCTTCCCGCACAAATTAGAGTAAAAAGTTAGGTGAAAGAAATTTTTATAATATTATATCTGTTCCACGAGTTACTCGTAGTAAAACACAAGTAAAGTACAAACTGAGAACGTAACACAGATAAAGCTCCAGATTACGCTCTTTGCACAGATTTTCATGGAACAGGTTTGTGTAAAGTCTGGTGTAAACACCAGTGCCGGGCAAATAACAATACAAAAATTTAAATTCAAACCAAAACAGCTAATTCACATATCAACACAAATTTTACTTGAAATAAAATGTACGAGTAAAGTCTAGCATTTTCAAATTTCGACAGGGATGTTACGCTCTCTCAGATGCTCTCATTTACTCGACAATTTGTTGGTGGAACGCGCTTGTGTATACACAGTGTTACTCAAAGTTACTACGAGTAGATCGTAGAACAGACTTATTATGTTTGAAAAAAATTCGAATATGGAAAAACTAAAAATATTTTTTTATTATTTCTTGAAATTAGAATTCTTTCACAAAAATTTAATTTTTATAACATTTTTGTCAGATGTGAGGTGACTGCAATTTTAACATCCCCCTTATATGGCATTTACACTGCCCTCAAATAGCTCATTTCAAATGAGTCATTATTTCAAATGAAAGTGTTTACATTCGTTGTAATTCATTTATTCTCATTTCAAACAGCTGATTTTTCAACTTGCCTGTTGATTTAATTTTTGTCCTGTGCCAAAAAAAATGTTGGAGGTTGAATGTTGATGGTTGAATATATCTTCAAATCTTACAATATAAACTAAAAACTTATTTCTAGCTTCGATTAATTTATTTTTGAGGAATAAAAGTTCCAAAAAGAAGTGCATCGTTTTCAAGCAAATGCAACCACCAAACATTTGTTAGCCTTTTTTGTAAATATGTCAAAAACAGCTTTCTCAAACTGTCAAAATGCCATAAAACGCTTTTATTTAGGGTATATTGATGTTCAATTGCATTTGGAACATATTTGGAACTCATTCTAACCTCGTTGGAACTCATTTAAACAGAATGAAATCCAATAGATCTCATCTGCGGTTGAGATTTAGTATGCAAAAATGGGTCATTTGCTTCTCATTTTTGATTTTGTACCAAAATGAGCCATTTAAGGCCAGTGTAAATGCCATTTTAGATAGATGTGACTACGCCATATCAGACCTAATGCGCAACCTCACTTTTGCACTCTTTCAGAGCTGATTTAATTTAGTATTGGACATATTATATATATAGCAAGTGATAATAACACTCTCTTTTGTATGTAGTGTGATATTAAACTAAGTGGAAATATAACAGAATATAATTTATTTAATATATCTTATATTTCGCAATTTTTATATATTAAAATAAATACGTTAATGCTATACCATATTAATTTTACGGCCAACCCATGATGGTGAATGTGTTTTCATTTATTTGTTTTTCAAAAACTTAAGACTTTGAAAGTAATTTGCGGGAAAAACAGAATTATAGATAGACTGGGTTATATGAACTTAATTACCCAAGCTGACCACTAATAAGCATTTTTTTGTGGGATCTACAGTGTTTCTTTCAATGCGTTACAAAAATCTTGGCAATAATAATCTACTCTTTTTACACTATTTTGTGTAGATGGTATATGTAATACGGGGTTTACATTACGAACTTTGCTGGTGCAATCCGACTTTGAGCTCAAAACCAGTAACCAAAGCTGACTTTGTCATATAAAAATAGACACAACAAAGTTCGAAGTTTCACTGAAAGTTACAGTATGTTTTCACTGGCTTCATTAGACCAGTTAACTTACTTGAGATTATTAAGTAAATTTGATTAACCATACAAAGAGCTTCCGCGCTTTTTAACTTACTTACCGAATGCCAAATATAACATTATAAATGATCGAAATTTGACATATTGAATATATGAAACAAAATGTATAAACATAAATAAACAATCAACAAATCAAGACAAACAAGAGGTAAGAATTTTTATAAATAAAATATACAATTGATATATAAAAATATATTAATGCGTTTATATATCAAATATATATATAAAAGCAATCTTATTTGTTGTTTTAAAAACTTTCTGACACATAAAAGCTCTTTTACATGTAATAAGTAACATATATCAATGTGAACGATAAAGTCTTAAAGTTACTCAAGTAACTTACTTGAGTAAGTAGTGGAAACATACCATTATAGCATACCATAAATATTATATATTTATAAAATATTTTTAAATATGCTTACATATGTCAATTTTCATTCTGCAATAAGTGTCTGCGTCAAATTTTAAACATATGGTGGTTTAACCACATCAGTAATGTTGATCTCTGCACCTATACTAATTAAACTCCCGCGCAAACGAAAATATCATTGAATTGGGCATATTCTCCGCATAACGAACGAAAACATCACCCATCAAGGAGTTCGATGAAATCCTCAAGGCGGAAGTCGGCGTGTCGACGCACCAGCAAGAACATGAAGAAGATCAATACAATTAGAAATGGAAGCTGCAAATTACTCCTGGAGTGACATTAGCCGTGAATTGCGCAATACAGTTTGCTATAAGAGAATGGTCGAGGTCCCATGCTCCACTGGGAGATGAAGATGACAGAAGCTGTATATTTACATATATTATAATGTATTTATACAATATATTATATTTATATTGCCATATAAATCAGATTCAAAATATGTATAAAAGACATCTAAACTTCCACAAAGCCAATGCTGACATCTTTACTTTTTAGTATAATATATCTAATAAATGTTAACAAGTGTTATTCTGTTGTATTTCTGTTGGTGAACATTGAACATTACATTTAAAATAAATTGTAATAATCTAATGTCTAAACATTAAATTATTATTAAAAAATTTAATGCTTTCTGTTTTTCACTATCAGTAAGTCTTAAATAGGAATTATATCCATATGTGAACTGTAAGCTCTATATAATAGTAAACAGGTTAAATATATTTGTATGTCATACAAGTTTAAACTTTTATGTAAGATGTGCCCATTTTGCACATGACATTTGAAAACCCCTTTGACAGATTCACATTTTCTAATGTTAAAAAATTCCAAATTTGATACGGAAATCTATAACTAAGTAAAGTCTTTTTTGTGCACTAGGAAATTCGCTGTGAAAATAGCGTCAATTCAAGCATATTAAATGGATCGCCATTGTCACTTAATATCTATATCATAGCATTCAATAAAACCAAAAGTATCGTTCCTTCATATAACCATATGCAGTATTTAATACATACGGATAATGTCCTCATATGCAAGGTTCAGCCTAAACTTCATAGGATCAAAAAGGATTTCTTTAAAATTTCTACTATAAAAATATTATGATCATTAATATTATTATAAATATTAATATTATTGTAAATATATATAATTATAAATATTATTATTATAATAATTTATTATTATTATATTATTATTAAAACGCTAATGTTTCATATGATAAGTTAAATGTTAAAGTACATTAAATGTATCAAAATCTGCCTACCTACCCGGATAGTCATATCAAATATTTATCATCAAAAATTTCTCATGCAAATATACATATATACTAGTATATGTTAAGTTTATTGTGCGAAACTATGATCTTTATATTAAAATTGTTTATGGTATTGTCGTATATAGATATATAGTATAGCAAAAACTTATTTATAAATAACATCGGTTCTATGTTCTTAAAGAATATATTTAATTTTGTAGAATGGAGTAGAGTCATGTGCTCTCCTGGATAAATACAACCTAATGATAACATGCACTTATTCTAAATAGAACTTCGAACCCCACTCTATTACACTGAATTGCAGTTGTCCAAAGAATCAGGTCTAAGCTTAAAGCCGACGTTTATCTCACGACAACTTTTTCATTCTGGATAATGAAAAATAAAATTATCTTCACCAGAATAGTTAGCCTTCCAAAACTTAATCCCACAAAGCAATAACAAAAAAAATAATTAAATAATTTTAGAAATTTGTAATATACTCTTCCAGAAAAGCGAATAAAAAAAATTGGTACTATCATATTAACAAATTTCTTAAAATAAATTTATAGAAAAATTGAACCGCAAAAATCTGGTAATAACTATAGGAAAACTATATCCCATGGATCTTGAAGGGAATCGGTATACAAAACTTTACTATATAAGCCATATTTACTATATATGCCAAATTATAGTGCAGTAACCACCCAAATTAGAGACCAGCTTATATAACCCATTACGTATAAAGCAAAAAACTTATGTAAATAATTTCAGCATTCTAACATTAAAAGAAAAAACGCAAATAGAAGTATAAAATTAGTAATAAACCAATAATTACACTCTTCCAGAAAAGCGAATAAAAAGAATGGGCACTACAATATTAACAATTTTCTTTAGCACATAATTATATAAACTTCATGTGAGAGGTTCCACAGTAACAATATATATTAAACAAGATGTGAATAAAGCCAAGGTTCCACTGTGTCACAAGCCAATACTTGCTATGTACCTTTTCTGTAGCTGTACCTATAGATAAATATCCCACCCACTACGGAACTGTTCAAAAACAAAAAAAAATAAAAAGCATAGAAATAAGCAAAGAACCGACAGTCCTGATTGCTAAATTCGTGTATATTTAGTTAGGTTTCAAAATTTATTGATAACTTTCTATATAAACAAAAATTATATCATTTTTATGAGTTACGTATGCTTATACCCCATTGTATTTAATGTCAATTTTTATTTTAAGGAGTACTTCTTTGTTTATGAAGATGTCAAATATTAAAATAATCCTAAATGTGTTCAATCAGGACAGAAAATGCAATAATTCAATTAAAACAGAAGTAAAAAAGGCAAATATATAACAAATTCTATTTTTTAAATAAAAAGGTACTCACGAAAACGGTATTTATAGTATTTGGTAATAATAAACATAAATAATTTTCAAAATTGAGGTTTTTCATTTGTACACAAATTCCTACATATATGGTCAACAAATATATTCGGATTATAAACTAATTAAACAATTCGAATATTTCCTAAGACCACTGATGATGAGTACTTGACAATACTCAAAACAGCGTTGTACGGTCAGCCAAATTTCAATAAATTAACTAAAATTTTTGTTGTTGTCAAAACAGCGTTGTACGATCAGCCAAATTTCAATAAATTAACTAAAATTTTTGTTGTTGTCTTTTCTGTTTCTATTTGAACCTTTCTTTTCATTTCTATTTCTGACAAGTAATAATTATGTGTGCAAGCAGAAAGTATCGAATATAAGAGAATTTGTTGTGCAAAAAAGAGTGTTGAGTATTTGTATCGAAATATTTCTAATGCTAATTCCCGGAGCCGGATACCGCTGAATGATATTTAATTTGGCGACCTAAAAAACTAATTCTCTAGTCGATATCACCTTAATATTTAATTTTTTTATAGTAAGAACTTCGTATTTATTGAAATGGATGCACTATATGGATAAAATTTACACATACAAACTTACCTCAGAATTACTTGTTGCAACTGAACTAATACTTGGTGACATTGGAGCAGAAAGTATTGGACTATTTCGCATTATTAAACCTGTGGCAGATCGAGTACTTGCAGATATCGTAGTTGTCGCACTAAGATTTCCACTCTGCCCCATCGTACCGCTGCCTCCACCAAATGAGTTATTTTTAATAAATATATTATCTGGTCTATAGCTTTGAAGAGAGCTTTTATCGCCACTACATGACAAAAAAAACTGTCCCTGTTTTTTTGCCGAAACACCAGATTCTTCACTAAAACCATTGCTGTTATTGTTATTAGTATTATTAAAAGTTGAATTACTTTGGCTAGCGATGGGAGATGATGCTGCTTCGTTGTTCTATTGTAAAACAAACACACATCAATTTTACGTACAATTTGTTAATTAAAGTAATTAATTTTTTTCGTGTAAATACTACTTGTACGTACCTCAAAAATAATTCTATCCCACTTATTTTGTTTAAAAGATTCACTTAAGTACTGGCGCACTTGATTCTTTTGCTTTTGAATAACATGATAACGGGTAGGATTTTCCAAAACTGTTGAAACCTTTAATAAAAACAAATATACAAATTTAAATCATATTTTAATGTAATTTAACTGAAATATATTTGCATTTACTGATTTTTGGTCTTCGAGCACCACGATTCTGTTACGAGTATTCTCGAGCTGGTCAAATATTTGGTTCGAACACTTAAACTACTCTGAAACGTTCGAGCTGCTCGAAAATGTGTGAGCTATTTGATCAGTAATTTGAATTCTGTTTGTAAAAATCTTGCAAAAAGACTAGCCAGGGTTATGTTTCAGTTTTATACAAATATATATATAAATATATATAATGCTCGAACACCATATAATTTTCGAAAATTTCCGATAACTCGCTGTGCTCACGCTAAATGCTTAAGCATCAAATACTCTAATTTACTTACATGAAAAACTTGTGGTGGAACATCAACTCCAATACAGGGACTATTTTGCATCATGTGCACTACATCGTTAATGTTGCCGCTATTGGAATTACTGTGGTTATGATTGCATGTGTTCCCATTGTTGGTGTTAGTTTGGTTAGCATTAGGATTAGAACTTGTATTACAAAAGTTTTCGATACTATTTCGATTTAGGCATTGTTGCGATAACACATTCTCAGGAATTAGGTGACTTTCATTTGAATGTGGCTGGCGCATATGCTGTTGTAAAGCAACAGCAGCAGCGGCAGCCTTTTTTTCAGTATCACGACGTTCCAACTCCTGTTGCTGTTGTTCTCGCTGTAATTGCAATTTAAGTTGTGTTCGGGAAGTAGGAGTTATCGTTTTAAAAGTTGGTCTGTAAATATAAATACATAACGGTAAAAGTTTTACGAAATATTATATATATAATACCCGATAAAATAATAAACAATCAATTAATAATACTAAAATATATTACACTTTTGCAATTTAGCAATAATAAACCCACCCTCCAGTTAATGGTGGTAAACCAGTTACTATGTTTTCAACGATCGGAGAGGTAACAGCCATATCACCCAAATCGACAATTGTTGGGTCCATTGCCAAAATCATCTCTAAATCTTTATCAATCCCAACTGTTACACGAATATTAGATGAATTATTTTTTCCTGTCCGTGTTAATGCAGTACTTGGCAACTCGTTATGTTCCGCATGGTTGTGATGGTGCTGCTTTTCTATGTCTATGCTTTCATTGCTAACTTCTTCAAAATCCATTATTATGGAAGGTTCAATACCCATTTCTATACCGAGTGCATCATTCATATTGTTCTGCACTGGTTGCTGCTCAAATTTGTTAGTAATAGAACTTGTGTTTGAAGACGACATTTGAAGTGTTTCAACACGTCTTAAGATTTCGAGAAACTCTTTAATGTTATCCTGTTTCGATATCGGTATTTGCTTAGAGGAGGGATTGTCATTATCCTGCATTTGGTTCAGTTTTTGTTGTTGGCATTCGTGTAAATGACATTGCGGTGCATAGATATGCACTTGCTCAATATCGCTCGTTTCAGTTTCTGGTAACGGTGGTGACATATTCAAAATATCACAGGTTTTCTCATTAGTACTGTTATGTCTATCGATATTACTGTTAGCAGTAACTTTTTTCCCCCAATAGGAAAACATTTTCATATTATTTTGTAAAATTCACTAACATATATGTATATTGAATAAATCCATATGTACTATTTTTGATTTTTTTTATATATCGAATATTTTGATTTTATTCCGTTTTCTATCTTTAGATAAATAGTTTATATATTTCTACACGTAAGCGTGTAGCGTGTATATTATATTCAAATCGGCGTTCAGAATATTTTTCATACAATTTCTTTATTATTTTTTAATATTTTAAATACTTGGTGCATTTGTTTCTGAAATCTGAATTTATTTTTCAAAAATTAATTTACACAACACTTGTTTAATATGCAATATATATAGTTTGTATATATTTTTCGGTAATGTTCTCATAGTCATTATTTATAATGTATCATTGGGCCTTGATCTTGTACTAAGAATGCTTCACTCGCATGTAACCAACTGGCCAAAAGTGTCTAATTTGTCTCTTACCAAATATTACTATATGTATTGGCACGAATGTACAATATTTTCAGACGTTGCTTCTCGCTGCATTCATAATCAACATCACTTCTTAGGAGAGAGCCACTTAAAGAGGAGAAAGCAATATTAAGTTAGTATGATTGCAGAATTGGTGTTGGAGAGAGTGCTGAGCGCCAATCACCTTGAGTATTTATGCTCTTTTTCCCAAAATTCATGCGCATATTTAATATTTATTTGCCGTTATAGTTAATAATTCATTAATATAAGTTCTTGATACATGTAGTTATATTCTACTTCTTCGTTAAATTTCAAATTTGGCATTAAGTGAATCACTTCTATTCGTTATAAATTGAGCGCGATTAAGTTTAGTACATACGTTAGACATATTTATGGATTTCAATTTACAGCTACATGTTTGTATTTCATTTTATGATTAAAAGTTGCGCATGTCGGTGTGAGCGGTCTTGGATATTGTTAATTGGTTAACAATTAATTACTTTATATGTATGCGCCGACAGATCTGTGTTCGAATGGAACTGATAAAAGTTCATTTTTTGCATTTGTATGTCTCTCGTTACGAACATTCAAGTTTCAACTAGAAAGCTTTTCAGAATTGCCATTACACATCTACAAAATATATTGTTGATCTGCTACAACCAGCACTATAGGGCTGTAACATAAACTATACTAAATTTAAAGTCATAACCATTTCTCCTTAATTAGATCAATTCAATTTAATATACATGGTTCATATCGAGTTAGTTTCCATTTAAATGACATTTCAAACTCTGTACAGAAATAAAAGGTAAAAACCGTCTATTCTAAACAGTGGCGTAACTACAGGGAAGCAACTGGAAGCAACGCTTTCGGGCCCCCGAATTTAGGGGGCCCCACTATAAATTTTTGTATTCATTGTATTTATTTTTAATAAATTCTCAAAAGTGGGACGAAACGTTTTTTGTTGGATTAACTTCATGTATATGTATGTACTTCAAATAAAATATTAAACCTATTTATAAAATAAAAAAGTTTTTCTAAGAAAAATATGTGTCTTAATCGAGAGACTTATATGGAAGCTATATCTAGATTTAAACCTATTTGAAAATAATTTTGTACGTTGTCTTTTGCAAATATCAGTACTGTATACACCAAATTCCATTTGAATACCTTTATTAAAAACGGAGAAACCTCATATCTGATTGTTAAGTTTATATCACAGATACAAGAAATAGACGTCCAATTTCAATCAAACCAAATGGCTCCCGAAAAGTATGTGTGTAAAGTTTCGTTCGAAGAGTTCAAAAGCTGAGAGAGTAGTTTGAACTGAAAAAGTATATATATATTGTACTGATATATACTTAATGATATTTCCGATGTTTCCTTTAAAGCGTTACGAAAATCTTGACAAACCTTATATATCCTTTTCACATTTTTTCGTGTAAAGAGTATAAAAAGAGGGGCCCCTTAGTATGTTGGTAGGGGCCCCTTAGTTAGAATTTGCTTACAGGCCTAAAAAATGTAGTTACGCCACTGATTCTAAAACTATGAACTTGTGATGTTTTCAAATTATAATATTATTCAATGTGTACGACACACACTGGAGTTATTCTTTTCATAAGCCCTGTTATATATATATAACAATACATAAAACACAAGACCATTCTAAGAGCAATTTGCTTCGGTGCAGAAGTATATATACTTTTTCCAAATATGAGTATTTAAGTATTGCTTTGAATTGATAAGGTTACATTTTGTTATTAAATACATAAGAAATAAACTGCAACTAATTGGAGCAGTTAATCCTTCAGTCAACTAACCATAACAATGACCAGCATGGTATCTGATTTTCTATCTTATCGAACCATCAATTGAACTTTTACTTCTCTTCTCTGTTACAAATGGTGTCTGTTTTAAGACGATTCCACAGTTTTTTTTAAAGCTTTATTTTAAATTTCTAAAAATAATATTTTAATCATTGATATTTAAGTAAGTATATATAAATTCAATCACTTTTGACTGTTTGTTTATTAATATTGATGGGATAACATCGTATTCATTGTCGTAGTTCATAATTTCACCATCTACCATATGAGCAGTGTTCATGATATCAACTAATGCCGTCAAAAAATTTGGTAGGGCAACAAATTTCGCATATGTGTATTTTATTTGTAAAGATAGTAGTTCTTCATATCATTCTATTAATTGCATGAGCACGATTATTTTTTAACAATTGTGGCTTTTATAATATAGGAGCGTGTGCTTACTTAAAACTTATACATTGACGTTCACATTTTTTAAAAATTCTATGTTTCTATGTAGTTCTACTTACATCTCATTTGAATTAATTTGGCTTGGAGTTGACTTCAACTCATAGAACTCAACATTATCCGTATTAAGCCCAGCTAACACTGGAGACAAAAAATTAAAATTATCCTCTGTCATCAAATCATTGTACTCAATGTCATAATCAAAGTCCATATCTATTCCGGACTCTGCCATCTTGATGTGACACAAATAAGTGCGTTTATTGATAAAATTATAACATGTAAGTGGTTCTGCACTTATGCCATCTCAATACGTAGCATCTAAGTCTTAATAATTAGCTTTAATACGATTGAGAATGGGCTTCTTCATTAATATTCATTAATATTTTTTATGTTTAAAATTATCTAAACATTTTGATTTTTTAAGTTTCGAACAGTTGCACTTGTAACATACAAAATTATATTAAAAATACTAACGAATACCCAACGACACACGACACTCATATATACGCTGCTTATTTCGCGATTACCAACCAACAGACTACCACGACAACCACAACTAAACGAGAAGCAGTGCTTTGTTTGTATTTCGAAAAGGTCCCAGCTTTGCAGTTTGGCTTTTACTTTTTTTACCACCATCAAACAATTAACGATAAAAAGGCAATAAATTAACAGTACAGCACTAAATAAGTTAGGTCGTTAATGCTTTCAACACACTTGTTGTTTGCGTTGTTTTTAAAAGCTTCTAAACCTGCGAACTCACCACGTACGAGTATTACACAAGCAACAAATATTTAATTAAAAATTGATATGTAAATAAGTACGAAGTGAGACATAATTTTAAGTTTCAGGGTAATACCTTTTTAATTATACAAATTTTGTTAGCAAGTTTGAAAGCTTATTTATTTTTATATTTCCTTTTAGTAAAATAAACCACCTTCTTACAAATTGCAGAAAATTAACCTAAACTCAAACTGATTCCAACACAATTTAACAGCATTAAAAATGACAAAAATTTACGTTGATTGTTTCACATTTTAAGTTTTTTAGCTTAGTGGTTCTGAGATAAGTGTATTGAAAGCAATTATTACATCACTGCCTAATTATCCTATTAATACATTAAGTTTTTAAGACAGCTTTTATTATTCATACAGTTTCTATAACTTAATCACAATTTTATGCATATTGTCCATCGAAATTATATCTAGTTTTGTACAAACACAAAAATAAAATCCATAAATTTTTCAATTATATTAAACTAAATAACAAAACAATTCTTATTACATTTGATTTAAAGACGTACAAATAATGTCCAAACTATCGATCTTTCCTGTTAAAAGTTTGTCACTAATTTAATTATATGTAAGTTTTAGAAGAAAAAAAATTGTTTCTGTTTACTTCAAATGCAACAGTTTTTTTTTTTTTAAATAGCTGATAAATATTATATTATACATAACGTTATGTCGTCTCATAGCTAGTTAATAGTGCCGCATCAACAGGTTCCATACAACTGGGGCAGACTAGGTTTCGCATTAACCAGTCATCAATGCATCGGACGTGATATATATGCATGCATGGCAGATACCGCACAGCTTCATTTACGCAAAACTCAATCATGCATATAACACATTCTCTAGTTTTTTTCGAACTATCGTATGTACCTTAAATGTATTAAAGAATGTTAAAAAATAATTAAATTAATATAAAAATCTAGAGAAAAAGCAAATGTAAACAATATAATATACAATATACAATTTATAAGAATAACCAATAGTTAACAATTTAATTTTTTAACAAATAATCTAACTGTAATTAGAATTCTTTTCCAAAAATAGTTATTAAGTACAACTTAAAGTTAAAGTCTTAAGATGTCCTCTGAAAGCTATAAATTATTTCCAGCACCCATTTCAATTGTAATCAGGTTCTCTTATAAGTTTTCATGGACTAATAATTAATAAAATATAAAATTTTAAAAGTACATTTGTTACTACCTATTGGTAAATGCTGTATAAGTCCAATACGCTTTGCAATCTTTACTTGTTCCTCTTCTGTTAGGTTCGATGCTGGACGACTTACAGATGGAGACGGGTAATAAACAGGCTGAAGGATCTCCTAAAAGAAAGAAACAAAATTCACATTTTAACTGAAATATATAGGATTATCGTAAATATAATAATAATGGACTATCAATGGATAATAATAATGGAATAATGGACTGTTTACTTATTTTTATTTTAAAACATGCAGAACAAAATGCAATTTTTGTGTATAAAATTAAGAATTAAGTTAAATATTGTTAATTTGTATAATACATATTAACAGCTTACAGAATACACTGGTGTAGAAGCGTTTTGTTCAAAGTCTTGTCCATTACTGTTTTCACTACTTCGTAATAGTGATACATCATCTGAATTATTTATCTTCAAGCAATTTCCCATAATGATTATACGATTTAATTCTTGTAATTAATTCCATTAAAATAATGCTAAAATTGAAACTCTATAACATACAAATTAACCTATATATGCTTTAATCTATAAATGACACCCCGTTCCTCAATATTGCAAATATAGTATTTTCCTGCCAATAATTAAACAATGACTTTTAACTAAAGAAAACAAGCTGAAAAGCGAAACTAAATAAAAATAAATAACTCTCCGCTCTTAATTTTTACTCCATACATGGTCAGCACACTTTGCTTTAAATTTCAAATTACATCAGTGTAGTATTTTTTTTTAAGTCAAAGCATACATGGAGAATGGAGATTTTTGAAGATTAATGGCTGTGTGCGAGTTCGAGTAAATTGATAGTAAATTGAGGGAAATAGCAAATTATGTCGGTATGGCAGCGAATGTTATTGGTATTTATCAGAATTTCGAGTAGGGTAAATTAGGCAAATAAGGTATTACCATTGTGAAAATTGCATAAAATATTTAATAAATATATAAATAAATTTGAAAACTTTTAACCAAAAATAATAAATAAGTGCAAAAAATAAATAAATAAATATTTACATAAGTGTAGCGTAAAAAATCCATAGGAAATTTTAATTTATTTTACATCAATTTACTCGAACTCTCACACGGCTTATATAGAATAGAAACTTATTTGAGAACAACAACATCTAACAATTGCACTCTCAGAAATTGCATAAATACCATCTCAAATTATTCAAATACTTGCAATTATTTGCAAGTTCACCATTTTTAGGTTCGTATTCGGAGCGAATTTGTTGAATAGCGCACTGTTAAGAAAAATTTCATGGGCAATTTTTGTTATTTGTTTTGATTTTTTAACAAAAACACATGATTGCACTGTGCCAAATTTAAAAAAATAAATTACAGCCGAAATTATTTTTAAAAAGTAGTAAAATTCTTTTGCGGTAAGAATTCAATGAATTCTGTATAAAGTAGACTACAATTTGACTCGAATATTGAGCGACAATGGAGGATTTTTAGAATATATTTATTATACCAATTTACCAATTTCAGCTGGCATGCTATAGGGCAAGTAGTTTTAAATTGAATGGAGTAAAAACATTCGCAACTCAAATTATACGACGCCTGAGACAGGGAACGTCCTCTATTGAGACTTCCTCTACTGCGTTTTCCACGCACCGGTACAAAATTAGGCACCTTTCTAGTCCGAGCATTTTCTTTCATTTGCAGTACATGACCAAGACAGCGAAGGCGCTGAATTTTTATGCATTTACCTATATCAATGTCGCTCATCGTTCCATCTAATTTGATATTCGTTGCCAACGCGTAAGGGACTATAGATCTTCCGAAGAATTTTTCTCTCGAATTCTCTTAATGCCTTCTCATCACTGTTGGTAATTGCCCAGGCTTATAATAAAGGACTTTTAGAGCATGATTTTTGTTTGTTGAAAGGCTTTATTTCTCAATTGCTTATTTAGTCCGAAGTAACATCTGTTAGCAAGAGTGATTCTTCGTTGAATCTCTAGGCTGACGTCATTCTTAGTGTTTTCGCTAATTCCTAAATACACAAAGTCTTTCACAACTTCAAATAATTGTAAACAATGACATGCTTAAGAAATTTAATTGTTGACAGAAAGTACCCTGTTTTGTCCGCATTTACCATAAGATTCATTTGTTTTTCTAAGTTGGAAAATACCGCACTGACATCGCGGGTATCCAGTCCAATGATATTAATATCATCGGGGTACGCAAGCAGCTTTACAGTTTTGTAGAATATTGTGCCAGCGCGATTTAATACAGCTGCTCGGATCATCACTTCCAATACTAAATTAAAGAAGTCACTAATTCCAAATATGAAAGTTTATATTAATCGAGGAACTGGAGACTTGGGATTTCAACTAATACAGTTTCTTACAGGCCATGGATGCTTCTGAAAGTACTTATACCGATTCAGACTGGCGAGTAATCCAAATCTATAATTGTGCAAAATCTATTAATTACACAATAATTATTGCTTAATTGTGTGATGCGCGTTCATATGCATTTTGTGCTCTCCCTTTAACTTTCGCTCACGAAATCTCTGGATAATTTTACTACGAGTAATAATCGCAAATCCGGATATCTTAAGGATTAACAAAAAATTCCAATATTTTTAACTCCGGAAACTTCGTTGCTATCCGATTAATCGAATAGCTTTGGTTTTTAAAGTATCCGAATAATATGAATATAATGAATTTGAATATATGAGTAGTGCTATTCTATAATTTAATAACCCATATGTCATGCAACGATACTATAATTTATAACCAGAATATCGAGGAATGTATTCACAAGATAAAGATAGTTCTGAAACAAACTGCAAAATATCAAATAGAAGAAATGTCATTTTCTGAAAGAGAATACTTACTTTTTGGGTCATGCAGTTGAAACCGGTAAAGTTTGACCATGTCAAGAGAAAATACTTACCGTATGTAATTTCTTATTCTAAAAAACAAAAAAACCGCACAAACATTTTTTGTTTTAACAGGTTATTACAGAAAAAATATATAAGGATATGTATATAAGGATATGTACCTATCGCCCATTAGACGTGACATTTAAATTTGAAACATCAGTCTTAAAAATTAACTGAAGATATACATCTAATGTTTGAAAAACATCTGCATCTTGTTTTATTTTGGGGTAACGACACTTCGCTAAGAAACAGAAGTTTTTTCAATATCTTCTTGGTGCTCCTTTTAAGTTGGTGAAAGACTGCGCTACAGTTACTCAGACCGTTAAAAAGGAAAATTGATGAAAAATATCAATGACTCCTACACGGTAGGCACCGTGTACAGGCTTGCTGACTACTGGTTTCCTGCTCACTGTCTATGCAATGGACGGAAAGCCCGATTTTGGTCTGGCTCGTAAGTACAAAAAAGAACTACCAGTAGTCGTGCTGTCTTGTAGTCTATGAGTATGCATGTGTGTCTTTTTGGGTATATGTTGGAGTGAATGTGATTAAAATGAACGTAGATGTAAAGGTCCACTGGCTTACTGGAAAACAACATTTCTGATGAATCAAGATCGTCCTTACGTAGTGCAGATCCACAAATTATGGCGGATCTAGAGAGGAAAAGTCAGTGAAACCCGCACTCCTAAGTATTTGAACGACCATATGCAATGAATGAATGGCATTGCGTGAGTGTGTCTTAGAACGGTGAACTCCGGATACCTGACAACTTCCGGTTTCCAAAGTACAAGGGGCTATGCTTCAAGCGACACTTCTCTCCTATGCACTCGTGAGAATACGCATGGGTATTTAAAAAAACTTAACAAAATGGAAAACAAATACGGAACTTGGCACCAGAAAATCGTCGCATCATACTTATCACATGATGTAGGTAGTAGCAACCTCTCTATGCCTACTCCCATTATAACGAATAAATCGGCAGACAAGCGCGCTAACCATTGTGTGCTTGTTGTAAAGGCAAAAAAGTCTGAGGCAAAGATCAGACACCAAAAGTACCAAAAGTAATGTTCATTCTTGGCAAGATGGCTAGAAATGAAGCTGAATGCATAGTGCAGGCGTTTGATCGTACAGTGGTACGCGGCTACAAGGTTTTCAAGTGTGGCGACCAATTGCCCAAGGAATTTTTTGGTAACTACATTGTTAAGGTAAGTGATGCGTGGAAAAGTTTAAAGCTTAAGTTTATCTCAGCCAATGAAATTCTAAGACGACCCAAAACGGCTTGCATTTGACTATCAATCATTATAATTAAACACGGGAAAGTACTTCAACTTCCCCAGCGGCAAGGACGAGAGCACTTATAAAAAAATAAACCCAGAAAAAATAGAAACGATGCTGTTTACCACCATAATCAAAATATTAGCTTTCAGGTTGCCTTTATTAAACGGACAACAGTTGGAACTATCTGTAAAAGCCAAATATTTAGGAATCCTGTTGGATAGTAAGCTAAACTGGAAACCCAATGTCGATCTTCGAATCAAGAAAGCTTGTGTAGCTTACTACTCTTGCAAAAGGATGTTTGGCAAAAAATTGGGGGATGCATCCTGTTTTTGCACATTGGATGTACACAGCCATTGTACGTCCAATTCTCAGATATGGTGCTGTTATTTAGTAACCAGCTCTAAGTAAGAGCCATAATATTGAAAAACTCTTCATAATTCATAGGAAAGCATGAGTTGGCGTTTAAAGGACCCCAATAGACACCTTTAACGTAATGCTATCCATTGTTCATTCATAAATATTGTTTATAACAGCGTTGTTAGGCTGAAAGTGACAAGCGTCTGGTCGGTATGTACATATGGTTATAGAAGGACCCGTCGGACGCCCTTAACGTGTTGCTACCAATTAATCTTCCATTCATAAATATCGTTTGTAACAGCACTGTTAGAATGAAAGCGACAAGGGTCTGATTGGAATGAACATACGGTTATAATCAGATTCTAGGTACAGTTCCAAACAGTCTATATAGGATGACGTCGAATTATTTAAATCCGTGCTTAGACTTTAGAATGAATTTTCAGACAATATTCCCTCCAACAAACGAATGGAAAATAAAAAACTGAAGCAATTTACGATATCTTAATATATACGGATGGCTCGCAAATGAACTGCGAGGTATGAGCATGGATCTTCGCACCATCTGAAAGCATAAACAGTTCTCTTGGAGTACTTAAGAGGCCATTGTTTTTCAGGCTATATTTTAACAATTAGGGACGCATGTCGGCAATTTGCAACAAATGTAGTATTGCCATTTTCATTAACAGTAAGGCAACCATGATAGCCCTTGAATCCTTCATCACAAATTCAAAGATAGTGAAAAAAATGTAGAGAGACCGCGTAAACACTGCAAGGCTTACTGCAGTTCTTTCTGGTCATTGGTGTATAAGAACCCACATAGAGAAACTACGCATTCTTTATAATCCCCACTGCAGAAGTTGTGAAAGCCTGCAGGAAAAAGAAACCATAAACCACTTTCTCTGTGAATGCCCGTGTTTGGCGTCCAGAGGAAATAGGTTTTTAGGAAGATACTTTTTTTAAAGTTTATCAAACTGTTCATCGGAAAAGACGAAAGATCTGTTAAATTATCAAAATTTGAAGGGATAGATTTAGCTCAATGGATATTGCACCTACAAGACTTGAAGTGTAAAATAGACCCTCGAGCTGGAAAAAATATTTGCATGTTTAAACTGTTATTTACCGAAACCTTACCATGTTTAAAAAAAGATTAGCAAACAGACTATTTTATAAAAATCATGTGAGAGGTACTAAAAACTCGTCCAACTTAATGACAAAAATGTCTTACAAATTAATATCTCAAATATTAAACGTAATAAAATAAAAATTAATTATTTGGACACATATGTGGATCAGTGATATCTAAACAGACAATGGATATAAAAACTTCTCTCACAAAAGATCGTGAAATCACAGTTGTGTTGGCTTTTTGTGTGTCACATTTGTAAACGTGCAAAAATAAAAATTAAAATGCACTCGCACAGTGCAGTACGAACCTATTACAAGGTGTCAGAAGTGGGGTCCTGGTAATAAAAACATATGAGGATTGACCAGTTAACCGTGGCCAGATTAAAGGTGCTGCTTTAGAAGCTGGGGCTTAGCACAGGTGGTGCTAAGACGGGGATGCAGTTAAGGCTGCGTGAGGGCTGTATAACCCCACATATTTCCATATGTAGCTTTATAATTTTAAATAAAAAATCTCATCCTCATAACTGAAGTCAGGGAATCATACAGTTAATGAATATAATATCCTAGGGGAGATAATTTCAAATTTCTTCAAAATATTAGCATAAATCAAATGTTTGACTGAGCGTGTTAAATAAATTGTTCACACAGTGTTCGGTATGACGAGCATAATGAGATGCATTTTTATCCGGGTTAGAAGCAAAAAACAAAAATGTTGCGAAATTGACACTATGTCCTCAGCAAATTTTTTTATAAGCAAAATAATAATAAAACAGAAGCACTGCGAGCATAGATATTGAGCTGTTAACAGACTGAACATCTAAACATTTTACAAAGTAGACAACAAATAAATTGAACTATAACAAAAAAGGGCTCCGCTACCTATGAGATTGATATTAAAAACAATTTTTAAGATTTTGTTTTATCTGTGTATTACAAATACATATATAAAAACATTATATTGTATTAAATATTTCAAAATTACTGTTTAGCGAAATATGTTGAAAATTTTCCTTGAATTCATTTTAGTTTATCATTTCTTGGCTAATTCGGCTGACAACCAATCCAGTCCTTCATATAGTCCATGGCCTTGTGTTGCACATGTTGCTTGAATGTACCACTAAAAAATAAAGAACGAAAAGGTTAAAGGTATATTGTGAAATATAATATTTACTATTAATAATTATATAATATAATGAGTAAATGTTGTGGATTTCATAAATTTGTTCTCTAAACGACGTCTTTACAACAAACAAAGTTATAAAGTTATATTAAAATGGTCCGAAAAAATTCTTTGAAGGAATCTTAAGAAGTATCAGCCGCTCTAGGTGGTGGTTTCAATACGTTGAAGTTATCAGAAGAGTTAAAAAAAAATAAATTACACTTTCAGAAGAACAAATCCAAGAGAAGGTCAGATAGTGAATACATAATATTATCTAGGAGTTCTCACTTTTGTAAGTCAGATTTTAATGAATTCAACCGAATTTTCGAGGACCAATTTTTAATGCAGAATAAAGCACCATTGCAAAAAGCATCATGGTACATGAATTCCTTACTAAAAAAGGCTTTTAATTATGTATATACAATCAATAACAAATTATTAAATAATAAAACGAATACTCTCTAAACGAATGGACAAAGAAAAAACTTGTAGTGAAAACAAAGTTAAATCTAGGAATAATAAATAAAAGAGATATATTAGATCGTGATTGTTGTAAGCATTTGAAAAGATGTTCAGGTAATTTAGCATTAACCAAATTGAACAGGAACAACTAGACATGAATCTTTATGAATTGTTTAATGTTGCAACCTAAAATTGCAATCCTGAAACTACCTAAGCGATCATTCGTCTGAGATCATAAAATATCGCGTCATGGAATTGATTAAACTTTTTAACTTAGCAAAAGATACCACTGCTTTACCAACATGCAGCGAGTAACAACAGGGGTATATTTCGTTGATAGATTAAGACATCTACGACATGCGAATACTTTCCTAACTGCTTAATTTACATGATCAAAAGAATGAAGGTTAGTGTTTAGGAAGAAACTCAAACATTTAACAGAAGTGATGTATTTGATAAATGATAGCACCTGAGTGCATCTGAGTGCAATCATTTATCTGAGGCAAACCATTTACATTAATTTTTAATCTTCTAATTAGCAAAATAGTTGTTTTTTCTTAATATTAAGTAGCATTAAGTAGTATTTTCTACGGTCCAAGCGTTAATATTCACTAAATCAACTTCTAACTTAGATTTATAACAGCAGTAAAATCACAAGAAATATACTTTTGGGTGTCATTAGGATACTTATACAATTTAGCATATTTACAAATTTAGAAGACATCATTTATATAATTTGAAAACAAAAGAGGACCCAGAATTGACTGTTGCGGAACTCCAGTACAAAGAGTTTTAAAAGTCCAAAACTTATCCGATACAAAATAACTGAAGATAAATTTTGTTGCCGACTTAGAAAGAATGATTAATGCGATCAAAAGCCATAGAAAAATCAGGTAGACATAGATATGTGACCCAGATTTGATCATAGCTGAATCGAACATCCGTAAGCACTTTCAACATAGCAGTCGTACAGCCATAATTCTTTCTAAACCCAAATTGCAGAAGGAAGAGAAATTGAAAGCGATCCAGGTGACGACTTGCATCAACCATGATACTCTCACACACCTTCGAGAGGAAAGGAAAGAATGCTTATTGGGCGATAGTCAGAACATAGGGTGTATTCGATTTTTTTTTAAATTGGAATAATTTTTACAAGCTTCCATGCATTAGGAAATGTTGCAGTAGTAAAACAGTGATAGGAATAGGAAACACAGGATTGGCGCTCAAACTATTACCAACAGATGAAACAAAATAATCATTTGTTATTGGGATTTAAGGAAGACACAGTTGTGGAGCTTTTTATAATTCCCAGAGGTTTAATATTATTCCAAAAAGATTTTGTTTGCTGATTTGGTTTTCTAAATAGACGAGGAAGTTAAAATCCTAGCTACTTTAAATAGCATGCATTTGAATTTAGTTGGTTATTTCTTCGAAACAGCAAATAGGTTCGCATGAGACCGAATTTTCATACTCGCGACTACTCGAATTGTGTATAAAAAAAAATAATACGAGTATCGCACGAACAAATAAGGACTATCCTTGTATAGAAGGAAGTGAAAACAGGTGGACAACCGCAACAAGGCGGCACTAGTGACGAGTTCAAATGCTTTGTTTGAATATAAATTAGACATATATTAATAAGAAAGAATTTTTTGTTTTTTTTAATTAATTTGAAGTGTAGTGAAGAGAAATTGTGTGTACAATAAATAATGTAGAAATGTAATAGATGCTCTTCTTTTTCGTCCGGAAAAAGGACGCCCCCATTAAACCTCGCAACGCAGTACCTTACTACGATTTCGGGTTGGTCACCCTTAGAGTGTTGAAAAACGACACTCAAGACGGTCTGTGGTAACCTTGAGGCCACCTCTGAACTAACCTCCGATAACGGAGCTTCGGCAATCGCTAATCAAAACAATTTCAAAAACTGAAAGAGCGACAGAATCAGTAATTCTGGAAATTGGTTGGCTTCTCTTTGACTCCCTGGATCTCCATTAATATGGGCAAATTTACAGACTCTATTTCGGTGCATGATCATGTGTTTAACATACAGAGGAATGTTGAAGTAGTTGCTGGGTTTTCTAGTTTTAGTAGTAAGCTGTTATTCAAAGCCTCCTTAATTTGATAAGTAAGGTTCTGCATACATTCTTCCAGGTCCACTAAGATTTCGGGTTGGTTCAACACACCTCCAACATCTACCAGTGAACGTGATAGTCCTAATGTTTAAGAATCAGTTCTCTAAAATGAATAGTACTGGCTTATGATCCGAGTCCAGCTCGTCTAAGAGTTAAATATTTAGTAGGTATGTATATGTGTTTATATACTCGGTCTGACAGTTTTAGAAACACGTTTTTAATTCTTGTATGTTGTTGGATGTTACTTTTATACACTATAATATAAATTTTGTTAACTTTTTTTTAAAGAGTAAAGTGTATCTTAATTAATTTTATTTAAGGCAGCTAAAATTGAATTCATACAGCTTTCACGTTTGTTTTCTTGGTCTTTTTTGACATTATTTGAGGAGGTTAACTAAATTCAACACGTCTTGAAATTATTGTATTGAAAGAGCAATGAATTATGTTATAAAAAAAAATTTTGTGTTTATGTAGTAATATTAAAATTTAATAAAAAAAATATTGGCAATCAATATTATTTATAATTTACAAACAAAATTTTAATAAAGACTACTGCTAGACACCGTGTGAGATATTTTGATTTCAAAAATAAAAGTTATTCCTAATTTTAATATTTTTAAGGCAAAAATAAAGTGGTTTGTGCGAGTTTTTGTTTTTTCTTCTTTTTTTTGTGTTTTTTGTTTAATTTTAAACTTTACTATTAAGGATGAAAGTTGTTAAAATGATAACTATATACTTAAATAAGAGTTTTGACTTTTTGATGCCGTTTTTGAAATAATTTAAGAGACAATTTTAATCAAATAATCTTCGAAACTTACATGACGTTGCCTTAACTGATTCAAACGCAATTTATCGGTAAGTTCAGCTGCACTCATAGCATTTGGTAAATCTTGTTTATTGGCAAATACCAACAATACTGCATCACGTAATTCATCTTCTTGCAACTGTAAAAGGAATATATTAATTAATGAAAATACATTTTAAATATTCTATTACCATGTTTTGAAGTTCTCTTTCTGCTTCGGTAATGCGGTCTCTATCATTGGAGTCAACTACAAAGATAAGTCCTTGAGTATTTTGGAAGTAATGACGCCATAAAGGTCGAATTTTGTCTTGACCACCAACATCCCAAACAGTGAAGCATATATTTTTGTATTCTACGGTTTCCACGTTAAATCCGATTGTTGGAATAGTTGTTACAATTTCTCCCAGTTTTAATTTGTAAAGTATTGTTGTTTTGCCTGCAGCATCTAAACCAACTGAAAACAATGGAAAGGTAATAAATGCATCAAGTCAAAAAGTATCTTCCTAATCACAATTATCGATATTATCGTATGTGCGAGGCTAAAGCAAAAAATAAGTCACAATACAGTATTGTATACATATTGTAATTATTAGTTACTTAAACTTAAAGCCGGCTTTTTTGTATTATGTTTTATTTAATTAAAATTTTATATCCATAATTCTGAATCATTTTGGTTCTACTTGATATTGTATTTTTGTACATATTTCGCACAGAAAACTAATTATTCATTGAAATTATTTATTTTACCCATTAAAATGCGCATCTGTTTTTTGCCAAAGAGACGTGTCAACAAACTTGAAATTGTCAAACCCATAATAAAGCTTATTCCTATATCAAATTACTAATTTTATTTAAACTTATCTTCGGAATTTGTTAGAATACTAATGACGGCAATTCTTAATCGCAGTAATAAAACACCAATTCGTAAGTAACACGTCTGCTTTGTTGACAAAGAAACATTTTGGATGTGCATGAAAATAGCTCCGACCATAAGTCAAAATGGAATTGGAACAGTCTTCGCCGCATGAGAACTTCAATATGTATTAATTTACGAAAAATTTATTCATTTATTAACATTTATGCTGGAAATAGCATATTTCAGTAAAAAAAATCAAATAATTTGCTATGTATAACCATTTTTCATCTCTAATTGGCCTAATTTACAGGGAAAATAAAAACTAAAAGTCAGGCAAAAAAAGGTTGAAATAATATTTCGTTGAAATTCAAATATAAGTTGAAGGATATCTTTTCAGCAGTTAACCCGTCCATATAATTTTTCATAATCCATTTGCAAAGCGGGTAAGCTGCATCATCAATAATATAATAAGAAAGTTTAAGAAGTGTAGCTGTAACCCTTTCTGTTACGAAAGTCTGCAGCAACGTTTTGCGGTTGTGTAATTGGTACATGATTGCTATCTATAACACCAACAATGTTTGGCAATTTAAATTTTTGTTCAAATTTCGAGTCTGTGCGTTACGTTTTAATGCATATAGCTAGGATAATATTTTGCCGACAATTTGTAATCTTACTCTATGCATTTTCAAAATATTTAAAATCAAAATTTTTGTTTACTGTTTAACATCTGATTGAGTGCTATCTTAAAACCGCACATGAATTAAAATGTGCGGAAACACTCTAAGAATAAATTTTAAAATAAGTTTTAAAACTGATTTTAAGACTCGCGTAAACGTAGTGAATATCTTTTAAACTAGAAATGTCAATTTTTTTACGTATGTCATTTTGAAGAACATAATTTAACGTTTAATATTTATAACTTACTTAATTAGATTTGACACAGTATTACCACGATAATGAAATGTCATAATTAAGTTCTAATTAATTTATACGTAATTACTTAACCAAAAATTATAAAAGAAAAAGCCCATAACAGTATAAATTTTTTTTGTTTTTCCAAATGCAATATTTTTATGATGAAATAATCATCTTCAGAAAATGGAAAATAAAATTTTTTTAAATTACTAATAATTTACTAATAACTTTTATAGAAGACATACTATTTATACAAAATATCTTTCATTAGATATATAAAAATCTTTAAAGGAAACATAATTATTTCCTTTAAAAATAATCGAATGTTAAACATCAGTAATTAATAATTTTTTTAAAATCTTTTATTTCACTACAATATAAACCAAAAGTCAAAAAAACTTGAAGTAGAAATGATTTTTAGAACAATATTTTAGCAATAAAAATTTTAAATAAATAGAAGATAAACATTAAATATTATTCGCAAAATATTTTATTAATAAGTACAAGTTTTTCACAAATTTTAATATATATTGTTTCACGCACAAATTAACGACTTTAGCAAACAACTAATTGTTTGTTGCCACACTTCGGAGCTGCCGGATAAACCTAATATTACATTTTTAAAGAACATATATGTATTATTTCTTTTTCTAATATAATTACAAGTAAACATAATTTATGTTATATTAAATAAAATATTACGTTTTTATTTATATAACTAAATTCGAAAAAAAAACTTACTGATGTATATGATATTGTGAATTTTTCTTATATATTTCTTATTCTGCAGCTTTAACAACACTATTGCACAAAATTTTATTTTTGCGTTTTCTAATACTGAATCGCGAACACATGGTTTATTAAATTGATTTGCTTTTAATATTTTAATACGGAATTACAATTTTGTTAAATTATTTTAATTATTTAGTTGACTACAGTACTGAGTTTTCACATAACTAAATTTATCATTTTATGGACTATTCGAATCTATTTAAATCATTTCTCGCACCATTAGTATAATCAAGTAATTCGTTTTTGATTCAATTAATTTCGTTTCTCAACACTATTTATTTATTTATTATTTTAAATTTTTCATTAAGTATTAGTTAATTGAAATACATTTCTCAGTCTCAGACTGTAAAAGAGTTACACCCTAAAATTTTCTGGAAGTTATATTTTATGCAAATAACGCTAGTTAACAGCCAAAAATTTTCCAAGACGAGACTTACATTTTCTGTAGTAAATTTTTTGTAGAACTTGAAAATCATAATGATTTTTTTTTATTGTGTGCGAAAAATCGTTATTTTGTTTTGTTTCAAAACATCATTTTTCACATGTCTCCATAATGTCTTTTGGTGCAGCTACTGCATACAGAACGCGGATTTCATTAATTTATATTTATTTTGTATTTAAATTATTGTGGTAAAAACAAAAACTTGCCTTTTAACTTAAAATATAAGAAAAATGTTGTTGGAAGTAACTATGAAAAGTAAATAATTGTGCATATAATTCCACATTTATTTTTGTTATTATTTCGTATTTTACTTTTTAATACATTGTGAAATTATAGCAAAAAATAAATTGAATTGTCAGTGCAACACTGAACAAAATGTATGATTATTATACCATACATTGCCCTCGATATTATTAAATTTGCAGTTATTTAATAATATCTGAATAACAATAATAATAGTCCATAATTTAATTAATCAACGAACCAATGTTCTTATAAATTAATTTTCATTTAAATTTCGCAATGGCTAAATGCTTTTTTGATACAGATATGAATATGAAATTTAAATTATAATTCCAATTGATATTTGTTTACAATTTTAGTTTTTATTTTCACATTTCAATGCTTTTCAGCATTATCCACATCGCCGGATAAATTTAGCGAAGAGATTCGCATGATTGCTAATTTTCCTAAAATAAACAAATAAACAAAGATTTTTACGAAGAGATTGGAGTCTAAGCGATAGCGATTAGTGAAATCGGCCTGCAGTACTGTGTCTACATTAAGTTAAAGCTAAAACATGTACGAATATTTTAAGATCCATAACGTCTACGTGACAGCCAATTAGTTTAGCTGCTATAGTTAAAAATGTACTGATAAAAATTAAGAACTATTAAACACAGAAATATTAAAAAAAATTTATTTGATTGATCGTAGAGACTGTTTTAATACTAATATTTTTAATTTTATTTTTAACTTCTAAATAATTAGTTCTTTAAATCACATCAGCACTAACCAATATCTGTATTAATGAGTCTAATACGAAAAGAGTATAAGTAAGTATGAGGACTTTCAGTTTTATGTACAAGTCAGATGGCGTTAAGGAAACAAATAAGAGAGTCAGAGTGAATATAAGTGTCAGCAAAACTCGAGCAGAACTCGAGCGTTAAATAGTCATTGCAGTTATTTGATTTGAGCATAACAACTAGGCCTGATATTCTACATTTTGTAAATAAATTAGCGAGATGCCCTCATATTAAATACATCCGGTAATTAAACACATCCTGCGATACTTGTTGGATAGTTCTAATTTAATTTAGTATTAAAACTTTCTCTCTTATACCATAAGAGATGGACAATGCACAGGTTACTTAGACGCTGATTGGGAAAGCAATTTTCACGATAATAATTCATCTGCAGGATATAGCATTTTCCTGTGATATAGCAGCTATGCTATTTCATAGGAATTTAGAAAGCAGGATAATAGTCAATATTAAAGCTGTCATGAATGGTTTCCATGTACTGTTTCATTAACATACATTCGAAAAACAATAAAGGATGGTGAAATAATTATTTGCTATTGATGAGATAATAGCTGATATATACACTAAGAGTTTGGTTAAGACTAAGCATTACAAATTTGTTTAGAAATGAATATTGAAGAAGTATAATTTGAATATTAATTTTGTGTTGATTTGTAAAAATACAATCGCGTTGAGGAGTGATGAAATTGATTATCTTATAGTGCACAATACTACGTAGTGTGCATATCTTCTATATGATTTATTGTAATTCTACTTTTAGTCATTTTGTAGCAATAAAACTAATATATTTCTTTACAGAAAGATTAATATTGTAATGGAATTAGGCATGTCAAGCTGAAATTGAACATAATTTATTTTCCAATTATTTTGCATATATTAGTAGGAGAATAAGTTAATAAGAGCTGTAGATATCATTGGAAAAGATTTATTTAGCAATCTAACGGTACGAATATTATGAATAAAATCAATAACAGACGAAAATTCACTACAATTGGTGGCAAAATTGATATTGTCAAAGAATCCTGTTTTAAAAATGATTAAGCTTGGCGATTTAAAAAACTCGCAGTTGAAGATTAATTCGTCAACGCCCCGAATTTAAAAATAAGAACCCTCTTAGAAATCTTCGAGCTCCAATTGGAATAGATATCGGCGACTAAATAGTAGAGTGTTGAAGATAAAATAGTTGCATTATTCACTTTGATAGAAGGTTCCGTAGCAGATGTATTATAAATCATTCCGCGACATGAAAGGGATAATTAAGTTGCATTCCTAGAAAGGCATTAGAAAGGCATTTTGGGAGTTAACACAGGCTATATATATTTAAAATCGAATTACAAAGTCAATACCAAAAATCCGATGAGTCCCTTCAAAATTTCGTTGATAACTGACGCATTTGCCAAATGTAGATCCATCGGTAGACTACATCGGGTACGTAAAAATACGGATTTACAGAGAAAATATGGCGTTGCACTGGCACTGCCTAAAATGAGATTTGATGAAACGGTTTCACATTCACCTTCTGAAAAAATTGCATTACTCGAAACTAAGTCCCAACACAAAGTTAATAAAATGAAAATTGAGAGGAATATTCAGTGCAAATTCATAATTTTGATGGAGGAAGCCTTACACGAGAAGTCATTAAACTGAAGCGAAGCTAGTCGAATGTAAGAGAGATAGTTCCTACAGCTATTTGCGCTAGAGTGCCATTGTCACAAGAACAATCTTTCAGTCAACTAAACTGTGAATAGTCGTTAATTAATGCTGACTTTGAATAATGTTGCGTCATATTCAATTATCCATCCTGGCGTAATGGAGGGAACAATCGAACCATTATCGGATTTCAAACTTCAAACAGCAACAGGAAAGGAAACTCAATCGTGTGTACCATGGTTTCGATTAGCACTGTGGTGGAAGTCCACTCGTTTATAGTGGCTCATTCATGTCTAAACATGGTTTGATGATAGATTTTAAAAAGGACATGTTGTCTCAGGAAGTATGGATCGTGGAGGTTAAGGCTTCCGCTGCAGTGGTTGGGTGGGCAAAAGTAGTAGAGCAACCAGTGGCATTAGTATGAATGAATTAAATGAATTTAAAGCACCAGTAACACTAACACAATGTCACTCTGTGGACACTGTGGTACTGTGTGGTAGATTCGAGATAAACCTATCACTAATCAATATGATAGAATAGAATAGAAATAAGCGGGGTACCGACTCCTAACGGAGCAGAGTACCGTCACCATATTTGTTCTTTTGTACTGCTACAGAGCCTAACTGAACAGTAGACATTCCACTCTCCGAATGAAAGCGAAAATTTCATCCGCCAGGAGGTCCTGATGTCAGAAGGGGAAATTAATTCTCAATCCAGTGACCTTCTCCTGGTCTGGTTCAAGGCTAAAGAATCACACAGATTATGAATGAAAGTCTCATCTGCTTCTAAGCAGATTCGACAATCTATCCCTTCGGGCAGACCCATTTTGTTAAGATGATACCGCAGTTCATGGTGACCCGTTAAATATTCCGCCAGCAGTCAAGTCTGTTCTGCTGAAGAATGATACCTGACCGTAACTGTAGGAATGAACCAGCTCTTTCACCTGACAGTTACTTGGAATGTTGTGCTAGTAGCAACTTTTTTAAATTGAAAGGCACAGACCTCAAGAGCATGAATCTCCGCTTAGAAGACAGTGGACAAGACTCTTGTGTTAGGACCAAATATCCATACACCAATTCCTTCTTTAGTTTTGGAACCATTGAAATCACCTTTGGTTCTAAAACCATATACCATAATCCCAGTTCAATCGATCGGGAATGAGGACTTCGAATTTTCTACCGAAGAGAAGTTCCATGCTTATGCGATCTGTCCTATCGCAGATCTCTATGCCAGGAACTAGTCTGCAAATAGAAGTTTGACTGTCGAGACTTCCGTGCATATTTATAACAGAGTGTAGCTTAGTTGCACACAAAGCTGCTGTCTTTTTAATAAAGAGATGCAAACGAGTAAGAGTCACTATGGATTCCAGTGCTGTTGTGGGACGAGTTCGAATAATTCCCGTTATAATGATACATGCAGTTTATTGCAGTATTTCGTTATGCTTTGTTTCACTAAATAAAAGCTACAAAATATATAAAGGGTCTGACCATTGTGCGATAGAGCCACAATATAATTCTGGGACTTAGACCTCAGGTTCTACCGAGTTTTTGAAGGCCCACATGACCCGGGTGGCTCTGCTAATTATTCAGGTGCGTTTTTGTTTTGAATGTTTATACTGAGTTTATTAGAGTTAATGTCATCGAATATGTATTAGCATCACGTTGATCAGATTTAAAAAGCAATAAACTATCCCTTTCACAATTCAACAAAGTCATCTCCGTTTGAACTACTAATTGGATCACACATAAAATTTGGTATCATCAGCGTTGCAAGAAGACCATCTCGTACCTTGTAAGTTAATTTCGAAGAAAAACATCAACGGCTGCGTGAACAGTTATTATTATTAGCCGTACTTCATAGGCTTTTGATATTCCGCTATCCATATCTCTAGTCATTAGCATATGTAGGGAGAATCACGCAGTGGTATTATTACCTCTGTGCCGTAACTGCTAGGTTAATGGAAGTGCGACTACAACCTCCACGTGGTGCCACCGGTAACAAACGTCTCATGTCTCAAAAACTCAATCTGGGTAAATTAATAGCCGCTAAAATAATATAGCGCCATCTATAAAGCAGGATACATGGTTCTGCACTGTAAAGATGGTGCGTCAACAGAATGGTTAAAAGAGACCATCGCCAATGCGTCATCATGGGAAGGCGCCTCACTGTGGTCAACAGAGGAAAGTAAAATACCTAACTGAAGAATCGCAGATACTTCCCCAACTCCCAGGGTCTGGAAACTTCTAGGATTCTAGAATTCTTACAGGGACAGAATAAAGGCTTCTACGTTGATACGTGGCGTACACTCAAAAGAGCTGAAAGAGGCTCTAATGTCACACTGGTCCTTGCAGTTGAACAGAAATCAGCAGTCAGCCTGGGAGTGCCAGGTGAGGAGGTCAACTTTCGCTTTAGCCAAGTGATCCTCCGGTTAAAAGCTGCACCTATTAATGTGGATGCAATGGCGGATAGATAAGACGCAGTAGAGTTGGAAGAAGAGGACGAAACCCTACAAACATAATATGAAGTGTTTTCATGCAAATCTTCATCATGCTAAAGCTTCAACGGCCGAAATTAGCAGAAGGTTTGCCAGTGGAAGCTCCAACATAGGGCTAAAGCAAGAGCTTTGGATACAGAGAGCCAGACTAGCAGGGCTCAAAACACTAAACACGCAGGTAATCTATGACATAGGTGCAGGCAAACCAAGGGCTGCACTTATCATTGATACCAAGGACAAATTTTTGCCATTTACAGAATTTATGAATGGCGACACATCAGCAGTACTAATTGAGACAGATTCAAATGGAGAAAAAATAGAGGACATTATAATCTCAGCATTCTTTCCAAGAAAAACTAATGAAGTACCTCCACCTAACATAGTATGTCTAATAAACTATTGTAGAACACATAATAAGACCCTAATAATTGGCTGCGATGCCAACGCGCACAATACAATATCGGGCAGCAGAGATACAAACACAAGACGTGAGATACTCATGGAGTTTTTACTACAACCTAATATAGCTATTGCAAATAAAGGAAATAAACCAACCTTTGAGAATGCAATACTGCAAGAGGTTCTTGAGTTGACATTCATAACCAATAACTCACTTGATTTGATCACTAACTGAAGAGTTTCTGATGAGGACTAAATGTCTGATCACAAACACATACTCTTTGAAATAAGAGCGTAGTGTCCTATAGAAGCCATAAAATAACAACCAACTGGAAGAAATACCAACTGGACTAGAAACTCCACTATAAATAAAATAGTTACCTTTGAAAGGGCAGAACGGGCCATAAATTCATTCAAACCCTACAAATCACCGAGACCAGATGGTGTATTTCCAGTTCTATTCTCTAAAGGGCCCGTAACTGTGAAATGTATTTTGGTTCAAATCTTCACACCCAGTCTGATATTGGAATATGTTCCAAAAATATGGCGAGAGGTTAAGGTATTATTTTTTTCGAAAGGAGGAAGTAAACCCCCTGAATCTTCAAAATCCAACAGATCAATCAGTTTAACGTCTTTCATGCTGAAAACTATGGAAAATATACTCGACTGCTATCTAAGAGAACAGGTTGTTCCCAACAATCCGCTACACAAGCTACAATTTGCATACCGAAAAGGCAAATCTATAGTCACGGCACTTCATACAATTGTTCAAATTATAGAAAAGGCAATAAATCTAAAGAAAGCAGCCCTCGGGACATTTGTGGACATTGAGGGTGCCTTCGATAACGCAAACTTTAAAACAATAGAGCCAGCACTGTCCAATAAAAGAGCAGATTCAGCAATAGTAAAATGACTAAGCAATATGCTAAACCAAAGACAGATCACAGCCGTTTTAGGACAAGTCAATCTTAGTGTTACAGCAGTAAAAGGATGCCCGCAAGGATGAGTACTCTCACCATTGTTATGGTCCTTAGTAGCTAATAACACAATACAAATCCTCAACAAAGGATTGGATGTGCAGATGACATATCAGTAAACCTTGAAAGGATTAACGTCACATATATGCATCAGAAGATTGTATAGTTGTTATGTCGCTATGCTGTTAAGTTGCTAAACCGGTATTAGTAATTGCAATCTGTCATCAAAATGTTGCGAAGTTGTAAAGTCATCCACGGTGTTAGTGATTGCAAGTGGTCTACTTATATTTTTAACTTTTTATTTATATATTAAAAATTATATGATATATATATATATATTTAATATGCATATGTTATGTAGAGGATCAGATGATTGTCGATTACGAAACTTTTAAGCTTTTCTTGTTTTTGGTTATTTTATATTCTGCAGACGATTATTTGATTTAGCCTTTTTAGTACCTTCATAAAGAATTTTATATGATTCCACTGACATTTTTGCGACTGAAGCTGTTAGTGATTCTTGGGTTCTATGCCAATATATTCTAGGAATAAATGTTTATCTAAGATAAGCATATAAGTTTATTTTATTGACTTTTAGTTTTGCGTTTAATTGTTCTAGTTTTAATATAATAAAAACTCAAATAAGAATGATATTTTATTGTTCGTTATGTTATTACTAATTTAGAATATGTAATTAACGTAAGTTGTTATATTTCGACGCCACAATCAGTATGTATTTATATATTGTTAGTATGTTAGTTAGTAGACTGTTAGTTTAAAGTATTTTGGCGTCCTTAAGTTTCATTCAATTCATTCAATTCAATAGTAAGAATTTCATCTTATGTAACAAAAAATATGATCTAATTTAATGTCATAAGTAAATAAAATTTCAAAATATCTTCTAAAGAGTTATCCACAAATAAAATATTTTTATTTCTATTTTTAATATATTAACAGATTGATAAACTCAGAAATGAAAATTAGAATACAGAATTTATTTTCAATTTGGACAAAAGTATATGTAAGAGAATTTGTTTATGAAATCTTTAAAAAAGTTACCTTTCCAACTTCCCAAATTGTCTTCGATGACATTGTCCGCAACACAGTGACATTAGACTATTGCGTACTTTGAATGAGATTTCACTTTTTGAACAAAAATAAAAGTAACGAAAGTGTAAGACTGATTACTTGCGATTTTGAAGTGGTCAACAAATCTACGGCTCTGTGGTTATTATATGTAATTTTTTAGTATTGATATTTAAATAATCAATGAGAAATGACGATATTCGACCACTTTCTCGTTTTTTCAATTAAGAAAAGAAAATTAAGATAGGAAGGATAGAAAAATAAAATAGCAATCGAATCATTAATAATATTTTCCTCATTCAATAACCGCCATATATTTGAATCAAACGATTATATACCTATGTTTCATTGTCTTTATAGACATGGAGGATTTTTATTTCAAATTTCTAAGACTTCAATATTTTTGAAGGAAGTTAACTTTCTTACCTTCACATCTTTTATTTGATTATTATATATTAACCGAAAAACTTGAATTCAAAGCAATAACAAATTGGTGATCGATGATCATTTGATCGTAGGCTTTTAATTTTTAACTTAAATTTTATAACAAGTACGTATATTTCATATAAAAGGTGCAATGTCAATTTCAACATTACTATCACCTTGAGCAAAATTGATATGGCGCCTTCTTATCAATAATAGCGTCACTGTCACTTATGATTTCAAAGTCACTATTAACAGTCAGTATTGACTAAAATACAGGGCTTGACACCCTACCCGATTCATTCTCTAAATGCGGAATACTTGTTGGATATATAAAGTAAAATCCGAATATTTTAAACTAATTTATTTTAAAATCATTTCATTGTATGTGTATTTATCTGTGCGTTTATTGTTATATGCAAATTAAACATTTTATAATAGCCGTAATTTTTTCTTTCAGAGTTGTAAAAAAACACCATTAAGTCTGTTTGGAACAAATTGGCATCACTTTTAAAATATGTTAAATGCTTTTTTTGACATATGTTATAACATAAATATATAACATAACATAATTTAAATAAAAGAGAAAATGAATATTAGAAGGGGAATGGTATGCATTTTTATTTTATTTATTTAAATTAATTTATTTATTTATGTATTTCAATTTATTGGTAAATGAAATGCTCATATGATTTTAACGGATGACTGGAATTCTGCAACATATTTCTAGTAAACATTCACAATAGAGTGATTTTTTAATTTGGCTGCGCCAAAACTCAAGATGTAAAACTTTTTGCGAGTAAAACCTAACTTTTTTTTTTTCGTAAGTTTCTTTCGTAAGTTGTGAGTATTTTTTGCTACTCTGAAAGAAAAAATTACTTTTAATGTTAAATTAGAAATTAACTTTAAGTTTACCAAAAAAATAACCCAAATTATTCCTAATGTTATCGAATCGCTGTCTATCCAATAGTTCACTTTTTAATTTGATGAATTTATGTCGGTAGTTTTGCATATTATGGTGATTAATAGTTAATTCTTTGGGAAATGCTCGGTCTTCTTTAGAAATCTCATTTAATTAAAAAATTTTTTTTTCGTCATCAATACTTTTTATCTTTTGACTTAAAAGTTGTTTGTAATGTTTAAAAGGAGTCATCCAGGTTTTTTTTTCTACAGTTTTGACCGATTAAGATATATATTTTGACTGTTAGTCTAACTGGAACTTACATTAAATTTGAATTAGACTTTTTCATTTTTCTTTCCACAATCTTTCACAAACTGATCACACATGATCAAATGGTCAAAGAATAAGATACTTGAATACTCTAAGGTGTATATATTTATAAAACATATACATGTATTTATATATAATATGTCTTAAAACATATATGTACATCTTTTTATATATAATATGTTAATATGTTAAGTCAATAGTTAAAATACAATTTTGACAAGAATAAAAGCAAAAAGTAATAGCGCGTAGATAAATCATCCGAATACTTAATGTTATTAATACTAAAGAATTATAAAGTTCCTGTGTATATGTAATTAATATTAAACGATGAAAGCTCTATTCGAAAAGTATAACCTGAATGCTCCCTGCAAATGTGATTAAAACTATATTTGGTTGTTAATTTCAGTCGTTTTGTTCTGAAATTCAGTTTTTATCGCAGCAAAATTCATTGAAGTATAAGTATGTATGTATGTATGTATGTATGTATGTATATAAGTAATATGTATATAAATATGTAGGATGGAAACTTTATATTTATTTAAAATAAAATGTTTTTCGTATTATAATATTTATATTTTTCATTAAAATCTTTTAACAAAATTTTGCTTAATTTAATTCTATATAATTTAGTTTCGTCACTTTATACAGGAAAGCTGCTTTTTGAACGTACTCATTCCATATAAACTTGAACTTATCCTTTTATTTAATTAGTCGCACTAACATTGGAATTAATTATTCAAATTATTTTATCTTTTATCTTAATAAATTATTATCATATTAATATATAATCGTATTGATTTAACCTTTACAGAAATTGCACATCAAGTGATTTATTTTGCTTGCTACAACGTTCACTTATAAAATTATACTTGTATTTCATCCTCGTAACTCTACGGTTGCACTATTTTTGACTGCAACTTTATTCTTGATAGTAAAAAATGTTTATATTTATTTATATAGTAAGTCTATTTGGATAATACTTGGTTTATTGTAATATGCGTGTTTCATCTGATTCTGGTGCGTGGTTTTAATCTGACTAGTTGGTGGAGTGGAACCCATTTCCAATAACGTTTTATTAAGTAATTCAAATATTTGGGTACTTTTTATATAATTAATCCAAAGAATGGCTGTATATTATTACTATTAATCACTATTAAATAAAATAAAATTAAATAAAATAAAATAAAAGAAAACCATAAAAACGAACTCATATTATTATTTTTGAATATAATATATACTCGTGAGTATTACAACTCAAATGTAGCTGAGGATCTAGATTTTGCAATTTATAATGGAAGTTACTTGAATGGTTTGCGTGAAAATAAAGTAAATTTTTATTAAAATAAAACTAATATATGTCAGCTATGTAATTATTTTAAGTCAGAGCTGACAATTGCCATTTGTACCTGAAGTTTCAAATCTTGTAAAAATCTTTTGCAGTGCTTCTTGGTCGAAAAACACAGAGCATTAATTATGTCATTTTTAATTCATAAGTGGCTCTCACGAAGTGTGGTGCGGCAAATTAGGTGGATGATTGTGTGGTTGTTGCTGAATTTGAGAGTTTGACGCACTTTGTTGCTGAGCTTGGTGATGTTGAATAGTTAAATCAGAAATAGAATTTCCGGATGAATGCTGTTGTTGGTGCTGATGACTTTCAACTTTAACTGAACTGTTAGTGTTGTTGGAGTTTGATAAATTGGTTGTACCAGTTGCAGTATTTCCAACGCCATTAGCAACCGTTGCAGCTAGACGAAAAGCTGCTTCGGTGTGGGATCGCAGAATCGCTTCAGCTTGTTGTTGCATACGTAAAGCCGTTTCCGGAGAATTACTGGGATGATGCAATTGGCTCAGCTGATGGTTGTGATGTTGAGTATGATGTACGTGTGGATGGAGTGATTGCTGTGACGGTTGATGTGTTGGGATTACTGGTGGAGCATATGTGTGATTTGGAGTCAAATTATTACAATGTTGTTGATGAGTTAGGGATTCGATGTGCTGATGCATACTACTGCCCATATTGGTAAGCATCATTGTATCACGCATCGCTGTCATTGCCATAACTGCACTAACTGCTGAAGTAGAATGTTCTGTGGACATATTAACAGGTGAAGTATTTTGTGTGTTTAGGTTTGTATTTGCATCTTGATTATTTGGCTGCAAATTTTGTTGCTGATGCTGAATTGATGAATTGTTTAACGTGTTGACTAAATTACTTTCTAAATTGTGATCAGCATTATTATCTCTTCCTACATTACTGCTATTTGCGACGGTATTTTGCTGGTTAATTCGCATTGCTGCCGCCAAGTTCACTACAGCAGCTTGTACTGCCGCAGAACCAGTTGAAGGGTTAACAGAAGTATCCACATTAATAGCTGAGGCTGCAGCTGATGCGGCGGCCATTAATGACATTCTATTGGTAACTTGCATTTCATTATCTGTACTATATTGCGTTGAAAGGTGACTATGGCTTGAACTAACCATGTTATTTATTTTGTTGTTGTTATTAATATTATTAGTATTATTATTATTGGTTACGCTGTTATTATTATTATTATTGTTATTATTATTTATATTATTTTCCCCATTTTCTTGATCTGATGTCGATGAAGACGAAATTCGACCATTTGATGAGCATTCCGAATTTACTGAAGGCGAATGACATAAGGAATTCGATTCACCACCTGCTTCATTTATTAGTGGAAGTATTGATGAAGAATTATTCGTTCCTAAATTTCCACTGTTTGCAGTTGCTGCAAGTGTGGCTACAAATATTGAATCACGTTCGCGACGTTCGGCTGCAGCTCTAGATAAAACATACTGTGCAGCGAATTGATGCTTTGGATCCATTCGCATATGCTCCATGTGAGTAAGAAGACCTTAAATTTAATTTAATTATATATAAGTTTATTGGATGCATTTAAATATATTGTCTCGTACCATTTTCTTGGGTAAACACCGCTTGACAGACAGAGCATGGCCACATACGGAGAGATTGTGATGTTTCATGAGAAGACAAATGTTTTCTTAAAGAACCTTCATTAACGTAATGTTTTCCACATATCGGACAAGGATGATTAGCAGACCGTCGCTTTGCTAGAAACGGATCATTTGATGCTGTTGATTGCAGACATATAGACGAATCGATGGTGTCAACATATGAAGGACATATTTTGTTGAACATACGATATAAGTAGAAACGTGAAAAGAAAAAATAATCATAATTAACTTTTTTGAATATTTAAATGATCAATTATGTAAAATTATATCCCAAGCAAATTCTATTTTCCAACTCAATTGGGTTTTCTGTGTTGTTTTACTAATATTATCAGTACTTATTAAATAATGGTGCGATAAAAATACTAATAAGTAGAGATAATTTTTAAATTGATTGAATGGTAAAATGGATAGAGAGAAAAACGTGGAATATAATTTAACCAGTTGTGGTGTCATCGATGATTGTCTAAACTTTGTTGCTTGCGTACTTTGCGCAACTAAGTAATTCGTAATAACCCATTTCATTCTATTTGTCCATTCCATATCTAATATTCAAATTTTGGTTATCAAGATTACTTGATATCTTAAACCAGCCTGTATAACTGTATATTCGTTCACAAAATGAATGAAACATAGTTCCAAAATAATGTTTTTATTTATTTTCATTTTATACTTACTAGAGATATTTGATGGGCTTTTGTCCTTGTGTGCGTGCTTCATGTGTTCCATAAGTGCTTCAGTGCCCAAGAATAACTTATGGCAAACTGGACAGGAAGTGGCATTTGGTCCACCAATTAATGCGGCATGTTGCTGCAAGACACCAAGGTGTAGCTGAAGCTCCTGCATTTAGTTTTAAAAAAATGCAAATTAATCCATAGTATGTCGAAATGATGCATTTGTTTAGTGACCGGAAATAACAATAACAGCAAATGTTGGATAATCAAATACAATATCATAAATTGTTTCTATCGATTTTCATTAATCATTAAGAAATTAAAAAAAAGGCAATAATCAAAATTAAAAATTTATTATAATTGTGAATTTTAATTTTTGCATTATAATGTATAGATCACAAACATCTAAGCAACTCAAGGAAGTTGAAGAAAAGTGACTGTCTCAGCAGATAGCCTCGTTGAATACTGCGCAGGACTTATAACATTTGTATTGTTAATTTTATTTATGTTGGAGACAGTGGCGTAACTACAGGGAAGCGACTGGAAGCAACGCTTTCGGGCCCACGAATTTAGGGGGCCCCATTATAAATTTATGTATTCATTGTATTTATTTTTAATAAATTCTCAAAAGTGGGACGAAACGATTTGCTGTATAGTTGTGCTTCGATCCTCAATTTCTATCGGTGCTATATTTAAATCTGCATCTACTCCATATTGCAAAATATTTCATTAACCATTAACATATACCAAATTTCATTGGAGTATCAAAAAGCTGAGTTCAAAAGCTGAGAGAGTAGTTTGAACTGAAAAGGTATATATATACTTTATTGATATATACTTTATAGTATTTGCGACGTTTCCTTTAATGCGTTACGAAAATCTGGACAAATTTTATATACCCTTTTTACACTTTTTCGTGTAAAGGGTATAAAAAGATGTTAGTAGGGGCCCCTTAGTTAGTAGTTGCTTATAGGCCTAAAAAATGTAGTTACGCCACTGGTTGGAGAAGTTAATATATAGTATTTTAGTTAGAATAACTAATAAATACAATAAAAAACCTGGCTACATTTCTTTGGAGAAAATGTGCCAAAATTTTTGTGATCACAAATGCTTGTTCATTTTATTTCTGAAAAATGAAACTAACTTATTCAACGGAGCTATCTGTTCAGACAATGATGCACAATATATGACTAACCTTAGAAGTGTGTGTCCTTAGACTTGATTCTGTTGCAAATCCCTTTCCGCATATGTTGCAATGAAACGGACGATTCTTAGCGCGCTCCACCTGCGCGTCATGGTTTCTTAAGTGTTGCTGGAGGTTCGATAATTGAATAAAAGCGCGCCCACAATCAGGCAAATGACATTTGTATGGACGCTCACCTAAATTAAAAAAAGTAAAATTAATAATTGTTTCTGATTTTCGTTAACAGCATTTCAAATAACTCCATAAAGCTTAATAGTAATAGTATTTATGTGTCTCACATTGATATATTCAACGGGTACATAGGAAGAGTGTTGATTTCGATACAACACATGAACAATGTGAGTTGGCACTGCTGTGAAGCATTTCAAGTACTTTTTTTATTAATAGTTCTCATTTTTCATATTTTTTAAATTTTTTTTTTTGGGTTTTGGTGGGAAAATTATGAAACAATTCATTTACAAAGAAATACAGAAAACGACAATCTAATGGAAACAACGCTACCCCTTTCTGGTGCCCGATATAAATTTGTGGTATTACTAGCTTTATTCTTTTACTAAAACTTGTTATTACAGTATACCGTAAATACTCAACTCTTCATCAATTTTCACGGAGGTAAAATGCAAGGGATAATGTGCGTGTTTCATTAGAAACAATGTTAAGTATCTTTTTTTTGTATATTTTCACTATACAATTAGGCAGAAAACGTTCCCGAATATTTCAATTGAAACACGGAACCATTTAAGAAGTGAAGAAATATCCAAGAAGGTTATTTCATCACATTTCCGCGTTCACCTTTCAGTTGCAAGAGAAAATCTAATTAGAAGAAGGGAAACCTGTGGTTTTCATCTTTTCTGTGATATTAAAAAATTATAAATTTTAGTTTTAACAAATCTTGTTTAAGTAATCACGTAAAAAAATATAAAATATAAAATGTTTTTATGAATATAGACAGTTTTTAAATACAAAACATAAGTAAGCGATATGGAGATGCAATTTACCTTATAATTCCTTTCTTTGAAATTATACTTAAATAAAATCCACTGTAAGTACTACTTATTTATTTTAAAATATGAATTGACGTTTACTGGTTATTCTTCTCTAAAAGAGAATAAAATCTACTAAATTTATAGAATTTTTGTTATGAAAATATAATATCAATAGTTTAGCCAAATTGTTCTAAGGGAGAGCTATTACACTAGGATATGCTTTTTTGGAAGTGCTTTTGCAGTGTATTATAACTAGATCACATTAACATTATATAGATATAACAATAGATAAGTTTCTCAAGGGGGAATTTTCCCTGATGATAATCTTTAGCAACCGAAACGTCAGAAATATAGATTACATACTAAATAAAACATTAAAAACTGTTTATAAAAAACGAAACCAAACAATCTGGTTAATAAGCCTATCATTCATCTATAATAAAGATTTAAAGTACTATACATAAGTATTCTTCTCAACCTCTTCTAGATGAGATCATTTTTTTAAGCAATTAATTATATTAAATTCATGATCATTTATATAAAAATAAGTTCATAGAGTGAAATAATAGAGTGGTTTTTATTTAACTAGAGAATCTTTGATTATGGAAACACTCAAACAGTTAATTCTTTATTAAAACGCTGATATATCTTATGTTGCATCAACATTTGCAAATCGTAGAAATCACTTTCGAATTAAAGTATTAAAGCCATACTCTATGACTTTAGTGAAGAGGTCGGAGCACATTTATTTCTTACCGGTTAATTTTGCTCAACAGCGAGATTATCCTATCAGTGGCTTTGCCGATATGTAAAATAGTCGCATATACTAAGAAAAATTTTAATGATGATACATACAGTTTGGTGCGGTTTATGGACTGTTGGCAAGATTAGACTCATCTCTCGTATTTGTAAGTTTTTTTTATTTAAATTTGCTCAGAATACATAAAGCAGCGCGGCGAGGGAATAAATAATTATAAAATTGAGAAATAAGAAACCAAAAATTTCAGGTCAATATATCCGTAAATGAAATATATATCAAATATTCCAAATATATTTAAATATGGATATACTAATTTTCCTTATTAAGAAAAAAAGCGTATTCACTTTATGAAATACTCAAATACTTTTCTTTCAATTGAATATTTTCTACTCCTATTAAAAAAATAGAAAGAAATTAAAAACTTAAAGCAGAAGACGACGCTAATTTTAGCATAAAAAAATTAAAAACTCTTAATTAATTTGAATAAGTGGTAGTTGCATTTTATGTTAAAAGAAGTTAACGAAGAAAAAATTGGAGAAATTAAAAATAAATTGTGTCCTTATTAAGCGACCTGAATTTAGAAGGTTTGTTCTTCCTTCACAAAATGCGTTACATATTTCAATTTGACCGGGATTCCCTTAACGGATTATATTGTAAGAACAAATCATTAACACGAAAAGTACTGTGTTTTGTGTCCATTTTACCGGAAGGATTTTTTTCAAATTTATTAATTTACTATAATTAAGACTTTATACTCAATACTCTTGCAACTCTTGCAGTAGTCATAACTTCGCAAATAGAAAACCATAAATCAATCATGATAAACAAAATCAGTAAGTACTAATTACTTAGTAAATTTTTTTCTGCTTATTATGTTTACGTATTTTGACACATTTGTTGGAAAATGTAGAGTATTACGAGTTAACACACTATAGCAAAAAAATCATCATATCTGAAGAACTTTTTTCAAATCAAACCCATTAAAACTACCATATTCTAGATGCTTCTGCAGAATCGCAAGATATTTTTAGTAATCGTGGTGGTAAATTTAGGAAAACTGGGCTGGCATGCATGATTAACGTCGATTTTACTATTAATATAAGTTAATTTCGTATCTGCTTTCGACTAACAAAAGATATTGACAGCAGTGGAATTATATTCATACAATTATTACAGTTATTATTATATCAATAACAAAATTCTAACAAATCGATCTCCCTTTGTAGCAAATAAATTTATAAGTGTTAAATGATAATCAAGTAAGATCTGAGAATTATTCAATAAACAAAAAGCAATAAATATCTCTTAAAAACGCTGTTCAGAATAGAGACTATGAACAAGTTACAGAAAATGAATCAAGGATGAATCGATTATGTACCCATATTTGGAAAAGCTGTAGAAACCTTAAAAAGCTGCTGGTAAATTTCATTTCTGCTGAGCTAGAAAAAAGGCAAATGTAAGCAATATTAAATATGTACATTAACTGCAAACATTAAGTAATGCAATCAAAAATAATATATATTCTTAAAAATATATCTACTGAGAACACATCGTCGTAGTAAGGATAAGAGTATGATAGTAACTTGTTTATAATTCTGGATTAAGTATACATACGAAACATACGAAACTTTGAACTACTAAAAATAGTTCTATAAAAATATAGTTTATTACTAAACATTCATCTTGATTTGGGCTGTGGTGCTAAATGACAGGATACAAATTCACAAGTCTGCTATAATTCAAGTAAATGGATCTCTTTTACTTTATTCAAGATTAAAGATAATATCAAGATTACATTTTTATGAAATTTTTATAGTAAATGGTAAAAAAAAGAAGTTTAAGTAAATAAGAACAGTTTTATATTTATTTGAAAGATTGCTCTCCCTGAATATTAAAAAATATTCAAAGCTGGCCGTGTGGTGCACTACATGGTGGTCCGAAATGGGTTAAGTGGGCTTTCTTTCTGAAAGCTTTTACATTTTTGCATTACTTTGTGATTAGCCATACTCACAATTTGGTGGATAATAAAATTACGATTCTGTATATTGTTGTTAAATGTCTATTTTAAGTTTATTTCTTTATTTTGCTTTTAACATACATAAGATTCAATAATCACAATCACAAACCATCAATTAGACGTTGGAATACTCAGCCGTTTAATTATAATTTTCTTCTAATTTTATAAAGTCTAGTATAAAGTGAACATAACTTTTTAAAAATAAGCTTAGCTCAATTTAGCTAACAACTATAAATTGTTCTTAACGATTGACACTTGTGGTCAATTTTTTGGTTTATAATCGTATTCAAACTATCAATCATTTTTATTTTATTTGATGAAGTCGGTTTTTGTCTGTGCAAGATAATTTTTTGTTACTGACTATCAAAAAATTAATTTCAACGAAAAAATCTATGAAGTTTCATTCAATTAATGATTATCACTTCCTTAGGTGTAAAAGCCATCAAAAAGGTTATATACTGATATTCTGAAGGTCTGTCACTTCATCTGCAATAACTCCACTTTTATGATATCGAAATTTTAAGGTACATCTATGCAGTATCACTATTTATGCTTATTAATGCATCTTATTTCCAATAGATCGCTTCATTACTAAATTGTCTTCATAAAAAGTTCATTGTACCTTAGAGTACTTTTGGTATAAGCCACTCATTTGCATCAATTCTTCCAAGTCGATCAAAATCAATAATATGAAAAACGAAATAGTTTAAAATTCTTAATTTCAATTTTATTAATTCACATTAATTGTACACTAAAAAGTTCATTAAAAAGATATGTAATTTGATTTTAAACCGAAAAGTAAGGATCACAGTGTAAGTAAAGTGGGACATTCGCCTGATTCGCCGAACTCATGCAACAGTGGCTCCATATGGATCCTTTCAAAAAGTCTCTATTCACTTTAGTTCCAATCGAGTTTCTAATACCTACAACAAAGGCATGTCTATCAGAGTTTCTAACGCTATGCTATATTGCAAAAAAAATTTCTACGTTGAAGTATCTGTATCTGATAAATTATAGTATCTGATTTCATTACTTTAACACATAAACTTGATTTTATTCTTATCAAAATCTGGACTACTCTGAATACAATAGAATACTAATATCTTTGGATACGAACTTTCCTCCAATTTGGTTCATTTATGAGAATACAAGCACACGAATATTTTTCAACAATATACGTACTATTATCTAATAAAAGGCACTGATAAAAGTATAATGTGGAAAATAGAAGTATTAATTGCTGTCAATAAATTTAAAAAATTACTGACTTTATGGAGTGTAAAAACAGAAAAAAAAACGAACTTTTTTATATTCAAAAGTTGAATTATTTTATTTCGGGTTTGAAGTAAAAAAATAAAAAACGACAAAATATTGAAGAAAATAGAAAAATATAAAACCAATTACTGATGACGATGAAAATGCAACAATAACGCTGTACTCTTCCCGTTTCATGGGTAAGCCAGGAAGCTGGACAGGGGGGGAACTACAAGGAACAATTTTTGGTAATTGGAAAATTTATAATTTTTATAATAAAAAATTTATACTAATGAAAATACTAATGAATTTTCATTCAACCAATGGTTACCATTTACTACAAAAACAAAAATCATTGTGTTTAAATCGTGAATCTGGTATAAGATTTACAAATGCCCGATACTGTTCCTGATCGATGTATTACATTTAGGAAGGCATTATCGTATGCGCCCTCTTTCTTATATGATAAAATACTTTCACTAATTTTTCTGGAATTCATATTAATTTACCAAAATTCTGAAAAATAAACTTAATCTGGGCTTTATACTAATGGAAGAAGATTAAAAAATTTAATTAAATTTGATTATTCATCTTATAATTATTATTCATCATTATTCAACTATTCATCAGATCAATAATATTGTTACGAACGTTTCACAATTCGACGTGGGCGTTCGCGATCTCTGGATCCCAATAAGTAATTAAATAGTCGACTCAAGTTTTGTATAACCGTTTTTTATTGCTCTTAGTTCTGTTAAACGCAAACACACAATTTTCACTAATCCTAATCTTCTTCTTCTTGTTCTTGAGTTAGTGCTATTACGTACTTTTACTCTATAATGGCTGGGGGGCTTATCATTACCCCACACTAGGCTTTAACTAGGCTAAGAAATCATATAATTTATTTCTCTTTTAGTTGATGACGGACATTAAATCAGCATATCTTCCTGAGATTCCTAATACTAATACAATTTAATTTCAATCTAAACTGACACTCTTAAAAAACTATATCTAAGATTACTAGATTCCATATTCATAGATTCCATATTCGCAACAATGCGAATATATTCAGGCAAATATAAAAATTAATAGCTAAAAAATTTAATTTTTTCTTTCGCTAGTAGTATAAAAGATAGATTTAGTCACATTGAAAAATATTTATAATATTCTATGAGATCTACTACATAATTTTTGTTTAATCGTTTTTCAATCAAAAACTAAAAAAAAAATTGTTAACATTCGTTCGAATGCAGTAATTATTTCTTAGAGGGTGTAAACACCTCTAATGTAGCCGTTGACTCTTCGGCTACATTTAAAGACTTTTTTGGTAGTGGTGCATACGGAATGTTGTAAAACTAATATAGAACATTTATATCGCTAGGTTTTATAAATATTCCATAGATGGGTGTTTTATTCTTATAGATTTACTGCTAAAGCTAGAAGAATTTATTTAAAAGCATAAACACTACATCAAAACAATCCGTTCAACTCCAACAGATTATACTCAAAAAGAGATTTTTTTTTATATCCTTATGATTGGCATCACATTTTCCTATGAGGGAACAAACTTAAACTACTGTTATCTCAGCCATATTCTGTTCCTCATCTGAAATGTTAAAAAATATTTCGTTATAAGTTGAAGCGGAAAAAAAAACCATGTCCATTCATAATTCCATATCTCTCTCAATAACGAAATCAGTTATCAATAAGTTGATCAAACAATCACATAAGAGGACCACATCATAGTTATACAAAAGCTTATTAAGAAACAAACATTCCCTTTTCTTTTATGACCAAGAAATCCTTTCAAAGAAGAAGTGATTGTGGTGGAATTGACATCGATAAAAGCACCAAATGAATATTACGCGAAGAAAATATAATATTTGCTTTCAAAAATATGAAAAAAAGTGTAAACTATAAAATAAAATCAAAGAACTCGTAAAAATTTTAATTGTTTTATTGTCGTCTTTAGTTGATATTCCAATCGTAGCTCTCGGAGTTACAGTTTCATCTGAAGTTTCAGTTAGGAAATATTAGTTCGTTATATTTAGATGCAGAAATATATTTTAGCTTCATTCCTATCGATTGCAATATAAGTCATTTAAATGTTATAAAAATCGCCATATTATTATATAAAAAATAAAATTAAAATTTTTTTGGTTTAAGTTTTGATTGTAAAGCCAATATTACTATTCGCATAAGTATTAGGTGATTTTGACAGTGATTAGATACCATTTGATAAATGCCAGACCTAACTTTAATAGCTTTTCACTTAACTAATTACACTCAATATATAGCCCATTACTAATCCTCAATGTCTAGATTAAACACTGCACATGGGATTCATATTATATGTACTTAAAAAGTATTTTGTAGTGACCACGGCTAAGTTGTTTTTGCTTGCTTTGCTTTCGTTTTAAGTATTCATTCAGTAAAATGTATATTTTTCCTATTTTTACAAAATCAGTTTGCCTTTTACAATGTCTAAGTATTTGTTGCTGTTCGTAATAATTAGAATTGCAAAAAAAAAATCATAATTAAATCAACTAAAAGTGCTTTTTGTCGCGACGATGACTTTTTATTAATTTGGCATTTATTATGTTTTCTTTTGCAAAAACGATTTTAATTATAGAAGATGATTGGCATAAGAGAAAAAAATTTAAACGGAGTTAGAAATAATCATTGAGTCTTGTAAGATGTATTTAAAGTACTAAATACAATACCTACTTTTCTCATCTCGGAAAGAATTACAATTTTTTAGTGTTTAAATATGAAATTAAAAGTAAGAGACGGTGAAATACTTGTTTTTTTCACACCTGAATGAAATTTAATAATTCGGATATATATATATAGGGAAAGGAATGGAAGAACCGGATTTGAAGTTGCAACCCTCGGAACGGCTGTGCTCATATTTTATCCCATTTTAAATTAAATTTTTCGTATTTTTTGTTGTTCATTCACATTAGGTGTAAATTTAAAAGCCTTGAAGATAACATGATATCAATACTTTACTTTCAAATACCTTTTAAAAAGATAAAAACTTTTAGATAAAAAAAAAACAAAAACAGTGGCGGTTTCGAATATAATGTTTTTATATTTGCCCTGTAATTGCGAGAGAAGTAGAAAGAAGAATAAGTTTTTACCTAGAAATTTTAGAAATTTGTTTATGAAATGATAACAGTAAATCTATGATAATTGCTTTTCTTATAAAAAAATTCGTGCAAATACAAATTAATACAAATTAATCATTCCCAACGCATTTACCATTATAAATTTCTGCTTATAATAACACGCCAAGATCCAGTCATACAATTATTTCGTTTTCCTATTATTTTGATTTTTGTGCATCTGTGTCTCTCGTATTGGGATTAAATGATAATAATAAAAATAAAAGCTGAAAATACGAACGTTCAATTGAAAAATTCACTCTACAGACAAAAGCGTTTATACTGCATGCTTTAGGATGTGGCAAAAATCTCACTAAATATCCACAATAATAAAAAATTAACATTTTTTGCTTGCCGTTTTTTGACATAATTGCTTAAAAAAATAAAAAAAGTAAAAAGATGTAAACAAAAATATTGCGTTATCTAATAGCTTGTCGCAATAGGAAAGAGATTGGTGAAATTACGCCAAGGACGGTTACGAACACAAGAGGGGTTTTTGGCCAGTTAATAATGTGACGTTAGCGCTTTCAAATGCTATTAATCCTTTTTTCACTAAAAACTGGGTCTTGTACCCAAGCAACAGGCAGCAGTCAGAAGGAATGGCTCAATATGCTTTATGTGTAATCATTGTGCAGAATGTCAATGTCAATCTGTTGAGCTTTGTGTAATACAATAGATAGATAGATATGATCCAAAATGAACGCCAAAAGTAATTGGTTTCAAAAATTCGATGATTTGTTGATGATTACCTCTAGATTACCTCTAATATTAAATGTAATTATAACGTGTTTGCACATGATCGGACGTTGAAATTATTAACATTATATATAGTTTATATAGTGTTGTCAATAATATTACAGTTTTTACAAAAATATTCCTTTTCTATCCTGACATAATCAAATCAATTGAATTTTTTTCGTGAATTGTGAATATTATTTATAAGTTGCAAACTTACCTGTATGAAGACGTGTATGTTGCTGTACATGTGATAATTGCTTAAATCTTCGATCGCAATATGAACATTTGTACGGTTTCTCCCCCGTATGGACGCGTATATGCTGCACTAATTGATGATTGCTAGAAAAGCTCTTCATACATTGCTGGCATTGGTGGGGTTTACTGTCTCCACTTATACTGCCAGGACCAGTTGGACCGAGTCCGACTCGAGGAATTTGTTGTATTTGTTGCATTGCGCTTTTGTGCATAAAGAGCTAAAAATAAAACACAGTACTAGAATAAAACTTTTTGAAACGTAGTTCTACACGAATAATTTTTAAATTGATTTAATTTTTATTAATAGTACGTTTTATGGTACTTTGGTGTAAATAGTGTCTGAAATGTCGCGAACATTAACAGAGAGAATAGCATTGAAAACATGATCAATTACTTTCTGATCACATTTGTGGCAACTGACCTTAAAAGAACTCCAACATAAGCAAAATACTTTTTTCTATGTGAACCGATTTTGTTTTTTATACAAAGCATTCTCGTACTTTTGCCACATTCGCAAATATTTTGTATAAAATTAATGTTAACATTACTAAAACAATAATAAATTTTTTGATGCGTCAGTTGAAATGTAAACTTATTAAAGTTTGTTGAGGTGAGAAAAATGGTTAAATATTCAAAGTGATAATTAAATTACAGAGACTTTATTGCAGGTATTATTCTTGAACTGTTTTGGCTTTCTTACTTTGTGAGTTTTGAAGAATTTGTCTTTGCGACAAAATAATAGTATTCTAGTTTTTTACCCAACGCTGACAGATTGGGAATCAAAACTCCCACTAAGAATAAAGAAATAAGGAAAATTTCAAAATCGGTATCAGAATAAGTTTTAATCATTTTTATTAAATCTAATATTAAATATTGGGTAATACAATAGGAAAATAAAGAAGGAACAAAAAAAAACAACAAATGAATATTGTTCAGACTAAAATTTTTCTGAAATGAAAAAAATTAAAATATGTTTTATATAAGGCTTTTAATTTTTAAATCCAATGTTGTGAAGAGCTTAAATTTACAAAATACTATTTGGCAGAATGAATTAAAATTGTTAATAAAAAATACAAAAAAAAAAACAATTGTGGCTTTCTGCAATTGTACAGTTTCTTTTGCAGTTGTTAATAAACTGTATATACTGTAAATAATTTTTATGGGATTTTTTTAAATTATCTTTTTAATTTGTGAGTTGAGTTAATGGAGAAAATTAAGTATCAGGACTCGAAAAAAAGTACACTGTGTAGAACGGTTCTCAATAAACTAAAACTGTTGTAGTGTCCGTGAACACAAGGATACGCCCTAAAGGCGCTGCTCATTCGTCTGTTGAAAGCACTCTAGTTGGTCGCAGGCATAGATATACTATGAAGAAACATGGCGAACAGAAGTCCAGCCAACAGCCAACAGCTAACAGTCAACATCAAACCGGTTTTTTGTTGTTAAGCATTTGCAACAACGTTAATTGCAAACGAGTTATTGAAAAAACAGCACAACTACACAAGACGTAATACGAATAATACGAAAAAAGCAAGAAGTACAACACTGCATGTTGCAAAGCAAAATATTATCAGCTTCGTATTTGGTTATACAGTAAATATTAGAACCAGAAATTTTTTCACCAAATAACCTGAAATCTGAAATGTGAAATTACCTATTAAAGTTTAACATTAAGTGATTGGTACAGAGGTCGCTCACTCTGAAAATGAAATCAATTATTTTCGTTGAACTAGTATCCAGGCCTTATCTAGTATAGTGTATTATTTCTTGAATTTTACTTTTGCCGTAGCATTGGGGGAGCAATTAATCGTTAATGCTTTGATTTAATTAAATAAATAATTAAAATGAATATATAACTGCCTTTAAAACGAATGTATTTAATAGGTCTGTACTATCTTAGATGCCATTTTTGCATGAAACAATGAATTATTTTATCAAAACAATAGTAAAATAATAGAAGTATTTTGTCTTTTTCACACATTGGTTACTAAAGTTCTTCTGCAAAAAATAAGCGAAACAGCACTTATTCTTTTCTCAAATTCTTTAAAGATTATTATATATGTAATGATTCGGTTACATAAGATGATAACGAAACGTAGCCACAGATAGTTGGTTTGTTTCATAGTAGGAAACGAAGGTTAAGTATCCGTGAATGCTTATACTCAGCATAATAAAGAATATGTATTAAGGAAAGTGTGTGCACGCCTAATTTTTAAAGGGGACAAAACGTATCCACAATTATTAAATAATGTTCTAATAACATGAATCTGAACGTATATATGTATAAATTGCTGAAGTGCATATCTCCTAGAAACTACAAAACGGGCTGATTCCTGACATCAGAAAATTAAACAATGATTTAAATATGTCCTGTCCTAAGCGGATCATATGTAAAATTTTATATGATTATATAAATCATATGAAATATATGAAGCGAAAACATAACATATAGACAAACTAGGTGTCAGTACTGTTAGTGAAATGCCACTTTTCACGATTTAAACGCAATGGTTGCAGAACATTAAGGGGGCAGAGGTCCTACTTTACGAATACTTTTTTAAAAGGCATTATTCTGTGCATAATTTTTCGCTAAAATTATTTGTTTTTTACTTGGTTTAAAAGCATAAAACTAATAATAAAATGGCTATATCTTTTAACTACTAAAATCTTAGTTATTATAATAAACTTTTACCAATCAAAATTTCTTAAAGACAATATCGATATGTTATTTACAGTAGATAATACGACAAAGTCATTAATTATTTATTTAAAGCATATTTATATTCAATTAAGCTACTTTTAAACCAAGTATTGTTGATTTCAAATAATACAGATTAAATGAATTGCAATTGTTCCATTATTTAGTTTCTCGAAATTCAAAAAAAAAAAAAACAAATAATATATTTAAATATTTTTGCCAAAAGAAAATAATAACAACAAAATAATTTTTAATTAACATTTATTTGAAATGATTCACTAAGTTAACAAAATTATTAAAAATAATAGTAATACTAATAACATGTATATTATAAAATTTGAAGTATTAAAATAAACAGATATTAGATACACTGTTTTATTTTGTGAATATTCATTCCTCTCTTATGAGTTCTTTTTTCCAAAGTACAGCAAATTTGAATAATTGCATCAAATTAGTTCTTGAGATGAAATTCACAGTCAGTGTGAACAACACATTTAATGTAAATGTATAATCACTGGTATAGCCTTAACTAAAACTGCTAATATGAAAAAAGTTTAATTTAAGTTAAAGAAAAAAAATAATATAAATTATACTTATGATTAAAAAATATATTTGATAAAAATATAAATTTTAAAATTAATAAATTATAAATAAATAAATTTAATTCAATTAGGTTAAGGTCGGAAAATTTTGGTAAAAATTTGAAAGAAAATTTAGTAAGTTTAATTTGTTAATAATTTGAGTTTTAAATAACCGGCTTAATGCCTGGTTAAATTATATTTTATTTGAATATAGGTCAAAGTAATCAGTAATTATTAACAGAAAATATGTTATGTTTGGTTATTTAAAATTTATATAATATGGTGTAAATGTACTAATTTTTAATATTATTATTAATATTACTTTTATAATTATTATAAAAAAAATAAATAGAAATAAATTTCAATCTGTATAGTTTTTGTTATTATTAAACTCTTGTAATATGATATAAAATGCTGGAGTTATTAAAAAAAATTATTAAAAGAAAAACAATAATTAAATTAAAATTAATTTTTATATTAATTAATAAATTATTAGAAAAATTTAATTCAATAATTGTAACCATATATATTCACAGAAATAGATAATAGACAGAAATAGATAATGATTATTTTGTATATTTCTTATTAATAATTGATTTACATAAATAGTTCGATAAGTAGATGTTGAAGTGTTCAAATTACGAACCTTAGAAAAATGATTATTTTTAAACTACATCCGCAAATTCGCTGGACACGACTTCGGCCAGCGGTCAAATGCGAGTGCAGCGATAGTGCAAAGTTATTTGATTTGGCAAAGTAGAGGATGCATAAAAAACTGAAAAAGAGGGACAACTACAATACGTGCATCGGCCGAGTTCTTTTTTGCAGTAAGTTTGATTTTATTTTCTCCTCATTTCCTATTTATATGTTATAATATTTTTCACAGCACAGTTTTGTGCTGTGCTATTTTTAAGGGTGACTGTTCTGACTGTTCTGACTGTTCTGCCTGTTTAGACTGTTTAGACAGGAGGAATAGTGGCAGCGTTACCACTCCCAACACAAATGATTTTACCAAACTTGCTAGTAATTTCACATGGGTTGCATAAAAATTGTTATTAATAGATTTAAAAATTTTTTTTTTTTAAATAAGAAGTTATATAGAAACTAATTTAAAATACGAATGTTATAGCAAAACATTTGTTGATAGAAATTCCATATGTATTGTCTTTATCCTTAGATGTACTTTTGCGAATTTTGTACAAGTTATTGTTGAATAAAGTATAAAATGTTAACGAACTTACCAGTTTCTGGAAGCCAGAAAATAATTTATCAAGCAACGAATTGTAAGTAGTAGGTGAAGTTTTTGTTTGGTATTAAATGTTATTGTCTTAGAAATAATTAAATATAAGTCGAGTATTAAACTTTACAATAAGAAAAACTCTTTAAAAGCATAAAACATAAAAGAATTGGTTACATGCATGTTTAGTATTTTTTAAATTCGAAATTCATATTTGTAAAATAACAAGAAGACAAAAACCAAAAACAAAAACAAAAATAAAAACAAAAACAACACAAAAGAAATCAAACCTCTTTAGTAAAATTATTGAAATGTATAGTTTAAGGTGTGTTATGTACAAACTTCCAGACATTAACGACATAGAATTTTACTCAAATCAAGAAAGTTTTTGTTTGTTTATAATATATGGTAATATTAAAGTAAGTAGCATATATCTGGTGTATGTGAACTTCTGGTTTTTAGTTTCAGTTTTGTGTCTTTAACGTGGAAGAGTACTATACACAACGGAAGAGATGCCAACTCACTCGTTGCAGGGTTGACCAACATTCTTCTAAGGTTCGCTCACTAATGGCTGCAGTGCTGTTGGAACGGGACAGTTGAAGCTAGAAAAATTGAAAGAAAAGGAAAATATAGATTAATAATTTGATTTGATATTACAAATATTTAAAATGAATTCTTACGAACTATGCAATTAAATAGAATTCTATTTAATCGAGTCTTAAATAAAATAAATTTTTAATGTCAATTCAAAATAAAAATGCAAAAATTTAGTGAATCGATTTTTAAGACTGCACAATACAAAACCCGTAATAAAATATTTTTTAAGAGTAAATAATAATAATTACGTGCTTATTAAATGCCGTCGGCAAGTCGTTTTAATCTTATGCAGCTCACCGTATGCGAAAATACTCAAAAACAACACATTCAACAATTCCCAAACAATAAATTCAATTCCAATCTACAATTATTCACACAAAATTTATAAATTATAAAGAAAACAAAATATTTAATAAAAATACTTTGAATTAAAACACAAAAATGGAATCAAATCATATTTGAAAGCAATAACAAATGGCGTCCTTTGCAGTAAGATACGAACTTAAAGTCATTCAAAAGCGTTTTTGGATTAACAACCAATTGTTGAAGTTAGAACCAATTCGTAACATTCATGTGTGTACGTTTGTGTGCATATGTGGATGGTTAGGTTAGACTCCAATAATATGGCAACTTTAATATAAACTTTTTAAGAAAATTATTAAAATTATTCGTAACGAAACAGAGAAAAATCGGAGTTAGATTGGAAGTGAAAAGAGGAAATGGGATACAAAAATAATTACAGAACTAAAATGATACATAAAGCAAAAAATTACATCTTGCTCCTCTTCACATTCAAGTGTCATTTTTCTAACTTCTTAACGACAACGAGATTGGATTCCTGGTGGTAGCTCAGAATTACGCTCTGTAAAGTTTTTGGTTTGGACTAATTTGATTTGGATTTGCTGTACATTGAGTTAGAAAATTTTTAAAATACATATGTTTTCAAATTCCACTGGTTTCTTTAAGAACTGCTTTCTTTCTTTGCATTTACTAAAAACTTTTTTATTTATTTTTTTTTATTTAATTAATTTTTGCATTGCAATCGGATTTATTTATCTACTTTTATCGCGTACGTCATTTTCGTTTGTTTTTAATATTTTAGTATTTTAATATTTTTATTTTTGCATTTCTTTTCACACGGTTCGCGTTTTATGGTTTATGGTATATGGTTTACTTTTGACATATGTGAGAGCACATGTGTATGTGAAATGCCGGCAACAAGAATGTATGAGTTGCAAACATTTTCGCCTTCTGTGTAATTTACTTCACCGATTTCACCATAACGAGACGATTAATAATATGTGTACTTGTACTTTTAAGAATACTTCGCTGTACCGAACACAATATCACAAATAATTAAATAATTTCCTTTGTTATTAGTGTATTTAACATAACTTATATTTCTCAGATATATTTTTTTGATTCGATTTGACTGATTTCTTTATTTTGCGAGATCATGACAAGACAAATATTTTCGAGCTTTCAAAACTTAGAATTTTAATAATTTAATCATTTTTATATATGCAAATAAATTTTTCCTTATAATGATTTTCTTTGCGGTAGCATCAAACGTCCTGCCAGTGCGGTGTCCTTTAAACTTCTGACTGTAGCTTTTACTGCTTTTGCCCTATTATCCCCAAACAGGATATTAACGTCTTCCCGTGTTTTTTCAACCTCAAGAAGTTGTAAACGCGAAGAAACAGTTGCAGAAGCAAAAAAAGTTGTAATAGTAGAGGAAAGAAAGAATGAAAGAAAACATTGAAAAGCTTACCTACACAAGTAAAATTAAAGAAACTCACGAGGTACCGAACACTCTACACACCACATACAGCACAGAGCACATCAAGCAAATGAACTAATGTTTAACGCGAAAAAAATATAATTGAAAAGTCAGGGGAAATTTTATATAAATGCTGATTATTAATAGTAAAACACAAGACAGGAAACAAACACACAGATTTAGAAAGCACGCGTTTGAAAGGAGCTCTCACATTTTCACATTTTCACATTTTTATGTGAATTGTCCTCCTGTAGGTGAATGCTGCTAGTTTCTTAGAACCGTTATGTACCAACGAATGAACAGTTTCAACAGTTTTGGGTATCAGTTCAAATAGGGTTTTTTACTAACACTGCTATTGTTACATTCATATTTTGTTTTTTACGCACAAATATATATACACACACATATATATATATATAAATGCTTACTTATATACATGTATATATATGTATATGTATAGATATTACTTTTTGTGAGTATTTTTATTTCTATCTCACCCCGTTTCCCTCATCCAAATAAAATAAACATAAAACCTTAAGTAAGAAAAATAAAAACAGAATATATTGTCAACTTCTCCTTTAATATTTATTCTAATAAGAACAGCAATAATAAGAGAAAAGGGGAAAATTTTGTTTTCTTGCTTAAAAAAAGCATAGTGGAAGGAAAAAAGCGTTCTATTTATAAAAAAAATATATATAAAACTATTGCAATCTTTATGTGCTTCATAATAATTGCAAAACTATTAAAGCCAGAATTATTTTGTGTACCTCGAAAGCGTATTCCATAATTATATAAGCGACAATTAATAAGTTGTGAGCTTCATTTTGAGGAAATAGTGGTTCATATTAAGTTGCGTTGTTGATTCAAAGTGTAAGTTTTAGTGATTAGGTAGTAATATAAACTTAATTTTAAATAACATAATTTAATCAGTCAACATATTATTCGGTTGTAAGAGAGCATACGCTACACAAGATTCTTTAGACTTACTGAACAAAATTTGTGTTGCCACTTTTCTCTAAGGGAAATTTTCTCTTAAATAGACATTGCCTCTCTTTTATTTTACCCCTCATGCCAAAAATTTTTCACTGTCACTAATAGCTAGTGTTTCTCTTCATTTGTAATAATTCTGATTATTTTTATGAAATGAATTTTTTTTTGTTTAGTAAAATAGACTTTCTATAATGAAAGTAGTTGAAGATGATATATTTCTTACAGTTTGCAATAAAATACTCGTAACTTTTATAAAAAGTAACAAAAAAGTCAAGAACTAAAAAACCGGCAAATATTTTAGGTTTGTACTGAGTTAATCTGAGTCAATCAGGAACGAAGCACATAAATGGACTAGAGCACTGTGCTTTGAATAAGAGTCCTAAATAGTAGTCTTATAATCAAATCGAATCAAATCAGAACATTGTATTCCTGACATTTTTTTTACTTTTTTTTACTTACCTGAATTTCGTTAACTAATTTTTCGCTATTGAATTTGATGTCGGGCGTTGAGCTACTACCGGAGGGTGTTAGTGATTGTTGCGGAGATTGCGATGGTGGATGTGTTAACGTACTGACTTGAAGTGGCGGGGTTGTTGGTCGAAGTTGCTGCTGCTGCTTTTGTTGGTGTTGTTGTTGTTGTTCTTGATGTTGTTTGTGCTGCTGTTGCGTTAGTATTGCTGGTAAAGTGGAGGTTTCGGGTGCAGGTGTTGGCAGCAGTAGAGAATGCTCCTGCTGTTGCGAAAGCTGCTGCATTTGCAATTCATTAGAATTAATATTAAACCCTGATTGACGATTTTTTATTTGCTCGTGCTTAACGCTTTCGTTAAGTGAGTTATTTTTTTCACCTCCAGAATCACTGATGTTGTGTTGATGACTTTGAAGCTGGTGTTGGAGTTGTTGTTGCAAATGCTGCTGTAGGCTGCCAGTGCTGCTGGTCGATGTTCCGGAAAGATTAGTTTGGAACTTTTGGTGTTGCTGCTGGTTGCTTGTGATTAGCATTGGGTCTTGTTTTTCTGGCGATATGCGCTCATTACTTTCATGTTTGTTGATAATAACTGCATCTCGATTGGCGCAGTTGCTTTGCAGTTCGTTGGACTTGGCAACTCCGCTTAGATGAGCTGCTGCTGCTGCTGCGGCGGCAGCATTAAACAACAAATGATGACTTTGTTCACTTTGTTGCTGAATGCTATGGTGTTGCAATTGATTGTTGTGTCGGAGGTCAGGTTGCTGTTGTTGCAATTGTTGTTGCACTTGATGTGGATGATTTGAGTGTTGGTGCTGTTGATAATGATGATGTTGTTGTAATTGATTTGTGGCTACTGCTGCAGCCGCATGAATGCCAAATGGTCCACGTGCCTGTTGCCAAAAATCAGCATCCATTTTAAAAGGTTGACTTTTTAGTTGGTAATGTTGCGACTGCTGATAGTGCTGGTGCTGCTCTTTTTGTTGTATTTCTGTAGTCATTTGCATCTAATGCGTGGCACTATTTAATGTTATTTTTATCGAATCACAGTCGCTGGTCAATTACTAAACTCATCTGTCAGCACTCCATTCAGCAAAGATAATTTTGGTGTCTATGTATGCAATTCATTTATGTCTTTACACGAAATTACTTCTTCTACGGATTTTAGTTAAGGTATTTCTTTTAGATTTAATTAAGATTTTCTTTGCTATATGCTATCTTATTTCCTAGTCAAAAACTGTTTATGTCTTATTTGTAGTTTCATCAAAAGACTCACTAAATAGCATTTTACGTGACTTGATTTTCATTTAGATTTTTAAGTTAGTTTCATTAATACATATGTTCAATACTTCAGCCAATAATCGTTTCGATTATTTATAAAATCGAATCTAAAATTAAAAAGGGAAGTTCATTGAGAAATTGTTTAAGGGCATTGAAATTGATCTGATTTTGGATTAGAAGGCAATATAAAAGATAACAACTTTAGTGCAAAGTAAAAACGCAAAGAATCTTCAAATTAATTCTACTTATTGATATGTAGGCATCGATTATGATAATAAAACACTTTTTACTTCGTAGCTCTTGCTATTAATTGCCAACCGGTTATTCCGATGGCAAAAATCCTATACAGAAAATAATTGACTCACCAATAAAAAGAAATATATTTTCAAAACTAGGGCGTTTGAAACTACTTCTATTATTGTAGTAACTCGGATAATTCACTTGACTTGACAATTTTATATATAACTTTTACTGTCTAACTATGTGAGTGTTGCGAATATTTTCTATTATATTATTCACTTAATACGAGTTTAGCTACCCAATACTTTCATATACTTTCACCGTCGTTATAAGCGCTAAAATAACAGTTACGACAAATATTACTGTTTCTACAACGAGCGATGCCGACAAACTAATTTAGTTGCTTCAAATTCTTAAATATAAATATTATTTTCTTATAAAATGTGCGTACTCCTAAGACGTTCGGTTTGCTCCTGCTAAGTTTGTTGGTACTGTTGTCATCGGCCATTCGTAACAGCGAATGTGGTAACTCGTTTCTGCGATTTAGAAAGCGCGCCAACTTCAAAAAAGGACAAGAAATTCTCTTCGCGAAGCCTGTAAACAAATTATTTTACGCGAATATATTGAAGTTATTTGAATATTTTTGTATGTGCACTAAGTGCAGCTCATGAATTCTAGTACATTAAGAGATGACAACTTTCCCGCAATGCCTGCCTTCGCAAGTACAAGAGCGAAATCTTAAAGAAACTGCACTATCAGTGCTCATCCATTTAAAACTATTGAAGTGGGACTAATTATTAGTATTTTATTAGTGGCCGCCAAAGAGCAACTACTTTTCCAACCTGTTAATATCGACATTAAATGTAAAAATAATTTATTTAAACGCAAAATATTTTAATATTTTAATTACAATTATTTGTTTTCTAATTTATGCTTCTTCCTTCCTAGCGTCTGAAGCAGTTCTACTCATTTGCAATTATAGTAATAAATTATTCAGGTGAATTAACAGAAGTATAGCTTGAGTCCCAGCGTATTTTCCTAACGGAATATGTGTCATAGGGAATAAGGGATTGGATTATATATCAAATATACGTATAGAATTGAGTTCAATATTTTTTGTCAAGTTATGCTAATTGAAATAGAAAGAGAAATCGAGTATCCATTAACTATATTTGTATGAACTTTTAATAACCTGTAGTGTTCAACGTGGTACTTACCTTCAATTCTGCCACCATTCTAAATATCCAAATGAATAAAACATAAGTTTTAATATAGATTACGACATGTTTCACTGTTCAGTTAAAACTTTATTATTGCATTGTCTACTCTGGGTACTCTATCAGTGCATCATTTCTGAATAGAATGCCCAAACTGTTTGGTACTGACAAAGGAAGTAAGCTACTGCTCTCACTCAGCATTAATGAGTACATCACCTAGAGTAACTTGTTCATATCCTATGATTACGTTCACTTATTAGCTTTAAACTGCTGTTTAACTATATATATTGGTTAAGTTCCTTGAAGAGGACTTCATGATATACAGCATTAATTTTTGTTCAACTTTTGAGTTTATTTTAATTACGCACTGATTTCACGGGGGTTCCTTATTTTAACTTTTATACTTTTTGACTTCTTAACTTTAAATATTTTTTATTGTTTTTTATGTTTTTTTATTGTTTTTTATTGTTTTTTATTTTTTTTTTTAATTATTTATTTTTTTACGTGTTACATTTTACATTTTACATTTTTGTAAGGCCAAGCTAAGGCACGCTGCGTTTCATAATGTCTTAAGTTTAATTTTAGTTAATTTTAGTTAATTTTAGTTTTACTTCAATATTTCAAAACGTTTCTTTAATCCGTTTAAGCTTGTTTAGAACTCATCGATATAGTTGACACGTCCTAATAGCAATTCTCTTCCCTTTAATCGGTTTAGTTGCAAGTGGTACCTCAAATGCGATTTGACGTTGTCTTGATTGTAAACATTTAGTCCCCCAAGTTTTACGTTTTGAAGTTTTGAACCAAGATTTCAGTTTTCAGTTTTCAGATTTCAGATTTCGTTTAGTTGAAGTTAGATTAGGAATCGCTTTATATTTTGCTAGTCTCAGTCAGATGCCTCTGAGTGTTTTTTTTAGAATTATATATAATAATATATATTAATTTTTTTTTTTTTTCTTTAATTTCTTTTAATCAGAGTAGCGTCTCTTAGTATTATTTTGTATTATTTAGTATTATTTAGTATTATTTAGTATTATTTAGTACTATTTAGTATTATTTAGTATTATTTAGTATTATTTAGTATTATTTAGTATTATTTTATTTTGTTTAACATTGAACTAAGATACTTATGTTGAATTTGATTTTTGTTCAGTTTTATTAGATATTAGATTATGTAGAACTTATTACTTATTACTGATTACTTATTACTGTGATTACTTATTACTGATTACTGGTTACTGATTACTTATTAGTTATTACTTATTTAATTATTATTAATAATATACAATATTGAAGTGATGTGAGTTTTCGATGTTATATATGGTATGTACGTAGATATATATATATTAATATGTAGAGCAAATGCTAGCTATATGGTAAGTGGTATTTAAAACTGTATGTGCCGGTGTCAGTGTGGATTTTTATTTCAATAAGACGAATTTTGCTTTTGGTTGTGTGACGTTGCTGGGAAAGTTTCCAATTATTCTTAGCTTTAATGCTTATTGTTTTTGCTCTTCTTGATTTCGTTGGGATTGTTTAATATTGTGTGGGTGTGTGGTTAGTGTGTTCAGTGTGTCTTCATTCGTGTCTGATTTGAGATACTTCTTGGTCTTTTATTTGTTGTCATTTATTATGAATTTCAGTAGTTATTTAAGTAGAGTTATTCCAAACGAAACATCTCGATTGATTATATTATAATATATATTAAAGTTTTTGCATATATAGATATATATATATATATTTGTGTGTATGTATTCGACTCCAGTTACTTTTGTTTATTAATTCGAAAAAATTTTGTTTATTTTTAATAATTTTTTCAAATAATTTGTTACTAAATTTTTTTTGATTTTTTTTTATTTTGGTTTATTTACTATTAAATTTTTGCTTACGTTTTTTTTGTTGTAATTTAATTTGTAATTTCGAAATTGGTGTTTTATAAACTTTGTTTTGTACTTTGTGTTTCCAAATTTTATAAATATATTCCGTTTTGTTTTCGACAAGTTTTGTTTAAATATTTCTCCGTATCCGTACTCGGCTTAAGGCTTAGAATTAATCAAGTGTTTGTTTTTTAGGTTTTTGTGTCCAGTCTATTAGGATAAAACTAAGGTGTGGATGATTTCAAATGAATTCTATTGTTCTTTGTGGATGAATTTCGTTAAAAACTTTGCTGGTCTATGGCATTTAGTTTAAATAAAGATGGCCTGCGAAATGAGAGCAGATATTTATTAATTACAGCATAATAATTACGTGTCTATATTTTAGGTTGTTGCACTGGCCAAAAAGTATCAAACTGAACGGAACAGAATTTCGATGGCAAATCAGACAAATCTGCCTGATTAACTTCAGCAATGTTAATGTTAAAAATGTTAAAAATGTTAAAAAATATGGGATTCAGTTCAGTTATTGACTTATTGACCAGAGCAAATGGCACTTTTAAATACACATTTAATGTTTATTTTTTTTTTTTTTTATATTAATTTTATATTTTCTATATTTGATTTCACTTGCTTTACAAAACTCTTCGCAAACTTTTCACATATTTAATAGATGCTTAGAATTTTTAAATAATTATTTTAAAACAATGAAAAGTTTTGCTTTTTCAGTTTAATTTTACTATTGCATTTGTGTTGAGTATTAAATAATTAGAAAAATTTGCCGGAAAAATATATTGTGTGTGTTGCGGAACGCAGATATTGGCTTATTATGAGTTGAAAAAATGGTGAGCATAGCCAAAACGTTAAAAAGCCTATAACTGCAGCTTGCATTTCTGTAGTAAAATGGCATCGAAATCAGAAGTGGCGCCAGCATCAATAACAGCGCGAGACATTCACGTTGACGTTTGACGTTGACGTAGAATCTGAAGCTAACAGCGACGTCGGTTATGGTGGCATCAGCATTTACTTTATGAAATAAATGGTCATTTCCTTTATCGAAAATTGGTTTTTGTGAATCAAAACCAATAGAGACAATAATAATAGTAATCACCCGAGCTGCGTTGCTTTCCTCAGCTTTCCTCAGCTCAGTTTAGCTCAGTTCAGTTCAGCTCAGTTCAGTTCAACTCAGTTCAGCTCAGTTCAGCTCAGCTCAGCACTATCGACACCAGGTGCAGCGTATCCTTCGAACTGCATTTCGCAGATGCGTTACTGCATTATAAGCTAATGGAAGTCACATACGCTCTTATATTCACACCCACCAATACAAGCACAGATGCTTGTATTGCAGTCGCCAATGGTACTGCACAATGCACCAGCCTATATGCAATTTAGTTACATTTGCCGACTGCAATTTATGTTGTAATATCCATCGATTTGTGTTTGCTTGCAAAAGCACTTTGTTGGCCATTGCACATTGCACATCGCACATCGCACTTCGCACATCGCTTCATTCCAATTCATTTTATGCGCAAGCCTTCAAAAGTGACCGTTTACAAACACGCATCTGGTCAATATACATACAAAATACATACAAAAATGGATACATTCATGATCGCTGCCTTGCAGTTTCCAAATAAGTCGTCTTTTACATAAACAAAACATTAACATTAACATTCTAGTTAAGAAGAAGCACAAATATACATTTTAATAACAACAAAAATTCTAATAACTTAATATAGAAAAGATAGTAAGAGTGAAACTTTGAAATTTGAATTTTTGTATTTATTTCTCAATTCTGAGTTCCAATAGTTGTAAAAATACTTTAAAATCTTTCTTGTATATTAAAAGATTAGACTTCAGTCAGTTTAAATGCACTGTCTCTGAGAAATGATTCAAATTCAAAGGATTCAAATGACATGATGTATTTAAACATTAAATAAAACCCTGGTAATAGGTACGAGGCTATGCTTTAGAATAGACGTAGGACTATCTATTAAAATGTGTGTGTGTAAGACCACTGAAAGAGAAGAAATAAAGACTGACATTTTTGAAGTAAATTCATTTAAATGTTAACTGTTTTATATACTGTTATAAATGACGATGCCTTGACTAAGTATCGAATAAAATTTTGAATTTAATTTTCGGATTTTTAAATTACTGACCCAACGCCTCATCCCACAAAAAATATAGAATACTGTACAGAAAACTTCAGTCCAAACGATTCGTATTAAAAAGCTGAGTTCGATATTTGTTGTTGGGGTCGAATCATTGCTACTTATTATATTATTTTTAAATATTATATTCTGAATTTAATATTTTGTTTATATCAGTAAATTATTGTAACATAATAAAAAATGGCAGGGTTGGCGACAATATATGGTATGTACAATAGCATATACTTTGGATATGTTTATATAAGCTTATAATTATTTTCATATATGCACGCACAATTGATATATAATTATATACCGGACGCAAATAAATGTATGTGTGATTATCACTTATCTCCAGTCTCATGTAAGGATATAATAAATAAGCACGTAACTGTACAAATGCAAAATGCATTCGAAGCTCACCAATCCATTGCATTATGCGTTGGAATTATATGGTGATGTAGTAAGTGGCGGTGGTGGTGCTGAAGGTGGGAGTATGTATGCTCAGCTAGGTAGATGCAGTAGCTGTCGACGTCTGTTCTCAGTTGGCTTTACTATTGCATAAGTATTCCAATTCCAGTTAGAGTTGCATCGGTGCAATTGGAATGGTCAATGCAGTGCTCTCTCTTCTGTTTAGTTTCGAACAAATTGCATTTTAACGTACTAAAAAATGGTAATACCGATTTTCAGAGTTGCATTAAATAAAATTATGGCGCAAACGCATAAGTTGAGTGATATGTAGAATTTCGAAAGAACAGAGCTACAATTTTGTTGCTACAAAAATACATTAGACAATGCTTCAGACGCTAACAAGACCTGCTTCGCGTCTGCACTACTAACATCGCCACATATGGATGGCTTAGCCAATTTGATGCAACTTTTACAATAAACTTTTTTTCCTGTGGAATGTGTTGAATTTCTGGTAGTAATTTTTTAGTTTCTTTCGATGTAGATCTACAATATCCTTCCCTATATGCATCAACAAACAAAGAATATTAAATAAGTAGTATAGAAGTGGTACAGAGACCACTGGATAGACGGTGTTGATTGATGTTGGCGAAGATGGAGGTTTTCTTCTTATGCACTGTTTCCGTTCGAAACAGTATCAACCGAAGCTATAACCTTGACATAGCCCCAAACACTGCCTGTTAAAGTAGTTTCTCATATAAATGAACAAAAACTCTTGTTGCTGACATGGTGAATGCTCACGAATTCCATGTGGCCGAAGTGTGAGTACGTTTTGCATTTGTTGGCGCTTCATTGCAAAATGGTTCGCAATGCTGTGATTGTTAACTGAAATGCATTTTCATAAATACTTTGAATAGTAACAATTCCTCTACGATCTTAATAAAAAAACACTAATCTTAAGAGAGATATTAAATAAAAATAGATTTAATTCCTGAAATAATTAATTGGATTCACTTATAGCTTTGGAGTATTAATCAAGTCTTTAGCAGCAATATTATTCATCACCATTTTCATCATCATTCATATACCTCCAATTTTGGATACCCATTTTTCTGATATCGTCGGTCACATTGTAGACCCATCTTATACGTGGCCTACGCCTGCTATTGTCGTTATACGGTGTGAAACGGAGTATTCGCTTTTATGGTCTATCATCCGCCATTCTCATGACGTGAGCAATATTATTAAATTGCAAATACAAAAATGAAATATGTTACTATTGATAGACGAGTCTTACAAATATTAATCAAAAGCATTTATGATTATATTGAGGCTATTTGAGTCAGTGCACCTGAGCACTTTTACTCTCTATTAACTGCGAGGTTTCTTCAAAACCCCTCTTAGCGCCTTGACTGGATTAATATTTATCACTTCATCAGACTAAGCAATAATTGACCTCAGATCTGCATACCTCCCCGAGGAGCCTGTAACCATGCTGAGATTTGATAACGCGGCGTTGGTAAGTCTGTCAGATTTCGCAAATAATTTCAGGGCTCTATCCTTTATGTATTTTTTGATGGGGTCATTCGTCCTAATGACCCCATCACCAAGGAAAACCAAGGAAAACTTTGAAAAGTCTTCTCAGAGCCTGGCTTTGTGCAATTTCTAACAAAAGCATTTATATAAAATATGTAAATATTTTACAAAGTCTCATATTTCCTACATGAAGGAAGGGACATTCGATGATGGACCGTGCATAGGTAATGCTGCTTCAAGTACATCGAAATTTGCATTGTAGAAATTTACTTCATTTAATGCTTCCTACATTGAATATTGATTTTACAGGGCATGTGAAAATCTTAACAATCTAAATTGTCAGTATTTTGCTTGGCTTTACTTTGCTGCCAAATCAGGCTCCAATCACATTTTTTTCGCAAACTAACATAAGATAAAGATTAGAAAATCAATATAGAAATGAAAAACTTTAGCTAACAGCGTCCTTTGGGCGATAAGGAGCTATTTGTAAAAATACATGTACTTGGTACGTCGTTATTTGAGTAGTTTGATCGGTTGACGTTGGGACTGGGGGCACGAATCTGCGTCATATAAATAATTCGCCGCCGCATTCAGTGTATGTATGCGTGTTGCATTGCATTGCATTGCAGTTGCATTTGCATTAGTTTATTTATCGTTGCTTAGGTGTGTCTGATAGTCCGAGTGTGTTGGTCTGTGCAGCGTTAAATTCGCAATCTGAAAATAAAATGCATTTCAGTATGTAATTATGTATGTACTTATGTAAAGATTTATGCATTCGAACAAGTCATTGTCAACGCAAGAGGAGCAGCTACGCACAGTTGGGTTGCGTATGGATGTGTACACATTTTAATTATATAATATGTAATATATATTTAATCATATAAACAGTGTTGCATGTATTACATAGATGCTGTGTTATGCGTTTTTATCTACTTGTTTCTTTGATATACATACTTAAGCTATTGGAATAGAGTTTTTGGCTACATGGTTCAGCAACGAAAAAGGCAACATCCAGTAATTTGGAAACGTACTGAATACTGACTTTTAGGTAGCAGATTGCTAGCAGTTATCTGGTCTGTAATATCCAAACTTCATAGCTGTATTAAAAATATAGAATTTGATAGCAGTAATATATGTATATACTTCCGTGGCATCACAACGGACCATTATTTGAACTCAAGTGGGCTTTGGACGAAAGGCCGCTACTTCAACTGGACCTAACCTAATGCAAAAAGTTCTTGGTAAATCTTTAAAATGTAATAAAGCTGTAGATATAATTATTTTGTAGCGATTGTTAATAAGGTGCTCAATTAAGTTTGTTATTCCAGTTCCAATGACTGAAATCAAGTACTTTTTATTGGAATTATGAAAGCATAAAATATTTTTGAACCATTTTTGACAGTGAGTCAATACGATTGTACAAGTTAGCACTTTTTCTCAAATGTATCTCAACCAAGCGATGCAATGGAATACCCTATGCCGACTTTGGCGCAACCAAATCAATAAACAAGCTTCAATGCATCTCATACCATATTTAAGGAATTCTGCAAGATTTGATTCGGTTTTATTGGTATAATCGTGACTTTGTTTTTGTAAAACTTGCACTTTTATTTAATATTCAAATGCACTGGTCACTGGTACTACATTTCTTCTTTAAATATGAAAAATGATGTCGACACATTGAGTCGTTTATCTTTTGGAAGAAGTCATACCTAGGTGAGATTATATGTATGTTTATTGTTTTTTGCTTCATAATTATTGTAATTTTTGTAAAAGCCTAAATCGGCGATATTCAGAAAATTGTACTGCGTTTTTCATTAAATGAAACCTTGCATTTTATTATATTTATGCACTTTTTATTATTGAATAAACATTTTGGTTTATTTATTTCTTCTGTTTTAAATAGAAAATTTGATATAAAGCAATTTAAATAGCTTAAATGTCATCGTCTTTTTTCATTGGCGTTAAAGCTAATGACAGTCTTGACCTTCTTTACAGCAGTTTCCTGCTGTTATCGCTTCTCGAAAGTGTTTTCCACTTATATCAAATCTTATTATTTCATCTTAAATCAGATCCCAACAATCTGGCAGGATTTGGGAAAAACTACAGTTCTTTATCTATCCATAATAGGCGAATTATTGACTTTTCCTAAATCCTATTTGCAGTGATGATTTTTGTACATGCAATAACAAGTCGTGGGACTTATGAATAGGCCTAAATTGTTGAAATTATTAATTACTTTAAAAATGTTATTCATTGCAGTTAGATTTTTACAGATCTACCATGTATCATGTGCAGGTTGTGTAGCAGCAATATTGTTATTTTTTCCCAAAAATATAGTTTTTAGTTCGATCACTCGAACTAATATATATATCTACTCCACATCAAAGAGGAAAAGTTCTGTTGAGAATATATCACCATGTTGGACGTTTGAATTTATTCCAAGCTTATGGAGCTTCGTCTTCTCAATTTCGGCTTGAGTGTAGACTTACGAAGATATTTTACTCTATAGATATAAATGCAACCAAAAATGAATTAGCGCGGTAGGGCACAGTACATATTATTCTACAAAATTGGTCTTAAAAACCACAGTGCTTACTTTCAATATAATTAAAAACTAATAAAAACAACTAAAATATATACTTCAGAACTCATCGACATCATCAGCAGTTAAGATAGTTCCCACAAACAAATTGGCTAAAATGTGGCTATCAAAAATGTCTACAGGCAGCATCTGAAGCAATGAATAATTTTTTAACTAACATCTATATTGTCTTATCTGCTACTACGAAAATAATAAAAATAAGGAAAACTACGAGCTCACTCCAGTATGAAACTAAACTAAACCGTATAACAAATGGATTTCAAAAAATCTTTTGAAATGACAAAGAGGAGGCAATGGAAAAATCCAACAAATTATCAACTATTCGACATCAACCATCTCTTAAAAATGCAAATAATAAATAATAAATAATAAATAAATAAATATTTATATTATTTCCTTTATTTATTCTTTCAAGTTATTTGCTTGAGATGGTGAATAGGTTTTAGAGAGATGTTCACAGAGATGTAAGTTCTAGATCTCTCTGAAAATCTCTCTAAAATCCATTCACCAAATCTAACAAATAACTTCAATGACTAAATAAAGGGAATAATATAAATATGAAGAAGAACATTAATACGAAAATATCAGCCGCGAGATAATAATCTATAAATGCCACTAACTACGAGTATTTCGGAACTGTTTTGAATGTAGAGCTTACAATAAAATATTTTCCAATCGCATGGAAGTTGCCGATGTAATAGCTGTACTTAAACCCCGAAATGACTACACAAGCTACATCTTACAGACCCATAAGTCCATTATTTGTAGTGTTCAAGTTATTACACACTGTTTAGATTTAACATTTCACTGTTGAATAAGTATACAGAGTAACAAATAAGATATCATCTGAAATTAACATGAAAAATATTTAATCTAAGCGGTATATTAAGACGTTGTGTATTCATTCGACAGCGTATGACACAAAGTATTACCTATTACAGAAGTTAAAATACCTATCGATTATTATACAGTTATATCAGTGACAGATATTTCTATCTTAAGTAACAAGGTAAATGTCCTGTACTCAATTAATGGAAGCTGACTTTTATATATAGCTGGTATACTCACTCCATCATCAAAAGCATATCAGCTGTGAGAGAAATTTTGAACACAGAAAGATTCACCGAAAATATTGATATATATATGTACATATTTATATGCATATATATATGTATATATATGTACATATGATACATATGATATATGTTATTATAACATATATATAATATAATTTTTATAACACAAATAAGAGCTTCTATATAAAGTTCAAATAAATTCAAGTAAATTTTTTGTCCACGCTTGTATTTCGTTAGCTATTAAGGGTGGAGGAACTTTCGGTGTGGATGCTTGATGTTTTAATTGGATCAAAAATTTCATGTTGTTCTTCTTGATTAATTATAAATTATATATAAATAATTTTTTAAATTATGCTTAAGTTCTGAATTTGAAGTATATAGATTAGAAAATAAAAAAGTTTTTCCAACAAAAATCTGTGGCTGATTAAGTAGTATATATGATAGCTATATTTAAATCTGAATCGATATTTATAGAACTGCGGTTATATTCAATGGCCTTAGCACGTCGAGCTTTTAATGAATATAATCGTATATTATTTTCAGGTCTTACGACTTTCAATTCAATGGGTTACAAAAATCTGGTCAAACCTAGTGTACCCATTTTAAACTTTTTGGTGTAAAGGATAAAAAACAAATAATGTAACTTTATATAATCTTATATATTGAGTCCAAATTGCTTTGAACAACATTAATTAGTGTTAATAGACATCTGTAATGCATATGAGAATTAATAAAAAATAACTTTCTTTAACCTTATAGGAGTGTTTCAGTCCAATTTAGGTGATATCCAAGAAGAACCAGATCTGACACAGCTCTTTGTAATATCGGACCTCCTTTTTAATAAACTAAATATATGATCTAACATATACCATAAATTAAATTTCTAATCTAAATGCTATTTTGTTGATATTTTTTGAATTACGTTTTGAAATATTCATCTAAACTAAAAAAAGTGAGATCAAAATTCTTAACAAGCAAAAGAAAACTTTGGATTTTTGTCCACTTCTGCCACACTGTGCTTCGGGCTCACATGGGCCTTGGTCTAATATTATCTGCTTTACTTTTAATTTCACTTATAAATATATTGGATATGAGCGGATACGGTAACTAACGTTTTACTTCCGATTTGACGTTTTAGTCCTATATCTCCTAAAGAGCAAATACTAGAAAAAATAATTACCTTTAACGAACAGAATTATATTGTCCACACGGACTCTGAAAAAATAGGATAATTTACATCACGTTGCTAGAAGAACTTTAACAAGACTTGAACACAAGTCGTCCTAGTATCACTCTTTGAAATTTGTTATTTTAATATCAAGCAAATTATTATACATAGAGTATTTCAAAGTTAATAGAATTTTTTAAAAAGGTGCTTATGGTGAGGCAAAAGGTTTCAACAGTTTACGTAATAACTCTGCAAATGCAGGATCCACGATACCGCCACTTGTACTGTAATTGCCATTGGAAGAGAATAAAATAGAATAGAAGCAAATAGAATAAGATAGAACAGAAGAGAAGAAAAACCAAAGATCACTTTCAGAATTCCTGTAATGACTTGAAAGCCTCTATAAGCAATTTCGAATATGATAACCGTGGTAAGTTATCCCAATTTAGTTTTCTCTATTTCTCTTCTTTTATTGACTGAGTGAGAAGAAATTATCCCTTCTTAAGACACAGAATGGTTGCGAGTCTTTAAATAGAAAAGCTACTCCTTTCTTGATAAATTTTTTTGCAATTTCGTTATCAAAAATATCAACGAATGTATTCCGTAATCTATGTGGATCTTACATCTGACTATTTTTGACTTTCAGTTTTTTAGTTATTGCGTTCTATAAAACTAAGCTTTGATTATGCGCATTTGAGTATTGTTTACGTTGGTTTAAGCCAACTATAGAAAGATCGGAACTTAGGCTAGTGAGTTAAGCACATTCACAAAAGACTGCACTTTTTTGCTTAGATGCCTTGTTCCATGTAACGCATTGAGGTAGTCAGCACATGGAGAGGAAAAATGAATGAAGCATAATAAAATAACAGTGAATGATCGTTTTGTTTATCTTCTGATGGACATTTTTTGTTAATAATAAACTTTATCGATCGTTATTATGAAACTGTTGCTAGGTTAGCGGTATAACATCTGCTCACCGTTGCACTTGGTTAACTTAAGCAAACTGCAATTGAGTTCGCAGTCGTTTTTCGCTTTTTTCTGCATTATAACATTATAAAATATCAACTACAATTGCAACTGATAACTACACATTTTATTCTGGGGCATTACGTACATATTTGCCGTTCTTCTTCGGGAACACAAGTAATAAGTAATTTCTAATTTTCTTCTTAGGAGTAAGAGTTCTTGGTTTTGAAACTAAATAACATAAATGATCACGTTTGTGTGCAATTACTTTGAAGCGCTTTTCAATTGACGCACCTTTGCTCGATTAAATTATGCAAATTAGGTGCGTCACAACACACATATGTATCTCATAAAAGGGAAAGTAGCTTTTGTTTCTTTGAAATAATTTATATGCTCATATTCCGCTATCAACCCTTTTCGGAGAGTTGACTGTCATCGCAATTGAAACGTTGATCTGCTGGCTGGCGATCGCTACAAAATCAGTGCCACTGTTTGTTCCGTTTGTCCGTTACCTATGTGCAGCTACGTAATACTTGCGCGGGTATTAACACGTGAGTTGATGTATGCTTGTTTTACAGTTACCTTACAGTTACCTCATATTGGCCGAGCATAACAGACGGACATAATGCTGGCGGATGGATAGTGAGGATATGCTTTGGGATATCAAACATATGCAATTGTATTTGCTTGCATTTAAATTCAGTTTTCTGTTTTCTGTTTCTCATAACAGTTTTTGTTTTTGAGCAGATGTTTCGTTCAGAACTCAGATGCTCCCTCGAATAAAATTAGCGAAGTTAATCACTGACCCTTTTATTGCATAAAAAGTGAAAAGAAATGGCTATTATTGTAGACTTAAAAATATTTTCTTCGCCAGAAAATAAGTACATATGTAGGTATGTATATAGCGAAGTAGCTTTGCTAATAAGTGACAGAAAATAAGATATGGATATGGATATGGATATTAGTGTCTGAGTATTTATTAAATACGTATAATGCAGTGAAGAACATTTGTACATACATAGGTTAATAAATTCTTAATACAAACATTCAACCAATGCTATGGAATTGCTGTGGAAAAAATCAATCTCGATGCCTATATTTTTAAATTCAAATTCAAGTTTGCCTGTTACTCAGTTCATTTGAAACCGCTTATAATAGTAGCGACCCGAAAAGGTACTTTATCCACAGATATTAGTGAAATTAATGCATCTCCCAAATCAGACGAAGACTTCTTTCCTCTACGCTGTCAACCAAAAAATTAATATTGAATATATACGCCAATGGACTTCTGCTTCATGGCTGTAATTTTCAAATTTTGGCCTTTTTCAATTGAATTTAAAGGTTCATATTAAAATTTAAAATTTTTGCCATCTTACTCTGTTCATTTCTTTCCCAAAAAAACAAAATATGATATATTCAAACAATTAAATTGGTAAATCGTCCGAGTGAAAGAAAAAATTACAAAATAAACAAACAAAATGGCAACTTAAAAAATCCAAATCGGTATTCTTAAAGTTTCATTGTCCTTTTTGTATTCCGTTTTGGCACAACTTTTTTTAATGGAAGTGGGTTTGGGGTGATATTACACGAAACTTTACCCTTTACCACCCTTCATTTTTATTAACGTTTTCTGTATGTACTCAGGAACAAAATAAAAAATAAATACAACTTCGACTGAAATGATTGATTGTTTCTTAGAAGCTCCAAAGGAAGCTCCATGTTCAGGTCCAACAAAAAATTCTGTTTTATAAAAAAAAGTTTACATTTGACGTAAGAGTTTAAACAGTACAACTCCAGCAGAATTCTATAGAACGGAGTCCAGCGAAGTAGACTCGTTCACATTCTACTCTTCTGTTGAGCAAACCACATAAAAATTGTAGAGTGCAAAATACTTTCGACCAATGTTTTCGTTCTCTACTTGAAAAATTGTAATTTTTAATTAAAATAATAATTTATTTCCTTTTTGAATGTACTTTTGGGAAAAACGTGCGAAAAAGGACTGTTTGGTTTATAATTAAGTTGTGCAGCTCCATGGTGATATTTTTGTATGTATGCATAGAGTCACGAAAGAATTTATGATAAAAACATTTTTTTGAGTTCAATATTTAATAAGATTTTTCAAGTTTTCTCCAAAAATGGAGAAAAAAATAAAAAAATTTTAAAATTTATTCTAATTTATCCCCATAGTCAACATAGCGAACATGACCCAAAAGTTCTATATATCACATATTCAAATACGCAACAAGTAAATAGGGTTCTGCATCCACTATATCAATCACTAGAAACTGTATTTACCAAAGTAAATCGCTTTCCTCTGAAATTATATCACAAAATCAAGCAATATGTGACCATATACTTTCTTATAAGAAACTGCCATTTTAAAATCCAATAAAGTGCATTGTGATATTAAAATATCCATCCGCTAGGATCACTGCATGCAATACTATATGGAAAGGTCTTTTATGCAGACACTGATGAGATCAGAAATTCCATCCGCTAGGATTACAGTGTGAAATATACATAGAAAGCTGTTTCATGCAGACACCGATAGGATAAGACACTCCATTTGTTTAAGATAATTATCTGAACATCTATGGGTTAAGAAATTATATCCGGCAAAGGAAATTGTCCACTTAAAACAACATACTTTGTCTAAAAATAAAAAATATAGACTATCCAGACTATGCAGACGCAGATGGGATAAGACACTCCATTTGTTTAAGACAATTATGTGAATTATTAAATAGGCGACATCTATGGGATAAGAAATTATATCCGGTTAAGAAATTGTCCATTTAAAAGAACGTACTTTGTATTAAAAATAAAAAATATAGTCTATCCACATTGTCTTGTTAATAGTCATTAATTGTTGTCATAAACGGAGATTATGAGTTCGTCGTCTTTTAACGGAGCTTCCATTGTATTATTGTTTGATGAATAGATGGACAGTATTTACTTTTTTTTGTACTTAAGTACAAAAGTGCAGACGCGAGTTGTCGTTGGCCGCGTCTAGTAGTCTTTTCCAGCCAGCCCGATTATTTACTGTCGCTAGTTAGTAATGCCGAGTACATTCATATCATTGGTCACCTGTTTCTTCCAACAAATATGCAGGCCTTTTTTTCGCATTTGCTACCAGTGATTACCGAAGTAATTTCTTTCATTCGCACAACATGACCAAGCCGCTGGGTTTTTATTCGCTAAACTATGTCAATGTCGTGGTATAACTCGTACAGCTCGTAGTTCCATCTACTTCAATACTCATCAGCATAGATTGACAGTACTAGGAACCCTAAGTATTCTCTAGTATTGTTATTTCATAACTGGAGTTTATGTTGAATATTATTATGAACTATTTAGTGATTATTTATTGTGATGCGTTAATCGGTATTCAAATATGGATTAATTGGCATGAAAACTGCTTAGATTTTGATGGGTGATCTTCCTTAACGAAAAAACGTCCTAAGTAAGAGATCACATCTTGTGGCTCAATTAGCTGCTTTGTAAACAATTTCGCGTAATCGTTAAAGAGCGTATAAACAGGTTGTTCACGATCGTTTTTGCAACTGTTATGAGATCACGAGAAAACGTTTAACCCTTCGTATGCATTTCGCATTCAACTACAAAAGCACTTAAACGGCAAACATTTACAAACACCTTTCGACGCGCATTGTAGCATGAAAACGTATGTCGTGAGTTGCGGTTTATTCTCACAGAAGAGCATATTTGTAATAATAATAAATATCGAGGAAAAATGTTGTTTTAACAACGAATAAATAATAACCTTATGAAGAACTACGCAATGCCCGTGCGTTGTAATTGTAGTTATCATAACCGCAGGTCAGACAATCGCAGTTGACGTTGTTCCGTTAACCCTTCTTCAACGATAGTTTAACTTCCAATTTAATTGAAAAAGGTAAATTTTTGTCACGCATGCGCCATGTGCTATTCGAATATTCGAAGCAGAGCATACCCATCTTTTATAAGGATTGAGCGCGCTACTTAATTGTACATTAGATCAGTGCTTATGTCTGTTTCTACTACTATTTCCACTCATGGCATGTCACATTACATTAACCTGGTGATTTTGACAGTAGAATTTAATGTTTTTTCGGCGACCTCAAATTCAAATGAAAACACTTTTGCAATTTCTGCCTGTGCTACTCGTATTGACTATTAAAATCACGTAAACAATGTGAACCTCAAAGCTTGATACTTCCATTATAACGCAGAAAATTAGAGCCTCGGCATATTCTAATTATTTTGAATGCAATGTAGTCCAAAATAAAATCAAAAGTCTTGCGCTCCATTACGGTTTGTCACAAACTGCTGTGCAGGCATTAGAGAGTCTCGACGAATTAGGTATTGCATTAGGTATTCGCGAGTGAGAAGCGATTTTAAGAAATTTTAGAATAAGTCCAACATTCAAATATTCATTTTATATTCCTAGTGTTTGTGATTCGTGTTGTACATACAACGAGACAGTTAAGAAAACGAATGGATTTCGAGTGAATGAATGACTGAATTTTCGAATTTAAGCAAACGTTTTAATAGAGATTTGACTGTTATATGGTTATTACCATTAAAATAGTTCATTTTAGTTTAGATAATTATAGTTCAAAAATTTTTTTTTTAAATTGTCCTATTTTGCGTCTGGCGAAGTAGTTTTTTAAGTAGTTACGTAATAGTTAAGTAGTTTCTTGATTCTCTATAAATTTTTTAAATTACCTTTTGTAGTTCTCTTAAAATCAGAATTTTGAATTTTACTGGTAACTACGTAATCTATGTATTCTATGGATGTATGTAGCTCTATTCTGCGGTTGATTCTATGGTGGCATTTCATAGTTCCACAGCATTTTTGTGGATTATTGTTGATTATTTTTTTATTTTATTGAAATTAATAGAAAACTACATATTGATCTATTAGTTAGCATAGTTTAAGGTAAAATTTCTTTATTAAATATATGTGTATTACGAGCATATTATCAACTTTTTGACATGAGCATAGGCAAGACAGCCCGAAAGTTTATTCGAAATACAACTAACACTTACGTAGTAGTAATGGACTGATGATGAACTGTTGGTGAAGGTATGGGCAGAACTAGATAGTATTGTGCAGTAATAATAAATAATTTTAAAAACCCATTTAATGTGTAGACCAATTTTTGAATAAAATTTTATTCCTAAATAGTTATATTAATTCAGTGGAATCACTTCTTGATTTCTAATTAACCCTTCTGCTCTTAAGTAGAGAAATGCTATAAGGAATTATTAAATTAAATTTTAAAAATAATTTAAAACAATAATTTTCTTTTCTTGTCGTATTTTATAAAACATAAATGAATGTTGGTCCGTAAGAACAGAATGTCAATGGGCACCCATTTAATTAGACGTAAACTGTGTTTAAAAGAAAAAATATATTTATGTTTAGAGATTATGAACATCCAAAATAAACGTAATCTATATATAATATTATTGAAATATTAGAAAAATTTATTGCTCAGAGATATTTCCTTTAATAGATTCTTTTAAATCAGATAATTTTCCAAAAGTTAGTTAAGGTTTTTAGGCCAAAACTAATTTAGACACTAGTTTACACTATACTGATGTTAAACGAGCATACCGGATATTCTAAACAATGACACAAATGTCAGGGGTTCTCTTTAGATTTAGAGGAATAGAAATTACTTCGAAATTTTTTGAGGGTAAGAAAATGTTCAGGGATGTCTTCCATGCGCTTAAATAATTTTTTTAAGACCAAGAAAAACTTAAACAAGAATAAGAAAATTGTTTTAAAAACTCTATTGTTAACGATGGGTATTAAATAATTTTTTTATCATATAAATCAAAAAAATTTGAGGAAACTCCATATGAAAAAAAAATTCCCAACTACAGGATAATACTAATTGAAAGGAGCATATACTTAGATCCGATGATGTTTAAAGATAATTAGAAGATTGCCCAACATACGCAAAAGTGTGAGCTCTAATTTCCGGATAATAAGGAAACATTTAGTGTTAAAAACTAAATATTTTTTGATAAAAATTAATCAAAACAAAAAAAAAATTTCACAATTTCATGTTTTGTATGGGATCATAACTAGAATAGATTAAAACACTAGAATAGACTAAAAAATTTCATTTTCATTTCAGACTTAGTCGATGATAGTATGTCAATTTCATTATATTTCAAGCTTAGGTGGTGTTAATGTTAATCACATTAACATACGAGTATGTTAGTATACTTTTTTCGAATCGGTAGAGTAAGCGATCCGAAATGAACACACCATCTTTAGATGCAACAGATGAAACCCTGGACAAATATTACTTGAAACAGTCGTTTGGGAAATAAACGTGGAAAATATTACAACGAATATTATGCCATCCAAAGGTTACTGAAGCGCCATAGATCGATTCATTACAATCATACTTAAACGGTAAAAAGATGATCTCAAAAACTGATAAATACGACGAACAGGAAACAAAAAAACGTAAGCGAGGTCTGGTCGCAGGCTTTCCAAAAAAATTTATCAATGGATAATCAACATAAGGAGCCTTGAAGTACTCACAATAAAGTTTCACGACAGAAATCGGGCATTCATTGATTTTCTTCTATTTATTCATTGATTTTCTTATTGATTAGGATACACTTATTCTATATATGGTATATAGAGATATACTATGGCCGAAAGTATTTTCGTTATATTTTCTTCTTTCTTCAAAACAACTATGGTATTATGTGTATTCAGACCTTTTCCTCTCCGTTTATTAATTATTAACATATGTAGTATATAATGTAATAATTATATTATATTGTATTATACTACACAAGCGGTTGGAATTGCAGAAAATGGTGCTTTTTTAGTAAATTGCAAGGCCTTCACTCTGATAGATACGATTTTTTTTCTACGTGGAAACCTTACGATTAAGGGTTCGCTTGGCGTGAAAGAAAGTTCGAATAAAAAAAATGTGTCTTATAGGACACTGCCTCGACTCTGCTTTCGACCCTGCATTTTTAAACTATATTTCTACCCTGCACTTGATGAATGACGGTGTGTGTGTGTGCATGAGAGTGTATGAGTGTATGTGTGTATAGGCACTAAAATCAAACAAAAAAAAATGAGAAAATAAAATGTAAGAAAAAACGCAACCAACCACCAACAACTCTGGCGAACGTAAAAGTCAGGCTCAAGGTACCACTTTTGCGTTTATAGTTTTCAGGTAACCATAAAAAAGGAGGGAGGGACTTCTTTTCTATTTTTTGTCGATCGAGAAAAAATCAATTGTGTGTTTTGTGTGGTTGTGTGTGTCGATTCGCATGGTGGGTTTGTAACAGAATCTTTGTGCTTTAATGTGTGTCTGGACGCACATGAATTAATTGTGAATTGTGAAAAATTTCAGTCAGTCTTGAATTTTCTAACAATTTAGTTGCTTTCATACAACAACACAAAACGTATTGTAAGCACACAGTTGTGAAACAATTTATCTGTACAAATTACAAACACATAACAATGAAGGGAAGTAAGAGCAAAACCATTGTCAGACCTTGAAAATTCTCTTATGTACATAAAATAAAAGAATTTTTTCGATGTGATGAGCGCCATCTCTTAGAGAATAGCGACAACTCTATAATAATGGGATTTTTTCATATAAATTATAAAAGTTTTTTTTAAATATAAAAGACTTGAAGTCAATTTAGGAAAGGGGAAATAATATCTTGCACATAGTTACTCCCTGGTCGCGACTACATGTACATATGCTTGTGACGTTCCTCCATATCGTCCATATCGCAACTATTTTGAGAAATTTTAAACAAATCAAACTCAGCTAAATTAAAATAGCCGATTAGAATAATAAAATTAGGAATAAACTTTTCAGTATCGGCGTCTTAAGAGGCTTGAGAGGTCTTCAATTTTCCCGTCCAGCATTCTATCAAATACATTCACAACAAAAAGCAATTATATTCAATTCGATAAATATACGCTTAAATCCGATTTGTGCAAAATAACAAAAACAAAGAGTAACTAAAATGCTACGGACTGCCAAAAAGGCAAACATTCAGAAATTCCCACGAGATCACGGCACATAATTGCCGCGATTTGTTGCCTTTTAAGTGCGTTTTTCATTGAGACTTTTTTGCATTTTTTTGTTGTAAGAATAAAGCATAAAGCGCTTTGTGTAATCATTTAATTTTTTTCACTCCTCCAAGAGCACATTTACACGTAGCATAGTACACCAACACTTTCACTGACCACAAAGTCATGTTAATTAACAATTGGCCACAGTTGCACAAGGCTTGGGCCACCATTCACGATGTACGGTGTACGGCGTACGGTGTACGGTGTACTGTGTATGCCGTACGGTGTGCGGTGTGCAGCAGTGAAGCAAAAAATCGAAGAAAAAAGCAAAACAAACTTCGCCACTTTTTGCTTTCCCATTTGCTTTTAATGTTTCAATTTGTTCGGTGCTTTTGATTCGGCGGTTGTTTTTGCATTCCGAGGTCGTGTTTTCGGTGTTCTTGCGACCATTTGTTCAGCCGAGGTTTGAGTTGGTCGACTTGAAATTCACAGCTTCAATCCCATCTCCCGAACCCATTTTCCAAGCAACGACTGAGGTCAGTTAAATTCAATTGCAATCGTTTTCGTCCTTCGTTTTTATTTTTGTTAATTTGATTTCATTTTTTAATGTCTAACACGGATTTCCCACAAAAGAGGCAAATCATTTATGGTAAAATGTGAAGTACGCTTTACATTAATTATTAAATAACTATTGATATTCTCTCCGTAGTCCAGGGGTATTAATAAGAATAGTTCCTTAATAAAAGAACTATTCGAATAGTTCAAATAATTTGCATTTCCTATATAGTTTGCATATAAAGACTTTATAGTTTCCAAATAATTACACAGTCTTGCAAAAAAAGTTTTTATAAATATTACTGTGCTGATTTCAAAACCTAAAACCGTTTTTGTTCATCTTTCTTATGCACCCATAAGAACCTGTTACAGGGTTTTAAATGTTTCTCTATGCGTTTAGAGAACTGTTTTCCTCAGTCACGTACATTATGTCCAACTTAATCATTCCTTCAACTTGATCATTCCACTGAAGACATGCTCTACTATTACGCCTTCTTCTTTTAACTACCGCACACACATTTTCCGCTGAAGCATCTTTATCCATTCTCACGATATTACCAAGCCAGCGAAGTCGTTGTATGTCGTAGCCAACTCGTAGACCACCAAAGATTTCACGAAAAACTCTGCTTTCGAAAACTTTCTGTCCATCACGTATGGTTTTTCACAAATCACATGTATTTTAAACATAATTAGTTAAATGAAACAATTCACGTAATTTTTTTCATTCGATATTTTTTTAAAACATACATAAATGTAACATTTTTTAAAATATCATTACAAACTATTAAATCCGAATAGTCTGATGACTAAAAATCCTTGTAGTACCTCTTTGCTTTTAATCAAAGATCATCCCTTTTCAGCATCCAGCAACAGTCCGGCTGCATATTAACGTTCCACTGTCCTCGATATCGTTTTGCACTTTCTTTCATATCATATCTTGATAAAATCTTTCGTCCTGAAAAAAGTACTCATTTGCAAGTGGAAAACATTTCTTCATTTAATTTTGTCTGAGATAAACCAGGGAATTGCATACAAAAATTCTTCTATTTTGGTAATGCTTTAACAAACTGTTTAATTAAACCTAATTAGGTGTGAAGAGGAGGAAGCAGCACTGTTTTTATATTTTCAAGACTCATTCTTTCAGTATATGTAACTGAAGACATTGTTTAACAGGTCATTCTACCATTCTTCCTTCTTCGGCTGTCCTATTTATAGGGAATACATGGATACTTTGTATAACTACTCTATTGACCAAGCAACATTCAACTGATCTTTAAGGCAAGTTAAATCGTCCATTTATGGCATAGACTGTTGAGTTTCGGCTCAAGATGTTCATATGTTTCTTTAAATGTAGCGAATATCCAACAAGCTGTCGCGCACTCTTGTTAGCATTTAAAATTTTATACGAATGTCTGACGAGACTTTCTAAATACTATTGAAGTTCGACGAAAGAGATTTGAAGAAATTAGCTGCAAAGTGTCGCACTACTATTTCTCCAGAGGAATAACTGTGTGAGAGCCTGAGGTGTTTGACCGCAGGGGAAAGTCTCAAGAGTTTGAAGATCCAATCCAGAAGAGCGCTTTCAAACTTCGTATATTGCATACCTAGAGTGAGTAATGCGTTATACTAAAACCTGTAGCATCTCTTTTTAAAAGCAAATTTAGTATTCATTTTAAAAGCATATTTTAAAAGAATTCAATTGAATTAAATTTTAATTAAATATTCCCTTTTTGATAGTGTTTATATATTTGACTTTACATTTTATATATTATACTAGATAACCCGACAAACGTTGCTTTGCCTTATAAATTATTTCTAGTTTCTAGATAAATTCTAGTGTAGACAAAAAGTAACTTACGTATTATAAATGTGTAAGTATGTGGTATATGCATGAAATAGGCATGGAGCGCTATGAACGAAAAGGAAAATAAAAATAACAAACTCCAAACAATATTATTTTTAAGTTATTATAGTTTATTTATTAAATTATTAATTTAAAATCAATAGATTTGTATGATACCAAGTTCCCTGGCAACAACTGTTGTATCTTCAAATTTAAATTGTCTTGGATTGACTGTTAATAATAATAATGATAATGGGCCAGTAACATTAACCAACAACAGTCGAAGATAAAAGCACTCAGTGTGTCTTGGATTAACTGTAAATAAGCGTTCGATTTAAATAAATTGAGACATGCATCAACTGGTGAAACTTGCTTGAGGGGCATCCATTTTTTTGTTTGAGCCCATGTGAAATAGCGTGGTACTTGTGAATAGAGCATTGTTCTTGCAAAGGCACCGAAATCATCCGTACTATTACACAATTCAAAAAATGCAGTGAGTGTAGATTTAGGTGGATTTGGACCACGATCAATCACTATCTCGTTCGTGAAAAATACACGCTGACCGTTTTCAAGATGGACGGCTAACTGAACAGCTGCTGGATTCCGTTCATGAATTAGAAAACCGAAGACACGCCAAGCAGCTTCATTGGAGCTGATGTACCGACCAATTTGGTAGAGCGTAATTTCACCGTTTTGGAGGAGCATTTACATATGTATTTTCTACTCTAAACACAGCCATATCACTGCCTTTATGGACATACTTATATATTTGATGCTCTTCACAGAACTGCAAAACTAAACATTAATATGAGCATTGTATGTCTTGCTTAGTAGAGGCGAAACCGGCACCACCCGCCATTGTCCCCCATTATCGGGATTTCTTCGACGATATATTGGATATCCGTCAGTATTTGTTACAGTATCATTAGTGAAATCTTTAAAAAAATTTTTAGTACATTTTCCATCTACCATGCAAGGCGAAGACGAAGACGAAGAAACGAAGTGGATGTAAATTTATATCAAAAAAATAAAAAATTTTTTGTTAAAGCAATAAGGATATTTTTGCTGGGTAGGGACTCCCTAATCACTTTAGTGGTATGAAAAATAGATAGTAGCCGATTCTCAGACCTACTGAATACGCAAATAAAATTTGGTAAAAATCGGTAAAGCCGTTTCGGAGGAGTTCGGTAACTAACATTGTGACATGGACATTTTATATATAAGACCGCAAACAGACATCGTTTGGCCTTGTGACTTATTGATGGTCTTTGCAAATGCCAATCTAATGGAAAATTGAACACATTTGAATTAAATTGAATTAAATTAAAATAAAACTTTTTCGTTTCGGAACTTGCCATTCAAAATGGTGGCTTCGATAATGTTTTTCATCAATTTTTTAATTACCAATCGCGTACTATTGCATAGCCGTGGTGGGTTCAAATTCCGAAGTAAAATAATCGGTGATCCAACTTTCAGTCGTAAAATGTGTGGTGGCATGCCTGGCAAATCCAGTGAGTTTAAAAACTTTGCTGGATAGTTTACAACTTCGTTTTTATCACAAACTGTATCGATCGATTTGTATGATATTAAGTCGCCCGGCAATGTCTGTTTTATCTTGAAATTTAATTCATCAACGTCCATGTTTTTTTGCTGCTAATGGCTCTTTCTGCCAGCCACCCATGATTTATGTATTGTATGTGTACATCTGGAAATACACGGTCAATGAGAGCATTTTGGGAATCAACGATAGTGCAGAAATTAGGTGGCAGTTTTATGAATTCAGTATTTTCATAGACAACAACTTTTCATATCATAGCAAGTTTTCTTTTTCAAAAATATGAAAAAATTTATGTCAAAAAAATAAAAAAATTTTTGTTAAAGCAATAAAGATATTTTTGCTGGATAGGGACACCCTAATCACTTTAGCAGTATGAAAAATAGATAGTAGCCGATTCCCAGACCTACTGAATACGCATATAAAATTTGGTAAAAATCGGTAAAGCCGTTTCGGAGGAGTACGGTAACTAACATTTTGACAATCTTAATTTTATATATAAGATTATTATATTATTTATTACCTTACTTACTGTTAATTAGGACTAGCTTGTATATGCTAAGTATCTATAATATATATAGTTACTATTTCTGAAATTACTTGAGGAATTATTATGGGAACTTTTTTTCAACAAAATGGTTTAACGAACGAAGGTAATTTTTTTATTCCACATACATAACATACATATATATATAATTTATTATTAAAGATATTGTTTAAGGAATTATAGTCACAACAATAAAGAACTGATATTTTATAAGCAAAGGATTTCAAAAAATTCCATATTTCAAAAGATGTAATAAATAAATAAATCTTCTCAATATGAAAAACTTTGATAATAATTAAAACGCTGAAGTTATTTCATTTTTTTTAAATTTTCAAGCTGGACTGAGAAATCATAGCTGGAGTGAGTACTTTTTTGAAAATTGTACAATTTTTACAAAATATTTGTGCAATTTTACTGTCAAAAGTGACATATTTAAAAATCGTTATTGATAACACATGTCAATGTCAATGTGAATCACTGTCACTTCCACGATCACATATCAATAAACTGACTCTCTTCATTTTTGTCCTTGTAACACCATTTTTTCTAATGCAATCTCAGCTAGGGTGCACGAGGCTTGCCCGATACTCTTCACTCCACTTCGATTGGGTGCAATCCATTCCTTCCCAACGGATAGGTGGGGCATACTCTTCGCAAGCTAAACACCGAAATTGTTCATGCTACACTTGAGTGGAGTCCGCAGGAAAGAGGAAATCGCGGTTGAGCGAGGACAACATGGAGAAGAGCAGCTGATTTGTGTAATACCTATGTGTATGAACTTGTTTATGTCGTCATTGTTAATTGAATTGCATAGAAAAGCGAGGATTATTTGAGATTAATTAATGAAGAGGCAAATGAAATACTTTATTTATTATATGTTATATATAATAACGGTACACAAAAAAAAAGAATAATTTGCGTAATCAAAGTCATTGCGAAAAATAGTACCATAGAAAAATAGTGAAATATATATATACATAGTGACAATTTTAGCCTTGTCGAATATAAATAAATGAAGTCTCTGAACCAACTCTTCTGTTATCTAAATTATGCTCTCATCCTGCACATCAACTACGAGTTCTTTAACTAATTAATGAGTGTCCTTATTCTACAACATATGCCATATAGCATATTCAACACATACTGCAATAAAAATAAGTAATAATATTCCACATACTACGAAATATAAATAAAGCAAAACCGTGATCAACAATTCATAAAAATAATCGAGAGAAAGAAGGACTTCAAATGAGTGAATATTTATACATATAAGATTACCGAACCACCTAATAAGACGAGCAATAAGGTTTGAGCAAATATCGGGAAGATGAAGGGATAGATCTCTTCAACTGTGTAAAATTTATACAATTGCAATATGTTTTTGATAATTGTGTTTTAGTAATAACTAGGAATATACCTATACCATATTATTATATGAAACGTGCTTGTTTTTAATATTATTTTATAAAATATGTGAGGTACAACGGTCTGTGGTTGATAATTAATACCAACCTTAAATCCAGTCGGACACCAATCGACGAACTGTATTGCTCGTTTGGTTTTTATGGATGTGATTGCAGCATCCACATCCTTTGGCACAACATATCCTCTGTACAGCATATAGCACGCCATATATTTGCCAACACGTGGATCACATTTAACCATCTGATTGGCTGGTTCAAAGCATGCATTTGTTATATCAGGTACGCTTCCCTGATTATGGTACGCTTTATCCGATGACACTACTGGTGCGTATGTAGCCAGCGGAAAATGAATTCGAGGATATGGTACAAGATTGGTTTGAAATTCAGTTAAGTCGACATTGAGCGCACCATCGAAACGCAAAGAAGCTGTGATAGATGACACAATTTGCCCAATGAGACGGTTAAGATATATGTAGGACGAACAATATCCAAGTTACGCTGACAAATATCGTATATTGCCTCATTATCTACCATGAAAGCGCAATCGGAACATTGCGCTCCAGTGTGGTATGAGTAGTCAGTATTGAATTGTATGGTTCCACAACAGCGGTGGAGATTTGAGGTACAGGATACATAGCAAACTCGAGGTTCGATTTCTTACCATAATCACTGGAAAGCCGTTTAATTAATAAGGAAGTGAAACCTGATCCAGTACCATCACCGAAAGAATGGAACATCAAGAACCCTTGTAAGCCACAGCAATGATCAGCCATCTTACGTATGCGATCGAGTACCTGTTCTATTATCTTCTTACCGACAGTATAATGCCCCTATAAGACATACTTCATTATACACAAAAAGTATTGTACAGAAAAACGCTTATTTGATTAGCTTGTAAAGTGTAGAAAAACTATTGTTGCCTGTATATTCAGTGCTTAGTAGAAATTAATAAGTTTCAAAACCTGAAACCGCTGGCTAGTTGAAGAAAAAATATCAACCGATCCATAAGCATATATCCCACACGTTCACGGCCAACTGTACAGAACACAGTCTACAATTAAGCAAGAAAAAGAAGTGACCATCAAAGGACATCTAGATGCATGACACAAACGTAACCTTTCAAATGCAGTAGAAGTTTAAGTTTCAGACAGTATATGCGCGGTTGTTACTACATTTTTAATTTCTCTATTTTTCTATTTTCCATTTATTCAGGAGCTGTGCTCATGGTAAGTTCTTCTTAATAAAATGTTTGATTTGATATGGCTATAACTTCATTCCAAGAAAAGTTTAGATTAAATGCAAAACGAGACAGATATACGTAGATATACTTACTTACAAAAACAGCTTATATATTGTTTTCTATAAATAAATTAATGGCAATTTCGGTCAATTAACGATTTCGGAAAAATTTTAGAAACTGCATCCTAGAACCCCCATTTAACATAACGTTATTATTTTATCCCGAGGCTGAAATTATAATTGGACTTCAAGTACTTCCACAAAAAATAGGTCAAACCATTGTTTGATGTTGTTAGATTAGATTAGACTTAAAAATGGGTTGGAAACTTGTCACCACATCACTGCATCCTTTAAGGATTATTGTGACATATCCACTTGTCACCACGTCACTGCCTCCTTTAAGGATTATTGTGACATACCTATAGTTCCATAGACGAATAGCAGTTAAGAACGCCATTATGTCCTTTGTAGAGATGGTGCCTAATTCCGTTATAAATGGATGGGCAGTTGATAAGTACGGAAGTCTGAGTTTGGTGAGACTATCACAGTGACACATAATGTACCGTGCCGTTTCCTCTTCTTCGCAACAATCCCATTATATTGTTACAGCTATCTACTCAAAGAAAACATAAACATAAACATAAGTAAATTTTAACACTCACTCAATGACGAATTTGAACAAAAGTAATAAGACTCGTCTTTTGAGTAGATAGATTGACATACGTGCTGGGATGGCTTGGATCCAAAGTAACTCATAGTTAGGTTGTTACACTTGGAAAGATATCTATATGTTAGCAGATAGACATCGATTCTCTATATTGTAGCAGTGGGGGGTATTGTAGCAGGTATGAAACGTTCCGGTTTCATAGGCTGTAATATTTTTTTCTTGTAAATTGCGAGAATCAGTCGCTTAGCCTACTACTTCTTCTCTTAACAATATCGAGATATTACTGTCCATAAGTTCTTTTATAAAAATAACTAAATTATAATTACAAGTAACTTTAATTGTTATTATTCAAATAAATCAAGTTTATGAGATGCCCACTGCATGTATTCGTGTTACAGGAAGGGAATGAAGTATGGACACAAGCTGCGGTGTGGTGCAAAAGTTTTTAACGCAAACAGAATATAACAGGGATTTCAAAGACGGCCAACAATAGTTCATAAAATGAGCGGTCTCATATATAGCGAGAGTGGTAACGTCGCTAATATTCCTTCTGACATGTCTCGTTTCTGATATGATTCTTTTTTGAAAGCCAGCTATTCCAAACTTTTAAGAACTCATTTTTAAATTTCCCCCCGAAAAGTATGCAACATTTATCGGTTAGTTAAGATTGTCTGGACAATGCAACAAATGCAGCACACTTTTAGCTGCGCACTATTAAGTGGCCAAAGGCCAGAATTGTAAACAACAAATTGAATGTATTTACCAATTTTATTTACATTTGGGAAGAAAAATTGTGCATCTAAAATGTTGTATATTGTGCTCAATTGCAGCAAGTAACCACACGTTAAAGGTGATTCATTTGAAAGCATAGAGTGTTGCTTGTAACTTTAATTACATTCCACCGTCCTGCAAAAATGAATGTGAGCAGAAAAATGTATCTTATAGATTCATTTTGAAAAGCGATTTAACGAATTGCTGGGTTTTGCTTTTTCTCGTCAAAGCTTCTCGCAGTCTAAAATGTGTTCGCTTTTGCTTTGTGCGACTGCTTTGTAATCAAAACAAAAAAGCGATAACATGTGTTTTAAATGACTTGTGTGAACTGACGTCCACATTTCGGGTTAAGAGAATTTCTTAAGGAACAGGGGTGTCGTTACTCCACACACATGCTTCTTGTGTTGATTACACACGTGTAGTCGTTTCTCATAAAGACATTTTTCTCTTTGGTTGCACTCGTTGACTTGTGCGCATAACATATCCGAATAAGGAAATTATTGCTCTTAACTCTAAAACTTAAAAAACATTACATAAGAACGAAACATATAAAAAATCAATTTTTTCTACAGAATGTGGGTGGATGGATTCCCAGGACAACATTCTTCTAGCATAATCACCAGACGGTTCCTCCAAAAAAGACAATTTATTCAAGACAGTAAGTCTAATATCCGGTAAACTTTTTTGAGTCTCTCGCACTTGTTAAATTAAATGAAGAATGGGATTAATTGTCCACCTAAATATTCCTGATATAACAGTAAGAGAACACGTAGTACGAAATATAAACATATGTGGACCTATTCAAAAAGCAACGACGATTCATAATACTCTTTTTGTAAGTAGAACACCTAAAAGTATTACTTTAGAGTCCCGAGATACGAGTCCAGTAAGCACCATTGTTTGTATTCATAACGCCTACAGTGGTAGGAACTCATTATATGCCTATCTGAGGTACTAGTGACGATATCCCAAAGAAAACGACATTTGTATTGAATGCAATTTAAATTTTTATTCGGATAAATATATATTTATCTAAACTATACAGTAGATATATATCTCAACTATACAGTTTAGATAAATGATTTGAGTTTTAGCTATAATATTATACTTATACTTAAATAAAGTGCTTGTTTTGGTGAAATTGATAGATTTAATTGTGGAGTATGTTTATATTAAATAATGGAATCGCTTAGAATATGCAATATATATAGTTTTTATATAGAATAGTTTTAATTTAATATTTGTTTATTAAATAAGTGCACAAAATACAAAACTAGTTAATTGCAACTGCGTAGATCTTTTTATTATCAACCATATATATAACTTTTTGGCATTGTATAAATGAGCTAATCTGTTTAATCTATTTGCCAACTTCCTGTGAGTAGATTCTTAATTCCCCGTTCAAAGCTAGTTCAAAAACTTGCATTGTTGATTGATTTTTAATAATAAGTTTTTGTTCTGAATTTCTATTTTAAAAAGTTTCTAAACACCCGAAAATACGTCTTGGACACATGACGTATTTAATAATAATTAATGTATTTGAATTATATTTATTATATTGAATCACACCGCCAAATCACATTGATTAATATGAAGAAGTGCATCCGTTTCATATGCGATTGTCACAAACGACTAACGATCTTTAGCAGTATGACTGATATATATGCTTTTGGCGGTTTCACGCATGTGTTACTTCATCTCTTAGAAGTACTGGCAAATACCACTTCAAATTTTTAATATTTCTATAAAAAGTTTTTAATATACATAGTGTATTATTATTTTAATCTTCACTAATCATTAACCGTATATATTTCTACAAGAATAGTTTATGTTTGTCAGGATATAAGAGATTTTCTGTGTTAAAAATCATTGGGTTACAGCTAAACAACCTATATCGATACTAAACAGATATTTCGATACCTAGTATATATGCATTATAAATTTTGCCTTGTTGTTGTAACCCGCAAAGATTTGTTTGTGCAGTCCTTTTTGGGTGTGGCAGATAGCACTTGGTCATCGAACTCGACTAGTGGCTTTGGGACGTAGACCCGGCAATGGTCAAGATGTTGTATTAAACTAATTATTATTAAAAAACATTCGCAGTAATTTACTTAAGTTTTATACTGTTTGTCCAGATCAACCGGTTGTTGTACTCTTGAACTTAAACCGAAAGGTAAATATTTCTCCAATATCTAACTGTAAATTCTACGCTAACTGGTATTTTTCATCAGTGTTTTGGATAAAATATGTTTTATTTAACAAAACGTCAATGGCCACTAAAACAAAATTTAGGCAAGAATATTCAGAAACGCTTAAGTTTTCGTAGATACACAAAAAATATTTATAATATTTTTTTTAAATCGCGTCTCGCCTTAGAATATACAAAGCGAATGAGTTAAAATAAAACGCATATCTCGTACTCTAACCCTTCCGTAAGCTCCGCCCAGTTCTTCACTTCAGCCCTTAATCTTTAGTGTAATTTTTTTAAGTTTTACATTCTTCTCCGTATAGTAATTATCCAACTGTGCTCAAACAGTGTACATAATTCCGAATATTTTTTACTCAAAACTTTTTGTTACTATTATAGTCATTTTTTTTGGTTTCATTTATTTTTCTTTTTCTTTATATTTCTATTTTTATTTTTATGTGTTATGATGGGCTATGCATGGCATTGACGACATTGGTAAGGCATACGCGGCGGTTGTGATGTACCTTAAATCTGCACATAATATGAGCAGTTTTTTCAGATGTTTACATCAGATGTATGGACCTTGACGAAACTATGTAAACTATAGTTTTTAAAATCGTATTTCAATTTATAGTATATATCATCAGCTGTTTTCTTCACTAATCGCCTTGAATTTCAGTCGTTTTAATAATCAATATATAAGAGTTTATTGGGCTGTAGTTGAAAGATGTATATGGTTTATAAGTATTACTGATACACCTCTATCAACGAAGTATTTGGATTCATTAACGTATGTATCTAAATTACTTGCACCATATTAATTTTTAGTAATAAGATTTTTAAAATTCTGCAAAAATCAGATACATATAACTTGACTTGGATTAGAATGTGATTAAATTTACTTTGTTCTGGAACTCTTAAACCAGCTCAATGATTCGGTCTATATTTAATGAAGCTAGGATATGAAGCCCATCAGCCCCATTATTAAAACAGTAGTAATGATTCTGAAACTAAATTCGCGATTGGGACATATTTCGAACATTTGGACGAAATTTATATTAGTAGCTATAGTGAAAGGGGTAACGATTCCTCCTTCCACCTTCCACTTCCACTTCAGCTACAGCTACACCATCCGAAAACTTTCTGTTATAAGAAAAGTGTGCGAGCTTTCTACTTTTATTAGTCACTTTTTTATTTCTTCCATTAAAAACGCACAGTTTTTGCTTATATTTAACTTTAGCTCGGCATAAAATCCTTATATTTTCGTTTACTTTCAACTTTTACTTATTTTTTGCGTTCTATAGAAAATCTCGAGTGGGTTTCGCTTAAAAAGTTTCTTTTCACAAGCAAAAATCCTACTTCCCGTCTCACTGCTCAGTCGTGGGGTTGGAGTGTTGGTGCGTGCTTTTGTGTGCTTTATGTATTTTTATATAAAACTCAGAGTTGATGCTTTTGTGTGCGTTATTAAGAATAGGTAGTGATGCATATATGTATGTACTCAATTATTTACTTTTTCTTGAAGATGAATTTTTTTGTTCCTTCCATTTCCATTTTCTTTTGCTTTCGGGTATGGAGTCATAACGGGGTTGAAATGTAGAATGACTTTAATATGCACATACCTCAAAAATTAAAAATTCAAATTACAAGAAAATTGCGTTCAGAAACCCAAAAAAGTTACTTTCCAATTGTCTAAAATGGCAGGAAAGGGATTAAGGAGTTGGATAGGTGCAGGAATGCTGAATATGTTCACGACCTAAAGGTTATCACGTTAACGGACAAGTGATATAAACAAGTCCAACCATTCGACTGTAGGGACCGTTTAAACATTGCAGTTAATACTACATTATGGAGTGCTCTCCGTACTCCATATTCAGATCCACTCCATTAAGTGTGGGAAATTTTGGTATGTAATATTTATATGTTTAATACTTTAAATGATCTAAAATTAGTTTTTTGTGTGTAAAAAGTTATTAACAAGATTTTTAGAGTAGAAATTGGTTCTTTACCATTAAATTAAAAAACTTTTCCTTATTCTTCAATTTATTATTTTATTTTTTAAAACGAGCTAATTGGTCAATTCTCCTCTTAATAACTTTTTAAATTATTTTCGACAGTAGTCTATAGGGTAGTTTCTTCTTTTACCAGAAAACTGAAATGCGTAGCAAGTAAACCGACTGCCAGAACCTTATCGATGTATTTAGCAGTAATCTTTGCCATTTTTTATACCACCTTTCTAATTTTCTATAAATCAAAGGATGCTAAACCTTTTTCTTATAAAACTGTCTTAAAAGAAACAAAATCACTTATAGGTTAGAAAATTCTCAACTGCTAAAGGTTAGATGGATTAATATTTAGTCAGACCGGTTACTGTATACTAGGAGACATGACACTGGGCCTACGCTATAATGACTTTTGTTGCTTATTCCTATTGTGCCCAAAATTCCAACACTAATTCCCTTAGTTGATATTGATTTTCGACGCAGTTTTTACTTAGCTTCATAAATGTTTAGAACTATTATGAGTCTAACATGTACGTGTCTAACATCTATGAGTCTAATGCATGAAATACGCCTTGATCCTGCGGAATTCGTTAAGTGTGAGCTAGTGCAAAAATGAATCTGTCGAAGCTAGGGTTTTGACTTGTGGCTTCTCAAAGACCAAGCCAATATGTCTACTCAATCATAAATAGTTGAATGATCTGCATTTTATCAATAAATACCTTATTTCAATGGAACAGCTTAGTAAACAATGTTCATTTTATGCTTATAATAACTCAATTCTTTTTGTTGAGTTGTGTAGTCTTTAAACTATTTAGAATCCAATCTAAACTAAATGCCGAAATGAGGTGAGGACATAAAAGACATACAAGAATTAAATTGCCTTTTTTTAACAAATAATACTAGAAACATTAAGTTATTAAATTTGAGCAAAACTATATACTATACATCATATACCAATCTTATTGGTATATTTTTGTATTTGTTTTTGTATAAGAACTGGCACTTACTGTCATAGATTTGTCGGGTGAATTGCGAGAGTGTAAATTTACCATAAAAAAATTGTAACAACCACGCAGGTTATATGAAAAACGCTAAACCGTGAAGTCACAGACGCGAGCCTTAACACCGCATTCTTATTTTTTTTTTACTGTTAAAATAAACACAGTGAAGAGTTAGCCGAAAACTGAAATAAACCGATATTTATGTCGATGCGGAAACTGGAACCTCCTTTAAAAGAAATATATAAATTTATTTGGATTTGGTACCCCACAGTTCGGTACCTACTTATATCCGCTTATTCCTTATCAGTTGCTAATACTTTTATCAATGAAAGTTAAAAGTTCCAAGGTATTTTATAGGCGTTGTATGTTAACTAGTTAATTGTGCATCTGTGAATAAAATTATTTTTCTAATGACACAAAAACTTTCTTATAATAAAAACACATAAAAATTATTCATTAAAAACGGAACAGAAAAATATAAAGAATAGATATTTTCATAAGTAAGACCCGGATCGATCAGCTGCAAGATACACTGAAATTTACTATAAGTTATTATTTATTGTTATTATTAATATTATTGTTCCCCTTTTACTTTTTTCTTTCTTCTAAGCAAAGACATTCTACACCATTTTTTTATAGAAAATGTCGTTTTCTGCATTTCTACACTATATATTTTTCTGCACTTATTTTACAGTGTCAGTGCTAAGCGGCTCTGACATCATCAAAGTCATGATTCATTCGCATATGTTGATTAATAGTTCAACTCCGTGGAACATGTTTAAGTGTTTAAACCTGTTGTTAAACATGTTTAGGTATTGAACAATTGAACATACCCAATTATCGATAACATTTTGATGAGCGCAATGTATGTTTATTTGAATTTAATTTAAAATAATTTTTGTTCAAAATGAAAAACAATTAAAATTTCTCATGAAAATGAAGAAACAATTATAGAATTGTGGGATAGTTTTAATTAAGAAAAGGCAAAAAAATTCAAGTATATACTCAATGATTTTGCAAGAGTTACGAAATCAATAGCCATAAGTTTGTCTTTCAGAGTAGCAAAAATATACTTGCAACTTACAAAAGAAAACATGTAAAGCCACAACAATGCTCTTAAAATCTTCAGAGTTAAATTTTAATCGCAAAAAATTTTATGTCCTAAGTTCTAGTGTAGCCAAATTCAAAAATCAATCTATTGTGAATGTTCACTGGAAATATGTTGCAGGATTCCAGTCAGTGTTAAAATCATGTGAGCAGAAATAATAACAAATTGCATTTTATGAAAACATTTTGTTTTCTTTTATTTAAATTAATTAGTTTCTATGTTTACAATATTTACATTTCATATTGTACACAACATAACAAAAACGTGTGTCAAAGAAAGCATTTGACACATTTTTAGAGTAGAAATTGGTGATGCCAATTTGTTTTAACCAGACTTAATGCTGTTTTTTTACAACACTGAAAGAAAAAACTATAAACGTCATAATGAAACATGTTTAAATTTTCATATTAAACATGCTTAGCCAAGGTCTCCTCATAAAGTTAGCTATTCGATAATTGTGTTCTTCTTAGCAATAATGCACAAATCTGCTACTTTAATTTGTTGCTGTTGAAGGCTACATTCGTTACTTTGTTAATAGAGAGTAGAATGTGCATACGTACATGCATACACATACACACGTACACATACATGCAACACAACTATAAGAATAATTGTCGATATTTTCGTAAAGACAATAAAAAGGTGTTGGTATGCTTGGCACTATTTTCGATATCATTTATATTAAACCCAGTTTGCAGTGATGAAATAGTTTGCAATGAATTGCAAATAATTGCAATAGCCGGCTTCTGGCTTTGACTTATTGCAATAAATATAAGTATGCAATTACCCAAAATAGGTGTTCAAATTGGAATTGTAATTAACCAAATGTCAAATTTTGTACTTTTGCTCAGCAAAATAGTCGGCAAATAGACATATTCTTTTAAAAATAAATCGCGTTAAGAAATGAAAAACTGATAATAAGACAGCAGTAATAATTAATTTTTTGAATATTTAAAAAACGAAAAAGATAGTGAAGCTCAAATCCCTTTTCCAGAAGGATTAAGATGGAACTTCTCATATAAATCAAGCTTTTGTAGAAGATCCGAGTAAAAATAAAAGAATAAATGGGCAAGAAAATGTTAACAAACTTTATTTTATTTTATCCTTATATAATTTGGTATTTAGTTTATACAAAATGACAACTGTACGTTCTTTGATGTATATATATATATAACTCTATATATGTATATAGAGTTATGTCAAAAAGAGAGAGTTGTAAATGCATATTAAAATTCAAATTCTTTATGGTTATTCTTTATTCTTTTTCGTTCGTTTTTTGTTTTTCGTTTTTCTTTTATAAAATTTTATAAAAAATGAATGTAGTATTTTTCCCTCTTTTAGCAGCTAGAAAAACCTAGAAAAAAGAAGTCAGTCAAACATCTTTTGACTAGCGTTAGGAAGCGCTATTTTATGACATTAGTTAGCATTGCGAGTACTAGCTTTTACATCCTGTTTAATTAAGAAAAGAAACAAAATTAAAGCACACACAAATTATATTCTTCGTCCATATACAACAATCTAATAAAAATCTATTGTGCGGGCACTATGTACTTTTATATAAAAATTCGCACACGCGCGATTTTTCTTCGGAGTTTAGAAAAATGGTGGAAAAATGAAATGCACACAGCGCGTAAATAATCGTTGCCAACAGCAGTGCAAATCAAGTACTTGGTGCCACAGTCATTTTTATAGCTTCCCCACATTCTGCGAGAAGCACAAAAAGTAAAAGAACACAACATAAGAACATGATATGAAGAGAAATCAAGAAAACTCAAGGAGGTATGCAGCTATAAGCTGCACGAAAGAATGTAGAGAAATTAAAGCAGCGGGCGTTAATATTTTTTGTCCTTGTTCTTTGGTGGCGTCTGAGTGTGTTAGAGTTTGCATTTTTTGAGCTTTTTCATTTGCCTTCATTCTTGGTGTGGTGTGCGTTAAGGTATCTACTTGCAGTTAAGTTTAAATAACGAATTTAAAAATTCCTAGTGCAAGTCACAAGTAACAAGTAATTTAAAAAGACACACTTCTGGGAATTCTCGGTGATAGTAATATCAAAACTTCTAATTTACTAATTTCTTCTAAAATATACCTATTCTACAAATATATTCCATATTTCATTTATTGCTCTATATTTATTGCTCTATATAAGCAGAAATAATCATAGTATGTATATTGTTTCGATTTACTAAACAGGATGAAATGTTTTAAGCCTGCTTTCCCTGTTTATAAATATACTACACTCTTCGGAATAGCTAAATATTAGTTCTATCCAACGGCAATATAAATCAAAAAAATCAAAAAGCACGGATAAATTTGATCTTTTTATACAGATATGTACCACAACGATGGAAGAAAATCACAAACGTACTTGTGTCTCTTAAAAATGATTATAGTATCAATTAGAGTATCGATAAGAGTATCGATTAGAGTATCGATTATGTATGTATGAGTTTTGCAAAAATTATTTGCTGGCTTATTTGACAGCCACAATAGGTGGATTAAGCTAGAATGGTTCTAAACTATTTTGTTATTGTTTTTACAGGTCCCACTAAAAATGTGTTAGATATAACTCAATTTTTTTTTTAGAACATATAAGAGTAACTTTTACCAAGTGCGATTCGATAACTTTTCTAAGTTTTAAGATGTTTGTTAATATTTGTTTAGGGTGTAGCAATACTTAACAGGTTCAGTAGAGTTCCAATGATGAACGTGTCATTAAAAAAAAAAAGTTGTGATGCTTTTAAATCACTTAGATGTTAAAAAAAAAATTTAAAAGAAAATATTGCACATTGAAAGGAAGAAAGAGCAAAATTTGTTAAATTATGTCAAGCTGCGAATACATTATATTATTTTGTCGTTCCTTAAACCAAAAATTGGTTAAAATTTATTGAATTCATTATTTCTCTAAAATCTTCAAGAAAATAACAACAGCACTTCTTTATTATTTTATTTAGTAGAGAGGCTTCGAAAAATAGTGAACTACAACAACAAAAATTCTTTTTATATTATTTTAAATAATTGAATTATTTATTTATTTTATTTCGTAAATTTTAAATATGTCAAATTCAGTTCAGATACAGAACGGATTTTTTAAATTGTTTAATATTTCATAATTAAAATCTGAAGAGCGGTTTGCTTTAAGGTGTGGATATTAAACGAGCTTGACTAGTGAAAAACTGAAACAAGTTTTTTTAATACTAATGGTTCAACTTTATCTCACTTTGATAATGTCTTCTTTTATCCGTTTTTTTAACAATAATCTTTAAAAAAAAGTTTGCAATCCATTTCAGTGTAACTAAAAGGTCAAATAAAAAGCTGTCCATAAGTAACTTTCGCATTGGTATTGTTGTTTGTAAGGCACTCAATATTAGCAGAGCTCATTTGATTTTAACATGTGTACTTCTATCAACATGAGTATGACTATTTGAAGCCTCCTATTATAGCAATGTAATACTTGGTTTGATGTGTCCTTTAATTCTTAAGAGATTCTTAAGAGATTGTAGTTATATAGTTCTGGCGTGAACTAGAACATATCTCTGCATTTTTTTTTCTCACTGGTCTTACAAAACTTAAATCTTCTATATCTTTACAATATTCTCTTACTTAAATATTTTTGCATATATGTTTTCGGTGCAAGCTCTCCTCTTAAGCGATTTGCTGATTTACTTTTAGCGTTGTAAGAAAATCGTAAGATCCAAGAACTATTATTACTACAATAAGCGAGCAAAAAACTGAAATCAGTTATCCAAACACAATTTTTGAACGGCAAGTGAGACTTGTTTAAATATTTCTTCATCTAGGATAGGATTAGTCATTAGTGGTTCTTTTGTTGGAACCTTATTTGTGTGATCTTACAAATTTAGGTATGCCGATAATACGGTTGCTATATTCATCAGCATTATTTATTTTGAGTAGAATACGTAGCACTTATTGTAAGGCTAACCATATCAGTTTATGGGTTATGGCTATTAGTTCCCGACGTTTTGCTGCTAATGTTAAATTGTTCAGGCCCAATAATACGATTGGCTTAAAATTTTATTAGCTTGATGTAGGTAATAACTTTAGACAGCAGTTAGATCTATTAGTAATCTTATTAAACACGTTCAGTATTCAATGTTTGTATGATTCAGGAACGATTTCGCATTTCTAATGAAATATTTTTAATATTATAATATAACTGCAACAACAATATAATCGTACTTATTGTTCAGCTTAAAGGAACTATAAGACAACTATTATCATTTTCTGGCATTATAGCGAAGTTTATTGAACGTTGTTATTCAAAATTATGTATGTAATCTCTCAGTATGTAATCTCACAGAATTGTAGCTCACCTAATCCAGCAATATATAAAAAAAAAACAATTTTGGTTTCCAGTTTTCGGAATAGGAAAAATAAAGTATCGGCTTTGCTGTTGCAAAATAAAAGAACTGTCAGTGAAAGCATCATGCTATATATTAATATTTGCTCAACTAATCTGTGTGTTATTAAAGTCAAATGGTATATAAAATATATATCAGTAAAATAATTTTCAGATGATTGTGTTTGCGAAAATATATTGGCTAATTTATTCGAGGAGCGGGAAATTTTGTTTAGATTAGGACTAAATATAAATCAATTTATGATGCTCTTCAAAGTATAACACATGAGTTATGAAGCATTTCGCCTGTATATTATTACAATACTCAGAGATCAGTTCTGAAGATATATTTCTATATCCCGACGGAATTCAATTTCATTTTTCGCATTAAAACTACGGTATATAATTTGCTATTTCGAATTTTTTTAATTGAGTTTACTTCATAAATAAAAAATGTAAATGAAATGAAAAATGATCAAGATCTAATATAAAGTAAAGTATTATTTTTAAATTTGATTTGATTATGTTTTCCAGTGTACACTAATATATTTTCACTAATTTTCCAATGCTAGTATTACTTTCAAACTTGCAGTGGAAAGATTTCAACACGTGAATCTTTATTATTTCGACAGCTGCATTACCTAGTCAAGCTCCACCAATAAATGTGGTAGTAAACAAGAATGAGATGAAGACTCCGTTTTTTACTTTACTTTACTTAGGACTAAAATCAACGGGGTTGCAATTCTATTTGACGAGTTTTCTTTATTTATGCACATGAAAAGGATTCACACTCGTTCGTTTCTTTATAATATAAGTGAGAAAATGTAAGTTTGACCAGAGGTCAAGTATACTATCGAATCCTGCTGAGAGTTGCCCTACGCAGGCTTTTTATATTCTTCTGGATTTGGAATTCTTTTAGCTTTGGACTGTCGTAAGAAATATGGATAAGATGATATCATTTCTTTTGCTGGTGTGGTCAGTTTTGTTGCTCTAGTTGGCGTTTTCAGTGTTGTTAATGAAAATCCCATTCAACTGGTTTCTACCCTTTTCTGTAAAAAAGTACACAAATTGTTCTGTGCTGTTGCTGAGAAAACAAACTTGTTTTCGGTCAGTCCTTATTTTTGTTTGGAAACCGGATACCTTTCTAACGACATATTCCTGTCTAACATGGACAAGCGTGGTCAAGCATATTTTGGATTTTAAACCATTGTGAAAAATGAAAATAATGCAATTTTAAACAGAATTTTACTGTTCAACCCTAAAACATTATTTTTTTTTTAGATTATCATATAATTTTCAATGTCTGTTTTCAAATATTTTTTTCTAAGTATTTGGATTCCATTATCTGCATACAGTTTTTTATCCCAAAATTTATGCAAATTAAAATTTTTTGTGCAAACATTTTTAGTGCACATCTGCTTTTCTGCATTCTAACAGTTTTGATCAATCCGAAATTTAAATGAACCGAAAACAAACTGTACACTGAAATTTTTTAATTAAAAATATTTTATATTACATACTTTAACTATAACAAGCAACATAATAGGTGTAAGGGGAGATGTGGCATACGACATCGGTCTCTCCAGTATTTCTTATGATTTCAAGTATGACTCATATAGTCGTTCTGAGGTGTTCAATATTAGAATATCAGAATATGCATACATTTTCTTTCAAGTACTCTTAGTTTTTCCAAATACTTAGCTATGGCGGCAATTTATGGTATATCCGTAAGACAAGATTATCCTAAAGAGCTGAAGTCGATACATTAAGATATCACGTTTTTCAACAAATTGTGAATAATAGAGTGCTGTGTACATAACTATTCTATTTTCATTTTCATTTTTTTTTTGCAGAGAATGACGCGGCTTATGACAGAAATTATTTAAAAGTTAGAAGAATTCGAATAGAAATGAAAAGACAACAACAAAAATTTTAGTTAATTTATTGAAATTTGACTGCCACACAACGCCGTTTCGAGTATTGCCAAGTACTCATTAACAGTGGTCTTAGGAAATATTCGAATTTCTTTTTATTTAGCTTATAGCCCGTGTATAATTTGTTTGGACTGCATTGACATTTCTATTCGAACCCATCTATTTTTTTTTTGTTTTGTTGTTGACTCAAAATGTCACAATCACTCCTCACATGTACTGAAATCGCAATTAGGTCTTCCATTCAGACAAATGGGTCAAATTAAATTACTATAAATTAATTACTTGTAGTTCAAATCACGTTTTTAAGCATTCAGCAATTTGGACCAAAATGTACCGAAGTTCAATATTGTTCCATTCCTTCAATTAGTTATTGACAATTTATCTGAACTAATAATTTATAAACAATTTTTAAACAATACATACACATACATTCTATTTATTTTTCTTATACATAGAAATTTTTCAATGTAGACTAAAGATAATTATTTTCAAGCAGAGTGTTTTCAATAGAACTCTTAAAACTTACACTAATAAAAATGTTACTTTTTAGACATTTATGTTCAAGGATATATGGATGTGTACAGAATTAAAACTACTGTTTAATTTAATAAACTGCCAAAATATGTTAACAAAAATTATCTTCAGGTTTAGATACACCCCACCCCCTGGCACAATCCTTTAACTCTTAATATAAATAAATTATTGAACGGCAAAATATGATACCTGATATCGGTTCCACTACACTATTTTATATGCCAAATTAGCTTTATCTCCGAGATAAAGGGTTGGGATAAAGGGATGAAGTGAGTCAAAAGATCTATGCGTTTAAAAAAATTCGGTTAAGAGATTGTTCTTTTATTTCATTTTATGAGAGTCTGATTACCAGAGGATAAAAAGATTCAGATTTCACAGAACTAGTTTGTTCAATAATTTATAATAAATAATTTTTTTTTTTGTTGATTTATTTTAAGATAAATATTTGTCAATAATTTTATTAGTTGTTTTTAAATGAACGATATGAATTCTCGGTCCAACCTTTTATTCAGGTAGACCTTTATCATGTTTGATAATTTTTTGATTCTGATTCTTCTTGATTCTTCTTCTTGAGTTAGTGCTATTACGCACTTTTACTCTATAATGGCTGGGGGGCTTATCTCTACCCCACACGAGGCTTTAACTAGGCTAAGAAATCATATAATTTATTTGTCTTTTAGTTGATGACGGACCTTAAATCAGCATATCTTCCTGAGAGTCCAGAAAATATTTCTTTATTACTATGACTAAAAAGTGTTTAAAAAAACACACCTAAGTTATATATAAAAAAAATTTTATTTGTCGAAAAATTTTGTTATATTTAAAACCAACGTTTCATGGCTTTCTTGTCATCTCATCAGGGGTGTGATGTTTTAATAAATTCAATAGAAAAGAATGGAAATAAAACGAGAAAAAACTAAGCAATTAAAAATAGGATTCCACACATACATATGTATCAGCTGATATGTTAAAAACAAAAAAGGAACCAAAAAGTTATTGCTTACATACTCTAAGAAGTGATATTAAAGCTATAAAAAGTAGTTGAAAATGGTAATTACATAAGGTTTCAGACTCTTGCTCTCTTGGTTTTAGACTCTTGCCAACGTTTTTTAAAATAGGTACACCTGCGAGAGTTCGTCTGGTGTTATAATTCCTCTATCTTCCTAGTATATTTATGTTATGTCCAATACCATCTTGATACCCCTTTCTAAGATATGTACTACTGAAGCAGTCATGCTTGTGTTATCTGTAGTCCTCACATATATATTTTACGGAAGAAATTATTTGGATCACCATTACATTTTCTTTGGAATATAACGAAAATTGTTACATTGTTTTATTTATTATAACCATTACGATTTACGATCGTTAAGTTTACAACAAATATTTGCGAAGGTCACAGCTGATCTGTTAAGGGAGGAGCATACTTACCTAAATGAGAAAATAATATCTAATAATTACATTATCTTCAAAGCGTAAATAAGACAGCATTTGGGATCAAGTCTTAGTGTGTGTAGGCACAGTTGCAATTAATTTTCAACTTCAGCGCGAACTTAACTAATCATTTTTCCTACTTAACTAAAAAGGCCAGCCCATTTAAAATTCTAAATATATAGTTAAAATTTGTGGAAATTTATTTGGTTTCATTTTGGATTATATGTTTCAGATTATTATTATGGATAGGCTGAGCATGCACTGAGATCAGGAAGATCTTTTGTGCAACCTTTCGCCCAACTAGTCCATTTCCAAACTTTTGTGGCAACTGTGGGCCGTATTTTAGGTAGCTGTTGAGCTGTTTTCTGTTGCTCTTGACGGAGTCGGCAGGAATCGTTGTCTGCTAGACCAACCTTTTTTAGATAGTATTGCAGTCGATAGCCTGTTAGCAGTTCCGTATAGAATTTGATATCAGCTCCGCATAAGTTTAGAACAGCTTCAGCCTTTATATGTTTAGGGAAAACAAGCTTTTTCGACTGCCGCATGCCTTTTTGGGGTCTCCAGAAATCATTGTATTTAATAGACAAAGTATTTTAGAAATATTTGAAGCCAGAATAAATTGATCATTGGTATTATTTGAATAGAATAAAGTTACATATATAGCGTCATAGAAATAATGTACTAGTGTATTGAGCGGACTGGCAATATTAAATCAGTTAGTGTTTTCTGTTCTTAGGATAATGCATGTCTCTTTATTTATCTTTATTAATTGCGCGTCAATCGGCCTTCTAGAGCGCAAAAGAGGCAACAGGCGAAGAATTTTGGCTCACTTGAAGAAGTGTTCGCCGAAAATGAGCTTTATTTTGTAGGTCTTGACAAATATTTCTATAAAAAATGTGCAAAAATATTAGAAATAAATGTATTTTTATTAAACCAGTAATATTTGGGTTAGATCAATGAAATAAAATTTTGTCTTTCATTGGAGAGGGAAACTCATATTATGATAATGTAAAATATCAGTAATTTACTGCTGTTTTTTTTTTTGTAGTTTGCTATAAAGACATTACGATACACAATCTTATATAAAAAGTTTGAATACCTCTCATATTATGACAAAATACAATTGTGCTTTCATACTTTTCAAGAAATATCAGAGAATACTAAATATATATAGTAGCTTTTATGTGGTATTTTTATTTCTAGTCAACACTTTCCAACAAATTATTGCATTTCTAAAAAAAAGAGCACTTATTGGTATAACGTGTCAAAAAAATGAATGCAGAGATGCTGTATTCTTAAAAATCAATTACTATATATTATAAATAATCATACAAGTGAAAATGTTCGAAGTGCTTTCCACTCTTCCAGCCTTCTCTTCCCATTGTCAACATTGGTCCGTCCGTTTTACGTCAGCTCAATTTGAGATAATTGATGATGTGGCCCACAAATGCTGACAATGTGGCCCTTTATATTTGGCAGTCACATTCATATGACTACTCCCATCCTCATGTGAACGGTGCCAGTCAACTAAGTTAAATTGCACATTTTTAATGATTTTTATTATTTTTTTTTGCAAGGATTGTTGTGCAAAGGATACAAATACCGTGATTACTTGTTTGATGTTTGCTTGTTACATGCTGCCAGTCGCCTGTTGCTCGTGTCCACACTTCGTTCATTTTTTACGGTGACGGCTTAGCCCTTGGGGTCCACTCGTATGCATTTAACTCCCAACATTAAAAATTTTTTTTATTTTTCATTTTTTTTTCGTTTTTTTTTCATTTATTTGTATTTTTTCTGTTTTTCGCCATTTTTTTACAGTAATATTTACATTTATGTGGGAGCATTTCGAGTCTTGCTGCAACAGTTAATGATTGTCAACTGTGGCTTTTAAAGACCGCTTTTCATAGACCATAAATCAAGCTTATTAAATTTTCCGGAAGGCTAACCGAAAAAAATCGGCCTTTGCAGTTAATAAAGTTACGAGGTTTACACGGTTGGCGTTTCGGGTATGGTTATTTTTTCAGCTTTTTCGGTTTTTTCTCATATAATCGAAAATACCTAAAAGTAACGAGTTCAACTGAAGAATCTCTAAAATATGGTATTCTAAAAATTTTGCCTTCTTATATTGAAAAAATATTTAACAAAACTTAAAAAACTGTAAATTTGAGCGCATCTAGCCGAGAAATAGATTATATTGAACGATAATATTATGTACAAAAGTTGACCTTACTTTATCTGCTATTCAATTGTTTATATAGCAAATTAAAATTGTTGTAAATAATTATCTCATTATTTATTTATGAACTTAAATTATTATGTTTTATTTGCTAAGTAGTTCATAGTACACTGTAAAGAACCACAACCACGACCACTTTGAATCGTCCTGCTACATCATTTAACAGCACCATCTAACGAGAATATAACCACTTTTTATTTACTTTACCGATTAGAAGGCCCCATATTTATATCTAAAGGTTTTGAGTATTTTTTTGTAGTTATAGTACATTAGTTATAGTACATACCTATGTTTATTCATTGTAGACAACTCTGTTTGTGTTTTGTTTGTCCACAAGTAATCGGAGAAAACCCACAATGTGGGACAGATCACACAGTTTACTAAAGAATCAACTTCTGCATATCATCATTAAAATTTACTTATAAATTACCAAATTAATATGTTTAGTTTTTAATTTAATAATTATAAAATATTCCATACCGCATTGTCATTAATTAACAAGTAACATAAGACCCATAATTTCGTAGGTAAGTGCAGTGTTATTTTAATCATGTCAATATGTGTATTACATTCGGCCTACCTTGAGAAATAAAATTGAAAATTCGATCTATCAAAGATAATATAGCTTTCGAAGAAAAAATTAACGAAAATTAATGAAAATTTAAATCAAACGATAAATCGCTATATGCAAGTATTTTGGCCGATTATGCACTAAACATTATAGATATTTAATTATCTCATATTAACAATTAATATACGATGCTCTCTAGTACAAATTTCTTCACATTTACTACTCTAAATAATCAACAAATCTCTAGAATGTTTATAAAATCCATAACTGTAGAACAAGTTCGCGTTTCCGGGTGAGCACTTTAGTATGAAGAACGAAACTTTAATAACTTAAAATTTGTGGTCTAATATAGGCGATGTCAATGGGACTACCGGTTTTATCTACAGTCACAGATATTTTATGGAAAACATCTAAAATAAAATGTTGGACGAAGCAGCACTAAAGCCTTGATTGGTGACAAAATACGTAGAAGATATACTCACCTTCGTTGTGTGAATCAAAATTATAAATCGTCCATTATATATAATGGACTTTCTATTAAAAAACGTTTTTCTAAGAAAAACTTATAACAAATAATAATAATAATAAAAAAAATTTTTGTTCAAATAAGTAAATAAAGTTAAAAACACAATCGAACTTCTAGCCTAAAATATATCTCCAGTTCAAAAAGTGCCCGGATTTCGTAAATAAAACACACAAATTTAAATTTTATTCCAAATTTATTTTATCTCCTTCAAAATATGCTCCTTCTGAAGCGATACACATATGCCAACGTTTAATCCAATCTTCCATACACTTTACATAGGCCCGTGAAGGTATGGCTTTTAGTTTCTTCTGCGAATTCTCTTTTACCGATTCAATCGACTCAAAACGCTTACCACGAAGGGGCAATTTGAGTTTCGGGAACAGGAAAAAGTCGCACGGATCCAGATCTGGCAAATATGGTGCCTGAGCGATGACAGTGGTGCCGTGTTTGGTCAAAAAATCGCGTACAACAAGAATTTTCCATAGTAAAAATCGCTAAATGCACTTGAGGTAGTCTCACATAAACAGCTGCAGTAAACAAACTAATTGACAGATGGCGCTCAAATTTGTACCATATATCAAGAAAAGGTGTACCAACATAACAAAAAAAAATGTTTGAAAAAGGTCTATTACTTAAGGAGTAGTTAACAAAGAACAAAATCCAGATACTTTTTGAGCAGAGGTATGCACCAATGATACAGTTTCGCGGTTTTTCAGGAAACTTTAACTAATCGAAATATTTTAATAGAGATACATACAGAATAGATTTTAATGCTCAAAATACTGAAAAAAAAAACTTTTTTAATAAAACAAGAACACAAAATTAATTAATAAGATGAAAATTGAGATTTGGTATATTTTCAAAATGAGTTTTCGAAGTAGTTGGCTGTCGTAGTGTCGTTATCCTTAGCACATTCATTTGGACAAGATATTTCTTCATCATATTTGTTAGAGGGTTAGTTCTGCTTTGCAAAGAATTGTCGGCGTGATTTGATAAAACTGTACGTATAGTGTCTATGCACTTGAAGATCCCAAAATCCCGTACTCATTTGGGTGGCATATTCGAGTACATATTTGAGGAGGGTGTTTTTATCAGTACATAGACTTATGAGTGCAATTTTTCTATGTACATAAGAGTTTGAAACTCATTCTTTTGTACAGTAACCCACTACCGTGTTTGTAAAAATGGATCTTATTAAATTCCTGCAGTTATCTATTAATATTTATGTCTCTGCTTAATATCTTATTCTTTCTTGTCCAAGTAATCAATTGATGTCCAAAATGGGACTAGCGAATTATTTCCTAAAGTTTATATCAAAATTTGCTGCAGAAATCTTTAGCATTATGATAGGTAAATAATTTGAAGTTCAAGTAAATGAAAGAATGAAGCAGCCAAACTGTAACTGATTATATAGTTAAACACTCGAATTCTTTTAATTCTTTTAACTCAGAAATGCTCTTCTACCATATATGTTAAACGTTTATTGGTTTTAATGCATTTGTTTAAATAAAATATAGATTATATATTTTTAATAGTTAATGCAAATGATGGGCTTATTTAGACTAATTCAAAAGATTCTGTTCAACGTAATGTCTGCTGACAATTTAGACATAATGTAAGTAGAAATATTACTGAAATGAGAATCACTCATTAGCCAATAATATATACATGTGTATATTCTATTGAAAATAAATTAAAAATGTAAACTGAATCTGTGTAAAATTTTGTACGTATAATACAAAAAGATAGTGCTCTCTGTTCTAACGAAAGATATTTTCTCGGATAATATTTCTAACTTTACGGACAAGAGAGTAACTGAGTTGGCAACCCTATTAGAGGACCAAATGACGAAAGTAGCGCCGCGAATTAAGGTAACATATGACACATTGCATATACATATGTGTCGACAGAGAGTTTAAGAGACTTTAAATTTGGAGCTATCGGGAAATTTGGCAGTTGAAGTACAGAAGCTCCAACGCCCCAGCAACTAATCAAATTTATTTTCTTAAAAAATGCATAATGGCACTGAAAAAAGGGTGAAATAAAAAGGTAACTGCTTGTTTCTGTGCCCCACAAAATGATTTTCCTGTAGTTGCAGGAGCAGTTGTAAGCGAGTAAACTGATTGCCCTAGAAAAACAAAATTAAAGCATACATTTAGGCTAATCATATTTTATTTGAGCGAATGGCTGACACCCCAAGTTAAAACACAAACAGGCGCACGATATAACATGTAACATAGGCTATTAAAACATTCGATATTAGTAATAATTTTAGCACAAATAAAACAAACGCTATTAACATTGTTTAGTCTTTAACCTTAGAACTATGCGATGAAATTCTAAACATGGATTGCTTCTTTCATGGATAATGTGACAATCTCTTTATCTACACAGATATGGAAATTAATTACAAGGGTAAACAACGTTCGCCGGGTCAGGTAGTAATATATAGAATCAATCTAATAGAACACGAAAATCAACGTCCGATGAACAAAGCATAACGTTTTCAAACTAGTGGCAATGATTGACCATTGAGAAAAAAGTTATGGGTAGAAATAATGGCACGATTCAACTATTTCAAGCAATTTCCTGCACTTCTCTGCATGTCAACATAGGCTAGGTTTATAGATATCGGGATTTTAGTTTGAAAATTTGTTGATGAAAGCCACCAACAACAACGCGACGTGTAGAATGTCACTTTGTTTCTTGTTGCTTGTGGAACCAATGCAAGAGGTACATACGCTAGCTGGCGTTAGATGGCGCGTGTAGTTTTTTTATAAGTGTAATCTATAAAATTTACAATTTCGTTGTAAATGGGTGTGCCCAGAAATTGGACTCGCGTTGATGTAAAAATTGAGACTTATTTGACTAAGATTATTTTCAAATTTATTTTAGTCTGCAGTAACTTTGTCAGTTTATATGTTATCTGAATGATATGATTAATTTAAAATAAAGAATAAAAACAAATTTCTGGAATTTACCTACGATGGGTTGCGCATTGTGCATTTTTATTTCTCAAAGTAATTTGAAGACCAAAAATAAGCTACAGTGTACGGATCAGAATGTGAAAAATTATTTAATAGAATCACTTGAATTTAGCTCAGTGATAAAGATTATTTCAAAGCATATTTAAAAATTTACTTCAAAAAATAAAAATAAAATGTAACAATTCAAATGGACTTGCAATTAAATCCATACTTCGATATATTGACTTTCGGGATAAGAAGAAGTGTGGGGGTGCTAAATCATGACTGTCGGCCATCAGGATCATCCATCAATTCGATTTTTTGAATGTTCAAAAAGTCGGTTGTTAGACGAGATATGGGAGCACTCGAATTGTCTTGATATAGAATGATCCTACGGCGTTTGTTTGTTTTTCTTATTTCACAAGTGACTTTCGGTAAACAAATACCATTCGAAATTGACCATTTTATAGTTGCCACATGATCAGTTTTCCCGAGAATACAAGCGATCATTTGCTTCGAACTGCATCGAGTGCGAACAACTTTTGTTGGATTTGATTCATCTTGAAACAGCCATACAGTCGACTGCTGTTAACGTTTCGGCTTGTACCCAGATATCCATGATTCGTCACCTGTTACAATTTTATACTCGTATACGTCTTTTGAAGCACCGCCATTGTACTTGGTGAGCATTTGTGTGCATAAATAGGCACGAGCATCTTTTTGAGATTTTGTCAAATAAAGGAGGATCCAATGAGAACAAACCTTTCTCACGGCTAAATGATAGTGCAATATTTTATATATGCTCGTGGAACTAATATCAAAGATTCCATCTCAACATCATAATATGTCGCATGACAATCTTGCATTATCAATTTTTGCACAACATCAATGTTTTCTGGCACAACGACTGATTTTGTAGGACCTTTGCGAATTTCGTAAACTGCGTAAGTGAACTGTACCAGTGTTTCACAGTGGCAAAGGATGGAGCTTCATCGCCAAATGTAGAAGTGAGTTAATCGATGCACTCTTGTCTGGATAATCCACGTCGAAAGTCACAATAAATCAAATAATGCTCTTTTGACAAAAAGTCATAAAGTCACCTACCATGTTTAATGATATGAAACTTTAGTACGGAAACATCAGATAACCTGCCAACAATCAGTATTGCCAAGGCTCAAAATATAAATAGTGATCCTCGTAGATTGCTCAACTGAAATTATGTGTTTTGAGGTCCCATTCTCTGTAGATATAAGTGGAAATGTTGAATTCTTTAATTCTGTTCTCAAACTTCTTTGTAGCCTCAAAACGAAAATAAGAAATGTTTTTAAATTCCCAATGCTTTAGATGTGTGTGTGGAGTAAAGAAGAAATTTTAATAAGTGTTTAGTCTAAATCAATTGCAGTTCATTTGGAATTGATGGTATTATTCCCACCATCCATTATGTTGCAATTTCATCAGAGAATATCATATCGTTTTTGGAAATTTGTATTCTATTTATTTTTCTGCATTGTTTTTACTTTTGAATGGATGAATAAGATTGTGTATCCTTACTCAGCGTTTTAAACACACCAGTCAGACAAGATAAGACTGAAAATGGGAAGCACAAATCCATAGGAAGCCTCAAGTCTGATTTTCCCCGTGCTACGATTTGTTCTTAATTGTCGTTTATGTGATCAATGTTAAAATTGTAGATTCTAATTGTCGATAGATATCGTGTGCACTTTTCTATTAGAGTTTTTAATGTAAAAAGTTTTCAAATGTCAATAAACCATAATGCAAAAGAAAACAATTTTCATAATATTTTATAATATATTTATATTTATTTCTCTGAATATTGATTTTGTCTGAATTATTTATATTTAAGTAATTTGATTGCTAACAGCCACTGGCGGAGCTAGACCAACTCTGGACGTCGGCGACATTAGAATTGCGAGGCCCCCTTTATATCCCATTTGACAAAGCATGATTGAAAGTTTTATTGCTAATTTTTCACTTTTAGCTTCACTCTATTTTTTTTAAATTATATCATAATTTGCACTAGCTGATATTTTCGCTTCAGTTCATAGATTTTCGAATGGAGACAGTCTCTCTTGGATCATCATAATTTTCTAGTACGTCTTAATCATTTTTAAATTTAAGAAGCTTCTTTCCGTCAAAGCTATACTAACTGGAACTGTGAACATGAATCTGGTTACTATCTAAACATTCGGGAATACTTCGAATATGGTTAAACCAAATTGTTCAAAATATTTATTAAGCGCTTAGAATCCACAGTCGGTAACTTTTTGTGAGGCCCCTGTAGGCTTACAATCCACAGTCGGTAACTTTTTGTGAGGCCCCTGTGGGCGCGAGGCCGTCGGAAGTCGTCGAAATCGCTGACGCCTAGCGACGACACTGCTAACAGCAAAAATTTAGACGAATTTCCAATGAACTTTCATAACAGACGAATTATCATGCACTCTCTATTAATTTCGCATTAATTTTTGCTAATAAAAAATTACTGAAAAATTGCTAAAAACATTGTTGTTGTTATTCCGGCTACATGCTTTTTTCTTGGCAATTATGAAAGCAAAGAATTACGAATAATGGGGAAGAAATAAGTGTGTGTTAACATTGTTAAACCCAGAAATATTTATATAAAAAACATAAAAGTTTTGACATCATGAATTATTCGTATTAGAAGAATGTATATGCAACTGATAGCAACATCCTTTAGTTTTATTATTATTGTTCTGAATATTAAAAATTGCTACGATATAATAAAAAGAAACTTACATGTTGCTAAACAGTTTCTTTGCAACATCACAGATTTTGTTGCGAGAAAATTTTGCACGAAACAAAGCTAAAGTACAATTTTTACGAATTATAATGAATTTTGTTCATTATAATTTTCTCCTACATTATTTCAGATAGGAATGCATTTCAGCATGAAGGCACTTAATAAATATAAATTCATCCATACAAATAACACATAAAATAACAAAATTTTGTTCATTATAATTTTCTCCTACATTAAGTGTTATAATTAAATTACCATGGAAACGATAGTGGATCCATTTATTATATCCTAAATTCGCAATAAATAGTCTAAGTGAATCGACCGAAACAAAAACATGATCATGTTGCTACAGATATTCAACTTTTGCGGCACTTTTGCCAAGCTGCCATTGGCAAAGACCGTAATATTACGAAAACATTGAAGCTAAGACCGTATGAGGATTCTTTGGGCAACAAGTCGCTGAAAGATGACACGCAGCAAAATGTTTCCAGCAACATTCGAGATCTGAAGCACAAATAAACATGCATTTACCATCGTCTTACTGCACGGCAAATGATATTACGGAAAATGAGAAAAAATGTATTTGATAGCGATCAGTAGGTGTGTTGCTAATTCGAACTAAGTTAAAATGCGAACTAATTTCAATGTCTTTATTGCGTTACGGTCTTTGTTTTTGGTAGAGAGGTTTCGAAAGTAGTGAACTACTTTTTATATTATTTCTTCGTTTTTGATATAATTGCAAACCAACAAAATCGATTTATATTAATGCAATAGGCATTATCATTTGAAAACATAAATAAAAGTATGAATAAACATAAAATTTAAGAGAAAGCAAGTGTTTTATGTGAATAGTAAATGCAAGTCAACAATGTTGCAAGAAACATTCGATGTGTCATTTTTCAAGGATTTGTTAGCCACAAAAAACGTAATTCAAGTTCTAAGTTTTTTATAGTTTTCGGATAAATTGAGCGTTCGTAATAAATTACGGTCTTTGCGTCAAAGTCTCTATAATATTACGGTCTCACAGGAATACTTAGAGCGCATGGCAAAAGTCGTTGTCCAGTGCTCTGGCGGTTGTTTTCAAAAGTAGTGGAATTGTGGGCTATGTTTGAAAGTCATTGAAGTCACAAGCATTGAGGAAATTCAGTCGTTGAATACCGGTAATGTTTTATATTTTCTTTTCGTGAAGGGTCACGGAACGTCATTCAAGAGAATGTGTTGCTCTGAAGAAAGAAGACGAATGAAAGAATCTTTTTAATATCTAACCCAGAAGTATGATTCATATTTATTAGTTTAAAATATTACTCACCCTCTTGTTAAGTTATTCACTTAATATTCACGTACTTTGTGTTTTGTTGCTGTTTTGATTATGAAGAACTCACCACCAATATTAAGCCTGCATATCATAATGAGCTAATGAGCAATCAGAGCGCGTTTTGGTTGAAGTTGCACTGGTGGTGGCTTACTCATCGATGCAGTAGAGGAGTAGAGGACGGATAGACAGACGACACCCTAATTTTTTGATTACTCTTTATTGATGTAGTTCAGATGTTCAGCTGTGCAGAAGTAGAATTTTTTTAAGTAAAAATGACAAAACCACGCCCTCTTATATTCATCAGCGAGATGCACAGAAACCGCTGAAATCGTAAGAAGGAAAAATGAAGAAAATTAATTAAAGCAACGCCTTTTTCTTATAAAATTACTAAGGCGAAGTGCATGTGGATACGTTGAACACATGTGGATACGGTGAAGCTTAGAAGGTGGACGCCATTTATGTATTCTGAGTTAGTAAAACTATTTAAAAGCTAACAGCATCTTATATCTGCAGGCTTACTAAGGCGTTCGCCACCATTCCAACATTCCAACGCGGTTCCAAATTATGCGACTTTTAATTGAAATATCTGCTAACTTAATATATGTACAGGGATATGTATCGGATATGCTCATTAAAAATGCGTATGAACATCGCTGCTTCCGCTTGATTGATTATTCCAATATTTAGTTAAATACTCTTAGATCGAAGTGGTTAATGCTGTTATAACACAACCAACCACAACAGGTAACAGGTAAGGTGCTCCATACGTAAGATCCGTATTGACCACTACACTTTCATCTACTTCGGATAAGTGCATGTGCACCTAGACGTACTATTTTGCTTGCACGCAGTACATTGTGCTTGAAATTGGTAACTGGACTAGTCACCAATTTCTTGTAGTTTTTTACTTTTATTTTCGCAATGTGCCAAGGTCATCGGCTAACGTGTCTGGTCGCTTCCAAAGTGAATTGGCCAGCTCCTGCGAGTATGGTCCAGTCTGCTGCAACACTGCTTATTCCGACGCGTGCCATACTCACATCGAACATCCTCACTGCCGTCTGCTCTTTTGGAATATTAACGCATGCTCCCAAAACTATTAGTTTGCATACTTACTGAATCCTACTTACTGAAGAGAACATTTGTTGAATTTCAAGAGTCAATTGTATGTATTTTCCAGTTATTGCAAGCAAATCACTAATATACCACATAATTCTATTGCAGTGAAAACGTTTCCAAGTGTTTTATGGAAACTTTTAAGTATTTAAAATTTCATCACTTATGATGAGGTAATATGATGAATGTTTTCCTTGATGCAAAAATTTAAGTTCGTGGTTTTAGCTTAGCTTTCGAAGAACTGCGAAAAATCTAATTGCCACTAAATAGTTAAAAAATGACTTCCGATACTTCTGGTATAATATTCAGTTTTCTAAGGCACATCTTTCTTTGCGTTGGTTCCTCATGCAACTGAGACTGAGACATGAGACTGAAATAAATGAGAAAAATTGAAATATTTTTCAATAATTTTTGTTCAAAAAATTCCCACAAAACAAATTCAAAATAAATCCAAAATGTTTGAGAAGGTAACACACAGTGGTCACCCGATCAGACCGACTACGTTGTAGCGATTGGGGTTGACGCAAGGCTTTGCTTTCTACTGCAAGAAAAGCGGTCAGTTCACGGACATTTCTCACAAAACATGAGCATTTCTTAAGAAAACTCGTTTTTCTCATTTAAATTAAAATTTTTCCTGTTAATTTTCAAAACTTGAATTCTTTCTCACATTTGGACGCAGTACGTTGAGGGCATATATTAAATGAGTTATAAATGAGTTGAAAAAATTGGGAAAATAATGTATGTTCAGGCACGTATTGTAATGCAAATTTTTTATAGGTTCTTAACCTATACACATCTGAAGGTAGAAATGGATCATAAGTTTCATGAGAATTGGGATAAAAATCAACACAGAATTCCTGCAATTTCCGGATATTGAATTAGCATTTTCAAATTGCACTTTAAGTACGAAAACTCGAAAATTGAGTTTGGAAAGACACAACTGTAGATCATTGACATTTAGAGGTAGAAAACGTGAAAAAATTGCAATTACTATATTTAAATTCAGCGGACGAATAAAGAAAATTTTTATTTAATCTTATCTTAAGCAATGATCAATGTATCAATTAATAAATATTAATTGCTATACCAGACGCATATTGGTTGGTTCATTAATTGATTGGTAGCAGTGGCAGGTCATTAGATAGCTCCCATGTACCTTAATTAGCGATTTTTGCCGTTTTGCTACCACATTCCTCGCAAGAACCCCTAGTATAGAAGAGTAGAGACTAAATCCATGTAGTCGAATTTAGGTCTTTCGTCCTTACCGTTGGTTTTTTTTTCCTGCGGGTTTCCACAACTTCTGCAGTGATGCAGTGTTGAGGAATGCGCAGTTTCTCCGCGTAGACGCATGTTAGAAAGAATAAGGTGGACATCACTAAGACCAGGAATGTGGCATAAGCGATTCGGTGTTTTTTTTGACTTATACTGCAGACAGTTGTGTTGACTATGGATTTGCGTACATCATAGAGATGCACAGATTTTTAATATATAAATGAAAACCTAAAAATTCATTAGACAAGACTAAACTAAAAATCACTTCAAATGAAGTAATTAATGGGAGCGGTTTTCTTCTCTTAGAAGACATCGTCACTGATTTACTAATCCGGTAAGGCCAGAAACTAAAAATATTTAAAGTTACCTTATATATTGTAATTTTATATACTATATCACGTATAGTGTAGTAACTGAAGTAAACTGATATTTCGTCTTTTAGACCTTGTTTGTTTGATATTGAAGATAAATACGACTTTGGGTGAAGCTGAACTTCAAGCTGCAGTGAGCGTATATGAACTACAAAACATATGAGAATAATAATTGAAATCTGTGTATGATATACATGTTAACATTAATAAATTAATATATAAACTTTTTCGTCTTCATTCTATTGTGTTTCCAGGGGAACATTGGGCTACAATACATATACTAATAAATAATAATTAGGAAATAAACAACAATTGATAAAACATAAAAATTATATCATTCGCGTCGGTTAGGTGGCATTGACTGACTGACTTTTATAATTTAATTTCTTTTATCTCAGGAATTGTATATTTGAAACTAGGTGACCCCGCGAACTTTGGGCCGCGTAACAGTCAATGAATGTTATATTAAATTTTAGCCTGACCAATGCATGATGTTCATGAAGTAGTTGCTGCAGATCTTGAAGAATTGCTATTTTCATTGTTGTGTTGACCTCTTGACGCCGTTCAAGTTGTTTCGTATTATTGCCCGTATATTTGCAAGAATTTATGTTGTGCATCTTCAACAGGTTGCAATGATCCAATTCGATGGTGAATCTGGCCTTGAATCTGAGGAGTCGAAAGCGAAGTCAATATTATAGATTTATAATGCCAATTTTTTTAAAATGTTAATATTCCTTATTTATTTTAGACACAAATACAGAAATATAACAAAACATTTATCTTTAATCTCTTAAAGAAAATGAACATTTGCTCTTTTCAAGCATTTTTCCAATATTTTTTAATATATTCTGCTATTCGGAGCGGAGACGATTCCAACAAATCAAAGATAATTAAAATCGGTCCAACCGTTCTTGAGTTATAAGTGGTCTAACTAACACGACTTTCTTTTATGTATATAGATGATAAAATGAAGTAAATTCCTTAATATATTTTTTAGGATAAATCATATTGTTTTATTATAGTATTAATTAAGGATCTTTTAATTCACATCAATAGGTTTATTTAAGGTTTTTGAAGAAAAGGAAAAAAGAATCAGTTAAGACAGCTGTTTTGATTCCATATTTCTCGCAAATTATGGGTATAGGCATATTAAAACCAGTCGGACGCATTGAAAACACATATTTGGTCAATACAAATGTTGGTGATATCACCGAGTGTATTTAAGAATGGGACGCCTAATAGATTAAGCCTAGACATGCACACAACAAGTACTCTGTTATGTTTTGTTTGAGCGTCGGCAGTTATGTTCTACAGGAGATTTGGTAGGGCAGGCCATACTGTGGAAAGTAAAACAAATAAAGTCATTATTGGTAAACAAAAATGATTTTCGCTTAAATAAATATAAATATGGAGAAATAATTAGTGATTTTAGTTTGAGCTAAATTCCTTTGCTGTTTATTAATTAATTTACAGAAGCTCATATATTAGATCCACTTGGTTTTTCGGGTAATTCGAACTAGCGAAAAGTTCTAATTTCTGGATTTTTTTATTTGTATAAAAAATGAAATCAATACCTTTAATAACTTACTTATTTATACAAAAGTTAGAAAAAACTGACAAGTGATAACTCCACTGTATCAGTTATCAGTAGAACATTTCCAAACTATTAAGAGAGGTTATTTCCTCCATTGCCTTGGCGTTTACATACAAAAGGATTATAGTCATACGGATCATCCGTACTTTCAATATTTTTTTTGATTGATTGATTCTTTCAACTATTTCGGCATTAGTTAATTCTCGACAAGAATGACTACATCATCGCATTTTGCAATGTTCAAAACTCATAGTAATAATGTTCAATTTCATGTTTGCGTAATGTGTTCTTCCACAAATTAGTAATGAATAAGAATAATTACTTTTTCAATCTGGGTTTTGGCATCACTCAGTACTCCTCTTTAAGCAAATCTGCTGAGTAAGCGTCTTCTACACTTCCAAACTTCAGACGTGGCTAATTTACCAATAACTCAGGAACTCCACCAGAGACACGACCACAAAATATTTAAAATTCGAATTGTGGTGTGTAACGTCCTTCCGAAAAAATATACAACAAAGAATTGTAACAAATTGGAGAAGTTTTGATTTATTGAATTTTGATTTATTGAAGCTTCATTGTGTATAAAACAGATTTATTCACTGCTATATAATAATTGAATTAATCGTCCACAGTTTATTGGTGAATAAACACTTTCACACCATCGCACCTGAACGTTGCATGATCTTCAAAAATCCAAAGCAAAATATATTAAAAATTAAGATATACTATGGATATGGAATAAATTGAACAAAAATGTAAAAGAGTTCCTCTCCTATTTTCGGAAGATTAATAAATTTATTTTTTCGTTTGAAGAAAGCTTGAATTGGTTTTATTTGATTACTTGATACTTACCCTTTTCCACTTGTGCTGAAATCGCATTCGAACTGGACTTTTAATTTATTCTCTTTTGCAATATATTCAATATTCGGTGTTGCAGATTGGGACACCGAATCGTACTTCAATGCTACATTTTACAGGTCATCAGATATTGCTTTCGAATGTTTAAGAAAATTCTTTGAGCCTTAATAATATTTCCTGTCATCACTTGCCATTACCAACAGAAAACTCCTCTATAAATTTGCATTTGGATTATATAAATAAATATAAAATCATCTAAATAGTCAATTTACTTATAGCTATAGAGAAAAACATTTCAGTTATGATATAACACTGTTTCTTACCAGATATACCATATGTGTTGTGACCAATCAAAATTAATTAAGACATAAAGTTCCAGAAGTTCATCCAACTGCATCGGGATATTTTATTTTACCAGTTTTTTTAAATACAACTTAAAAAAATGCTGCCTAAAATAGATTGGTAAGTCTTAAAACCTTTAAAAAAATACGAGTAGTAAAAGCCATCTAGAAACTAAATACGAGTACCTGGTCAAAGAATAATCTGGAAAAAAACTAAATTAATCTGAAATAGCTTGAATAAAAGGCGCTCAAACTAATTATACAGAAGTTTACAGAGAACTTAGTCTAACAAAGATCCAATTCGTGTTTTAATCAAAACAGTGGTAAGAATAGAAAGAAGGAAGAAGTTGTGTTTTCACAACTTCAAAAATATGTAATTTTGACAAACATTTTAGGAACTATGACAAAATCCAGGGAGAAGGAAGAAATTGACGCAACTTTCAAACTTAATCAAATAAACCATTGAGTTGACGATGAAGCAGTTTCGGAGATCGGCAAATATCCATCATCAATGGTCTTTGGAAACATATATTGGATTAACTGGCCATATATAATTTTAAGACTGCAAGGTTTAGAATTGAATTCTTTTAAAGTCAGATGGTAGACTCTTGTGTTAGAATAGAAAGTACACTTAATTTACAATCATTTAGATCCATTATAAAAGTTTTATTGATTTTTGTTATTTATTCCTAAAAAATTGCTCTCGCTGTGTTGTGAATTGAAACTAATGCATAAACCACAGCTATATGAATTGATTTAATAACTTTGTTTTTTCTAATAACAATGTCATTGTTTGAAAATATCATTTTTGTATATTTCCTTCAGTCACTTTTCTTGCCTCCGAATTCTACGGAGAATTTGGGAAGCGGAGTCAATCTCTCTTCTATCTGTCAACAGATAGAAGATCGACTCTTGTCAAAACTTCAATGGAAAAATTGAAAAAATTCATTAAAGACTGAATATGGTTTTCAAAACAAGTAAGACTGAAGAAGATACTTCTTCTATAAGATAGAGGCTATCACAATGGGCCAATAAATGGCCGATAAATGTCGACCTGCTTATGCTTAATGGGTTTTATTTTATCTAACTTGATATATTTTGCTTAAAATACTATGGTAATTGATTAATTAAAAATGGTTTTGGACGCCTTAAAACAATACAACAAGACTGGGCCTTGCCTTTGCCTTTGTGAATCGTATGAAAATTTGGGTAGATTGCATTACTTTTTTTTTTTGTTTTGAAAGAAATAACTGAATGTCTTAATTAAGTTTTTGAAATCATTAATCTTCACGAAACCCCAGCCAAAAGTATCAGTGAAATAAATTTTTAGGAAAACTTTCTTAATACTTAGTCCTTCCTTTCTTCACACAAAAGACGAAAAGTTTTAGATTTCACGAACGAATTGCCTACAAAATAAATTAAAACTCATAAAAATAGTAGCAGGAGAAACCTTCATAGTTACTTGCTGTATTTTAATATGGATACCGTCAACCATTGCAACAGCCTAACTCTGCCATCGTCGCCATAAATTTGCAAAATGTGGGTGGTAGAAGGAATAAGATGATGGTTGCGACTTCGAAGTCTCTGCCACCAGCAACTGTTTTGTTTGCGTCAAAAGTTAGAGTGTGCTTAAGAACAGGGGTTGCTTATGCCAAAACAACTACAACAACAATTTCCACGTTCGCATAGAAAAAGATGGCGTTTCTCAGCTCTATAAAAATGCTATACTTTAACCAGTAACATCGACAAGCACTTGCCCCTATACTCTTATGCTCTATAAAGCACTACATGTAACATGTAATAAGTATTCAAAGCGTCCCTTTCCCATTTGTTTGCCTTCAGCCACGCTACTTAATTACAGCGCTTCTATTGAAAGGTGAAGCACAGGAATACCCATTCCATAGACAAAAAAACTGAAAATAGGTAATTTATCTTATAACATGGAACAGAAAGGAAATACTGATTTTTCGAGAAGAAACTTCAGACAATTTATTTTTGTAGGATTTCTTCCAACAAATTCGCGTTTGCTGGCTGCATCTTTATTACTCCAATGTGTATCCAACAAAAACGTCTCTCACCAATGAGAAAGAATTTTAATAAACTTACTAAAATGTAGCTGTTAAACGTAACGACAAATCTATTTGAAAGCGCATAACACATTTTTGAAGTAAAACAAAAATTTGGCTTTCATATGCGAATCTGTTTTTCGCTTTTCGCTTTTCGCTTTTCCGATTTTAATAGTTGAAGGTTCCTTTTCATTTAATTTTTCCTTCTGTGCCATTTTTTTTCTTTTTCTTCGTCGTCTTCTTCGTCGACAAACGCGCGCGCGCTATTACTTTGTATGTTTGTATGGCAACTAACTTCCTCTAAGCATTCATTCGGCGCGTTCACGCTATATTCTTAAGAAACAAGTGGAAAGGAATGCATGTATGCGTGTATATTGGTATTACGCCTAAGAAAAGAAAAGCATCAGCGTAAGAAAGGCAAATAACGCCGAATGCATGAATGAAATAACGAAAATTTCAACTTTTTCGCTAATGAAAAATTTCGCCAGCTGAGCCAATCAACGTGGATACTTGCAACTAATGTACCCTTCCCTTCACAGCCTCATTTGATTATATTCCTTAAGATTCTTCTTGTACATTGAACGTATTTCAACATTGTTACGCACTCTAGAGCAGCTACTTTCGCAAATACATAGAGCCTTGAAAAAAGCTCTTAGATACCTAAAAACTTTTAATAGCGAGCTGATAAGAGAAGGTTGAGTCATCCTTTTATATTTTTTTAACCCAAGGGTAGTGTTGGAGCTCATTAATTAAAATTTTAAATCACTCATACGCCACTCACCCATAAATTTCAATGTTATTGTGTACACGCCATTCCAAAAACAATAACCGACTACATTGTTTGGTTATGAAAATAAGACGAAAAACGCCCAACAAAAGCAGCTTCTAGTTCCTTTTCTCTGAGATACGTAGAAGATTCAGATTAAATTTTCACTATAGTTATGTAATACCTCAAATTAAAAGTACAGGAAGAGCCAAAACTCACAGCGATTCAGGACTGTAAAATAAAATCACATCTTCTACCAAAATTAATATTTTTAAGCATCTTAGGACGCATTTTTGATATGAAAGAAATTTGCCAAACAATAGACGAAAATGACTTGAATCGGTCCAATGCCATCGATTGTATTTGACCGATTCAAGTCAAGACAGATTCCAACAAATTAAAAACAAAATTAAATACGGACAGCTTGGAGTATGAACCAATTGCAATCTTTTAAATACGACGTGAGAATTTATAACTTTACAATTGCATATAAGTTCCCATGACTTCTATAAAATAGTTTCCTTCATTTCTTGTACGTTCTTTGTATATTCAAAAATGTTTAATATTATTTATAAGCATCTACAATTTTGTTCATTCGATAGGTTTGGTTAAGCAAACAACATAATAAACTAGTTTTTCTTTTACTTAGAATAAAAATCGTTACGTTGAACTATCACCCAAATATCTATTTCCTTTCTAGCAGCACCAAGACATACTGGCAAGCAATCTAGGAGCTAATAATACAGCTATATTCCTCAAATAAAAGATATATAAAAGATATTCATTCCTTTTTTTTCTCTCAGGTCCACTTCAATCTTCAAGTTGCAATCAAACTTAAGATGACAAGTCCAATAAACACTTCCTCTCTTAACGTCGCCAGAGATCAACTAAGAAATTGCTTACGAAGATAACTAACACATTTAACTTCCTTAGGTTATACTCGTAATTTAAGTAAATGCTTCATTAGACCCACATTATGTAAACTGAAACACTTGGGTTTCTATCTACGAGACACTTTTTTTAGTATCTATATACCACCCTTCCGTCTTTTTCCAACTGGAAATTTCTTTTCTATGTAATGTGGTTTCTTTTAACGGCTGTCTTATTCACAAAGAAAACATTTGTTCTTTTTGTAATCACTCCTTCGACCAATTAACATTGAAATAATCTTGAAGTCACCACAAATCATCCATCTGTGGGTAGGACAGCGAAGTTTATTGAGTAGCTCTTCAATATTTACATTTGCTCTGTAAAATAAATCAAATGATCTACAGGTATTGAATCATTTTTGTTAGTGTTGTTAAGGGCACCTTCCAGTACAAAACTTACCATACACTTCCTATAGATAACAAGACTTACCATAGATCCAAAGCAGTGGCGTAACTACATTTTTTAGGCCTGTAAGCAAATTCTAACTAAAGGGCCCCTATCAACATACTAAGGGGCCCCTCTTTTTATACTCTTTACACGAAAAATGTGAAAAGGGTATATAAGGTTTGTCAAGATTTTCGTAACGTATTAAAGGAAACGTCGGAAATACCATTAAGTATATATCAGTACAGTATCAGTTCAAACTACTCTCTCAGCTTTTGAACTCTTCGAATAAAACTTTACACACACACTTTTAGCCGACCCTGTTCACCATTTGATTTGATTGAAATTGGACGTCTATTTCTTGTAGCTGTGATATAAACTTAACAATCGGATATGAGGCTTCTCCGTTTTTAATAAAGGTATTTAAATAGAATTTGGTGTATACAGTACTGATATTTGCAAAAGACAACGTACAAAATTATTTTCAAATGGGTTTAAATCTAGATATAGCTTCCATATAAACTCTCGATTAAGACACATACTTTTCTTAAAAAAACTTTTTTATTTTATAAATAGGTTTAATATTTTATTTGAAGTACATACATATTATGTACTTTAAATTTAAAATTTACGTATCTCTTATAAAATGCAATATGAAGTTATTCCAACAAAAAACGTTTACAAACATATACAGTGGGGCCCCCTAAATTCGGGGGCCCGAAAGCGTTGCTTCCAGTTGCTTCCCTGTAGTTACGCCACTGATCCAAAGACAATGTTACAACTTTTTACTACCACTAGTGAAAGATGGTCAAATAAGAATATAAAAAACACAAAATCGATCTTTAATTTGTCAGAAAAAGACGTAGCACGCTACTCAAGTAGTTTGTTTTTGGTTAGATTTGTTACTTAACCGAACGTGATGAAGCTTTTTCTAAAACTTTTCCCGTAGTTAGGACCAAAAATTCTGAATGAATCAAATAATATATTAGAGGAGGCCTACGACAATATTTTAGATTACTCCAACCAACCAAACGATATCCCAGGCGCCTAGATTCATATAAAAATACTTTAGATGAGACAACTTCGTTTCTGTGTGTCCATAAGTCATAAAATATCACATCTCGGACACTCTTAATCAGTCTTTAATAAGCTTTTATTTATTTTTATTATTTTGAGTATTTCGTCAAACTTAACTTAAAATCTTTTTTTGACAGCAAAATATTCGTACCGCTTTTACTTTTTCGTCTGTTAGCTTTTCATAATACTGGAATCGTTATATGTGATTTTGATTCAAGTGGTATTTTTTTATTTTTCAGAATAAAAAATTCTACTAGTTCTTGGTTAAGGTTTTTACCGCCAGGTTTGAGAACTCAGTTTTTAATACCGTAAGACCCCACTTAACGCTGTTTCGGTTTAGCGCTCTTTTATGTTAACCCGGTGACTCCCAAAATTGCTCAGCGCTAGGTTTCGCTAGGTGTTTCTTTTTTCTAGAAATTATTGTAAGAATAAATTTATATAATACCATAACGATTAATATAGTGACAAATAATATGATATTATCATGGGTGATAATGAAAACTTTCACTGGAAGCTAAAATGCAAGTGATTATAAGACTTTGGTGAACGTCAATCTCAAATTAGTGCAACTTCAACAATAAGGACAATTCTGAAGAATAAAGAAAAAATATTGTCATCGGCAACTGCAACTATGTCAAGCTCTGCAATAGAGTTTGAGTTTGAGTTTGACCACTATAACTGAAATTATGAACCAATTTGTCGATCCAAATTTTGGCAGAAGTTCAAAAGAAAGACGGGTGCCTTATCCACTTATCCACAACTTCTAACAGAACGCAAAACGAAAACGCAAACTACATTAACAGAAAGGCAGAAAATTGGAAACATTGAATAAACTGACTAATCTGATTTTTTTTTTGTTTTTTTTGCATTAGGTGGAAGCATCAAAAGCCACCGTGTGAGACTTGAACCCAGAACTTTATTTGTTTTTATATATATTCGTTTATATTGTTTTTATTTTTGTAAAAAATAAATGTTTAGTTTTATTGTCATTAAAAAAAACATAATTATTAAATTTAATACCTAACCAACTTTCTATCAATCTTCCCCTAACCCCATTATTTACATGTTAAGATAGCCTCATTTAGCGCTGTTTCGCAATACGCTCTACTTTGATGGAACGTATCCTACGTGTTAAGCGGGGTCTTACCTGTAGTAGGTGTACCACTTCATTAGTTATATTAATATCCGCAATTTAGTTTTGCTTTATGTTGAGCTGGGTTCGTTTCTATATAATTCTTGAAGTAATATTCCTATTTGTCAATATGTCAACATATTTCGTCTATTGGTTACTAATACTTCTCATTTAATTGGTTTAATGTCTTGCGTTGTTTGCTTTCTTCATTTTCTTTGATTTATATTCTATTAAAGAATATTTATTTTTTGTTTTTCCTTTTCGCTGCTTCAATGTTTACTGGACATTCGCCTAGTGCTTCTTTTGTTGCGTTTATTCCGGCATTTTTTTCTAACTTTTGTGGCAGTCTTCTTTTCTGTGAGACCTCATTGTTTTTATGGTGATATAATTCGAAAACGAGATCAAGTAATCGCTTCTGCTATTGACAGATTTTAGTGGTCGCATGTTTAGTAATTTTTTGGTTTAATACCATCTGTTCGTAATTATATAGTTTATGATTATCAATAAAGTGTCGATATATTTTAAGTTATTCTATTAATCACCGTAATCTTTCATTACATCTTCAATAAACCTACTAAATACTGAGTTGGTAATTGGTCATTTATATCACTCAGTATGTAGTATAATGGGTTGATTATTTTTGAACGTTTTAATCTCATTTTGTAGCTTCACATATAATTTCAACCGTGTTTTGTTTGAGTTTGCAATGCCTGAGACATATACATTCAAGAAGATAATATATGTGTGGCAGTTTGAGCCATTTGTTGATGTAAGAAGTAACTGTTTAGTTCTGTAATATATTTAGACTCATAATCTTACTGACTTCTTCGTTTGAGATGAAATCAGCTTCTCTGTTACCTTTATTAATACTTATTTTCTTTTTTGTTTCATCTCCAGAATTATTTATTGATAATTAATTATCCAAGTTTTAATGTTCCAAAAAATAGTTCTCTATTCCTGTGTTCCGCTTTCCTGATTACGCAGTGTCAAGCTTGAGTAAATGTTTGGAAGAACCAATGTGGACACCCGTTAACTCATTAAAATAACATGATTCAGAAATTGAGAAAGAACTTTTTAAAAAACACTTTAGTCGAATATGATAGATAAGTGGAATAAGATTGCAATCAGAATTTTCCTAATATTTAAAAAGAAGATCGAACACACAATCTGCAAGGCTAAGAACAAGACTGTCTAATATTTAAAAGTTATCGAACGCACAGTCTGCATAGATATATTCTTTTACGAATAGTGAACAAAATTAACCACTTTTGAGAAGAGATCCTGCTATGGTATATTAAAATAAAGCACGTCTAGAGGAAAGAGCTGAATTCACCTGACTGCATTAGTGTAGATATGGGGATCAGGAGAAAACTATATATTTAAATTATGCATACACCGCAGCACAAATGTATACAACTCGTATGCACATTTTTACCAAATCGTTAATAGTCATCAAAACTATGAAGAGAAACTTTTGGAAGAACTAAGCTAAATGTTAACGTAACTTGATAACTTTATTCAACTAATATGGAATATGAATCATAGGTGGGTGGCATCCCATCGAAATTATTGTTGTGTATAATAATATTTAAAAATGGTTGGGAAAAAAAAATGTCAATCCATGTAGAAATTTTCGAGTTGCGCCATTCAAAGTTTGTGGTTTTTTCTGTCTTTCTTATATTTTTAATAATATAATATAATAAAACTACTTTCACAATTTCTATTATAAATCAAGGAAAAACTTTACTAATATTCGATTTCAGGACGTCGAGAGTTTATAATTGTAGGCACGATAAGCACATTCCATCACGTAACCCCACAAAAAAGTCAAGCACGAACCACAAATAGCATGAACTTATAGGTCAAAACAGGACATATTGTGTAACGTATCTTCGACACCTATATCTTTAATTTTATTGTAACAAAAATTGATATTCATGAGGGTATAAGAATCAAAATTGAGGGTTTTGATTTGCATCATCGTCATTTACGATAAAATGCATTCTTATTACACTTCCATAACCAAACTCATCATTCGAATGGTGTTAATCGAGCACCTAATCCGCACATACTCCCCTGACTTCAGTTTTTATGTTACTTGAGTTATATGAAATTAATAGCATTTTCGATTGGTAAATCCGGATTCTATAGTTACCCTCAACCTGTGAAATTTCGTTGTCCAATCGAACATTTGTGGAGAAATTTAACATTTTTTAGTCATGTTAGTAGACATTTACATTTTTCACAAATACATATCATACCATATCACACTTTAACTATCCAATCATATAACACAGCTGTTAATTTCAGGCTAATCTTACTACTCAACCAAAATATCTGGAGTGTTATAAATTAATCTCGATATTTTGCCCCAGATTTACCAATCAAAAATTGCACTAAAACTGCATTAAAAGAGCATCTTGTTTGAAAAAATTACTCCAGATTTACCAATCGAAAACGCCATAAAGTGGCAATTCCAAATGAAAAATAAACTATAACGTGCTGTAAGTTAGGTTCAATTGCTAAGCGCGTTGTGTAATGGATAAATTTGGATCTTCTTTGACACTTTCACCGACAGCAGTAATATTTTTAGCCAAGCGTGCCCAGCACATCTATTATATATCCACTTTTATCAAATTTTTTTACAGTTTTGTCTATAGTGTGTTCAGACTCGTAACCTACACTGGATTTTAATATGTCCGATTGTTGTTAAGTGAATGGTAAAGCTTAGGGTAATTTCGTTTGACATATATCACAGAATAGTGCTGCTCAATCAGGGCCAGGAATTGGCCTAAGTTATACAATCTAATCTAGGTATATTAGTCAGCATTGTCAAAGACATTTTGTATTCTCGAATTTCTTGATTGTTGTGACGACAACATTCTAAAAAATATTATATATTACATTTATCTGAATATGTATTTATTATGGATTAGGCCTGCTGAATATTATTTTGAATATGTTTTCTCTGCTAAAAGTTGCTTAAGTATAGCAATGTTTCTATCTATATAATCAGTTAACTAAAGACTTGTGATGAATTTTTGAGTTTGCTAAAGAAGAAACTTTATTTTTCATATAAAAACATTGTCTTCAAATTAACAAAAGATTTTTAGCAAATTTACAATCTTTTGGAAGAGAAATGAAAGTCGTAACATTTTATCCTTTCATTAAATTAATAAATGGAAATTTGCTCCAATAGCTCCTCATGCATTTCAATAGATTTCGAAATTAACTTATAATTGAGATTTAGGTAAGTAATGGCGTTTTCGATTGCTAAATCTGGGGCAAAATTAATTAATAACACTCTAGACATTTTCCCAGAGATTACCCTTAAATTAACAGCTGTTTTATATGATTTGACAGACGAAGTATGATTTGATTCGATATATGTATTCATGGAAAATTTAATTGTTTACTAATACTACTAAAAAAATATTAAATTACTCCAAAAATGTTCGATTGGGCAACAAAATTTGACAGATTAAGAGTAAATATAGATTGAATCCAGATTTAGTAATCGAAAACGCCATTAAAGTGCACATCGGAGGAGCTGCCCCTTCCCATTGTTAAAGTTGAGCATGAAAACATGGTTATTTAAGAAGGTGATTAAATAAAATAATTGCTTTAAAAATTTGAATAAACTTTTCTTATTTTACTAAACCAAAATCAATTTCAACAATTGTATGGCCGACTTCTTAATATCATTTTAAACAGTATTTTCAACTGAGGGAGTATTTTAGGAAGCCAGTACCTCTAAAATTGAAGACGATGTGAAAACAAGAAACTGCAACCAAGTAATTATTTGGAATGCAGAAGATAGTAAATAATGTAAATCAAGAAACTGCGAAGAACCTTTAGTAGAGTTTTTTTTAAAATAATAATCAAAAAAGAATCCAACTTCTTGGAAACTGAACCTATCAGCAACTCACATCACAGCGTTTCTAAATCTATTAACTCATCTATTCCAAAGTTGTTAGTTGTCAAAATATTTTTGTTTTCTTTGTTATTTAAATTTTTTTTTATTTATAACAATATTTTCATTGAAATGAGAAGACAAATTAATGTTTGTATTTTAATAAGCAAAGTAACACTACAGTTAAGTTGACTACTACATATTGCCTTCTAATAGACCCAATAAGACTTCCAAGGTAGATTAGACCCAATGTGAGTTCCTGAGTCATTTTACCAAATAACTTAAATATGGACATATTAAAGTAATGTGGCTCTATTATTCTCCATAAATAATATGCAAGCTTCTACGAACTTTTGTGATTCTTTTCGAAAAAAGGTTAAAAGGTCTTGAAAAAATGGAAGGAAAAAGAAAAATTGCCTAGAGGTTCACCTATTCATGTTGATGCTGCCTCTGTGAATAAACCAATTGATACCTTTTGCAGTTAAAGTAAAGTAATAAAGTAATTAAACATATACATACTATGTAAAAATAAAATCATCAGGCGGGTTAATAATAATCTTGTTTATACTTCATTACCAGGAATTTCCACTTAGATTGAGTTCACCTTTAGTACCTTGTACCCTTTACTTGAAAAAAACTTGATTCTGCTTTAATTTTTAAGGTAGGAAAAATCTACCAAGAATAAGAGCCGAAAACTTAAGATTGATAAGCTTAATATCGGTCTTACTTGGGACAATGGACAGTATGCATTTTAGGCCAACTGTAGAAAGTTTTTTTTTATCTAAAACCTCAGCATGCGTACCTCAAGTGCAAATCCACGGAAACACGTTTACATGATATTGTCAGACCTAAAGAAATATCTGTCTTTTTTTAATAATTTTCACTAGCAACCAAAAAGTATAAAAGCCATCCTGGACTCACTTGTCACAGTCGGCTTTGGGGAGAGCTTGGTGATTATATGGTCAAATGCCCATTCTTGTATATTCAGTGTGTGGGGTACCTGCTGAATAGCTACTAGAGCCAGGCTCGTGAAAGGTGCAAAACAAGTTCTGTCTATCCATAAAAAGCAGATTTTTATACAGTGGCGGACAAAATTTTTGCACAGCAGCAAATTTTAAATAAAACAATAAGGTTTTTATCTGCAAACATTCTCAAACGGAAAAAATTAATGAGTTCAATTAAAAAAAAATTCTGAGTTTCTAAAGAATTTAAATTCGAAAACGTTAACTTCTTAGAGAAAGTTTTATTGCCGGATGAAAGCAAATTCAACCATCGTCATTTCGATGGCAGAATCTTAGTATGGCGCAAACGCAATAAAGAATTAAAAACACAAAACAAAGTAAGGAAATATGGAGAAGGGGATTATGGTGTGGGACTACATGTATGCTGCGGGTGTCGAGTAACGGGGTTATCTACAAGATGATGAACAATCATGTATGTTCAAAAATTTAAAAAAAAAATTACCAAAACAATAGCTCTTAAATAAGAAAGTTCGTTTTACTTTCAAGTGAACAAAGACAGCGAGGACCCCGCTCACGATATGCGTGTGTATATTGGTCATCATATCCGACGCCTTGTCCCTTATTCTTCATAGTAACCGGATTTTAATCCATTAAAGCATTTGTGAAAGAAGTTTGTGAGAAGAAATCGAAAATACAACCACTGATTATATCCGCAAGTTAATCAAATCCATACCAATACGCTTAAATGTAGTCTAAAGTCCAAGGCACAACCTAAACAGAATGACATATTTCTTTAGAAGAAGAACTATTACATATTATGCTGGTCATACCAAGACTGTGTGCTTTATTTGCTCAGAACTGTTGTTTTGTGTGAAATTAGTTCCTTTCCCAAAAATGTAGTCCGCCACTGTTTGTGTTTTTTTTTATTTCATACGAAATAAAAGAGTGCAAATGTCATTTATTTTTGGTTTTTTTTTTTCAAATAAATTAAATTATACGAATGAAGAGGGGCTTGATGGTCCAATTAAACAGATGGATCTTGAAATAATTTTTTTTGTGGCAAAATCATGTATTCTACTTTCCAAATATTTTGTGTTATTCAGAAAATTAGTATAGCTTGATACTATACTATGTCCAAAAGTAGCAAATGCCTGCTTTAAGATATAAATATAGTTAAGATATTAGAAATATATTTGCGAACTTGTGTAATGTTCACAAAATACATGTTCAAAATATTTAGAACTTTAAATCGTTACTCATATATATATGTATATGTATTCCTTTAATTCCTAGGAGGAGCATATGGCCTCGTATATATAAGAGATATCCAAACAAAAGAATCACTATACGAGCGCTATTTATTATACAATGGAAAAAGAAGAAAAAGATATATGACTTGCACTTATCAGTATAGGATAAAAAGAAGCAATTCAACATTTAGATAGAGGTATAGTAAAGATAATTGAAATCAATTTTTATATTGTTTATATGCTATCAGCTAAAAAAAATTAAGCTACACCCAAGTCTAGATCTACGGCGGCTTTTTATACAGCATTTCACTACAGCCAGTATCCGATTTTGGAAAAATCAAAAAGAAAGAGGTGGATACCAACTGGAAAAAGCTTTTTATGTAAATGATGAGGGACTCTATTGAAAGCGAATGCCTGAAATAGTCTTCACTTTAAAATCTGAAAAAACTGTATCTGGACATAGGGTCTTTAAAGAACGAGTAATTCTGCTTGTTAGTGCAAATGAGACAAAGAATAGAGAATTTTAACCTAACACCACCGCAAATACATCATTCAGAAAATACAAGGTGGTTCTTAGGGCTGAACAAAATATCCAATAAGAAAATCTGGAGGACTAAGATTCTTTGCTAAAACTGGTTTAAAAATAACTTTTGTCATTGCTCATTGTGAGCAAATTGTGACTGGGCACCAATTAATGTTTTAGGATGCTATAGCTTATTCTAAGTATTACTTTTCACACAGAACTTTTTATAAATTTGTTCAGCAAAGCGATGCTGATAACGTTGTCGAATCATAGAAGGAATCAAAATCAGTTGAAATGTGTATCTTTCTCTTCCTGAACTCTGACAAAACATATTGCTCTGATTCAATGTGAATGGATTTCTTAAAAAAAATTGATTTGTTAAATGGTTTTCCATTTTACGGCCTTTTTCTCGGAACGTATCTAGGCCGTAGAGTGAGGTATAGTTGCATCAACTTTCTTAATATAGAAAATGGTGGACACGATTTGTTATGTATTACAGTATTTTTAAACGAAGAGTATGACTATTTGAGCGAAATAATATACAATGGCTTAATGCAAATAGAATATATTTGGCCTTAAAGGCTATTCACACAGTACAAATAATTGGAACGCTAATGGCAAATTTAAATAAATACACAATACACACGTATCTCATTCATATCATATCTTTCATTTATATCGGGATTTAGAAATCAGATATATTATTTTTTGGATTAATGACAAATTTTTTAGCCAAATATGGATTACAATTTTTATATATATGTCTATTCCTTTGAATGGCTGTCGATATTTAAGTGCCTAACGGTAGCTTTGTTTCTGGCAGACATTTAGCACTTCAAAACATTTAATGTTACAAAAACCGCCATACGCAATCATCAGTGATATAACATAATTGAAACTGAATTTAATTGAATCTCAAATGAGTTACGGGATTCTTAAAACTATAGAAAACTTAAAACTATATAGAAAACTATGAAAAATTAACGTTGACTGTAGTAAATGGATAAAATGGAAAAGAAAGAATAACAAACCTCCAATCACAAAATAAGTCGTCTTCAAGCTTTCCAGGCAGGACCCTTGTATTTTCAAGAAATTTAAGAGGTTTTATGCCTTTCTTCTTTTTGACCCACTGCAACTGAAGTTGAATTTCGAAAAACTACCGTTCATCATTGCAACTACCAAAGGATCTTGAAAATATAAAAAGTGTCAAAATCTTAAATGATAAATTAAATATTTTCTTCGAAACTTGCAGTTTTGCATTCAATATTAGTTTTCCATATACGTTTAGTAGGTAGAAACCAACGTTCGCAAAGTGAACCGATATTTTTGAAGACCTCTTATATCCACTGTTACTTCCAACTTATATAAGAAGTAACGTTGTTATGTTCGCTACACTTTTAACTATATGAACTAATGAATTGCCTATACCAGACGTCAAAATCCTTTCTTAAAAAAATCTCCACTAATGCCAATTATTGTCATCAATGGCATATACAAGGAAAAGTTTTGAGTTTAAACATTTCTAAATGATTCGACATAGGTTCCAAAAACGCCGATGATTGTCAACGACAATCATTTAATATATTCATCATCTTATCCTTTTTAAGTCACATTTTTCAAATATAAATTGTTTGTTTCCTCCATAAAACTTATTCAATACACAACACAAGTATATCAAGTATATCAGGGTGTTCAGACCAGATAAGATCACGGGCTAATTCAAGTCACTGAATAGGTTGGAGAGCCGTAGAAATAAATACATACTTCATTCTTTTGTAGGAAAGAAATAAAAATACGGCGATAATGTATAATAATGTATAATGATAATGTTTTATTAATTCTTCATTAATTTGACTTTTACAATACCATCGTTATCAGCATTATTATATTAGTATTCTCATACCAAATATATTTTATTTTTAAGGTAATGAATTACGGCACTGGATACCACTTCCACAAAGAAACATACATATACTAAAGTTTTTGTCAATTAAGTAAGTAAATTAACGTAATTTAATTAAGAAAATTTATTTGGGATACCATTAAAATAAATTATACCAATATATAACAAAGAAAAATTTGCCTAACTGTGGCAGATTAGAATCATGTCGTGGGCCGCACAAATAGTAACCGCGCATTAGACCCATGGGCCGTGTTTTGGTCATTCCTGAACTACATCATTCCTAATTACGATGGTTACAATTTTGATACGCAATTTTTACTACAAATTTCTGATATTTTATTTTTAATTTTTAAACAATAAAAAAAAATGTACTCACTTTTATTCCACGTCATAGCGTTTCTTAAGCCGCCAAATTATATTGAAAATTTTTTAATCATGAAATAAAAATATTTTCAAAGATGAATTACCGATTGCGGGAGTTTTATGCCTTTTTCAATAGAGTTACGTACAATATTTTGATTATTGCTGGACAATTTGATGTGGTGAAAATGCTCCGTACAAAATCCCATAATACTGGGTTTGTGCAAATGCTAACATTCAAAACGCTGTGTTGCTAATCACCGCTAGAGGTCACTATAATGACACATTTTCATTAAAAATTCTCCTTTTGAGTTTCTCCTGTATTTCATCCCTGTTGATATTTATCAATTCAGACTCTTATTTACACGACAACGAGTTTATGTACTTTGGTCATTCGTTAGCTTAAGGAAATCGTTACATTTTTGATTTGATAATAAAACTGTTTGATTGATTAAAAAGTGCACACGCCATAGGGAACGTCTTTTTCTTTATTTTTCTCCGTAAGAATGTTCTGGAGTGAATTACCTCATACTAATGATCACAGCTATAATTTTTCCTATATATTTATAAGCCAACTTGTTGAGATATTTGCGAATACTTCTGTCTTTGAAAATGTTTACACATAAGAATTCTTTAAAATTTTGGTGATGTTAGTTTGCACTTTTGGCTTTTAGTACTCTTTTTTAGTGAAATTGCTCTTGCATTATACTCGTTCCACGGCTTATAGCCAGGACTTTTCAATTTACTTATTTTTATAAATGTTATGAACTCTTTTCAGTTAGGATGCTTGTGAGCTTGGAATGTAGTTCGCAATTGATTCAATTTGGAGCGGTACCGCATATAATTTAGCTGCAATCATGTAAGCAATCATATAAGCAAATGTTGTCGAGAATTCGTAGTATAAATTCCTCATGCGGTGTCAAAGCTCACATAAATAATATTGGCAGTTGTCATGACGAGACCAATTGATTTAAAGATGTTCGCTTATCCGTCTAGTAATATGCTCACTAGTCATATATTTTTTGGACTAAATTTGGACTCTGTTCAGCAATTGGTTGAAACCTTTTACGGTGACTATTTGGACTAAAGAACTTACCTTTATAAATATACAAGGTTTAGGTTTGCATTAAGGTTTGCTTTAAAAAATTTTTACTTCAGTGTACATAGATGATGAACTTTATTTAAGTAAACAAATAATCATCAATCACTTTCTAACGTAACTATCTATATTCAAATTTCTTACTTAAATGGCCATAACAACCCGTTACCGGAACGTCAGCCTGCTGCAGCACGTTTCTCCACGCGCCTCTGCTGCATCCCGCGTTCTACATCGACATGACCAACTTTGTGGAACTGTTGGATGTTAATTCGCTAAATTATTTCAATGTCGTGATGAAACTTGTACGGTTCGTGGTTCATTCGGATGCGATAGTCGTCGCCGACTTGTAGAGGATCAAAGATCTTGCGAAGAAGTATTGTGATTTTAGTTAAGTTTTTCATTTTTTTCATTGACAACGAGCGTACAATTAGGATGCTTATGTGAACCTTTTAGGATAAGGATTACTGATAAGGATTTGTGCTTTAAGAACGATTAAATTAACTGGTAAAACAATATAAAATATGAAAACACTTCGTACACACTGACAGTTCTCGCATTTAAAAATAGGTGCGGTAAACTTCGGCAGATTAATTTCTTCCATATCGTCGGTTTTTCCACATACTGTGTTTGGAAGAAGAACTACTCGGCTTTGCTTAGTTATAAAAAGTTTTGGTCTTTGATATTTGAAATGATAGGTCTTCGCTATATGTAGTCTTCATACGAAAGTGTTAAGAATTTCACTTGGTAAAAAAAAATACTTAGATATTGTCACAGAATAATTTTAGAAATTAGCAGTTGTGTGCTGAGCTTTTAACTTCCACACGATTATTTTTCGCAAAGAAGTTCTGTGGTATATCTTTCACCGCTTTTTTTAGGATGAAATGGGTATTTGTTTGCGACTCTCAATATGGAAACTGACTCTCAAGATTTAATTGAATGTGCATAACTGGATGAATTAGTAACATCAGTAGAGACCTATTGTTTTAAAACTTCGCTAAATATTGCAAAACAAAAAGTTTAAAAATAATTAAAACTATAAATACGTGGGTCGTTTGCTTAAAGCACGTTCCTTTAAAATGCTGACATAAATTATTTTTGATGCTTTTACGATGAAAAAAATGAAATATTGAAAAAAATTACAAATAGTCAACGTTCCACAGTTTTACATGCGCCTCATACTATCCGCTTGTATTGTCATTGATATATTTTGATAAAGAACCTATTATCGTCATTGGTCCCTGCTATCCATTTATTCCCTCCAACAACGAATTCAATGAAAAATATAATAAAATATGAAGCAAAAAATGAATAAATAAATGAAAAATAAAATAAAAATAGAAATAGAAATAAAAATAAAAATTTGGAAGAACGAAAAGAAATGCGAGAGAGAAAAACAAGCAATCGTCCATCTGCATGCCAAAAACGTCTTCGCCATTTCCCCATCATCTTTTCTTGATTATATGCTTTCGGTTTCCTCTGCCCCATCGAAAGTTGAATCCATTGTTGCTACCCTTCGTATTTTTATATTTTCTTAGCTAACGACTTTTATGCGAGGCCAGCGTTTATACACTCTCACAGCAGGGCTCAAATAATAAAAACACAAAATAAAAAGCAATTACTCTTTCTATTTTAGTAGCTCCCACAGGCGTTGAAATTTCACAAGCACTCTGCAAAAAATTTTAAATGATAAAAAACGAGTCAAGCTGAATGCTACAAAAATGATTTCGAACAGCATCGATGACCCAAGAAAATTGTTAGTTTACTAGGAATTTAAATGGACTGCCTCTCGTTCCAAGTGAAGAAATTCCGAGTCCCTATATGGGTCCTCTATTCTAGACGATAAATCATGTACCATGTAGTTTCTTCAGCAAAATTGACTTTCAGAATGGCCAAGAACCTGACTTCAAAACATTTACAAACATTTTTACAACGGACCACCTCACATAAATTTGCCACTTAACTACTTACAAATTTATATACTCGATTTTTTTGCGATTTGCGATGAACATGGAATACAGCTCACGAAAGAATACTGAATTCCAAGATAACTTAAAAAGAAAGTACAGTTTCTTCAGCGAAACGCGAACTTTTTGCCATTTTTCTTGATTTTTTCATTTTTGTCTATTGATTGCTTTAAGGGTGATGTGGATTATTCGCAAAGGCATTGAATCTATAGAAAAATGTTTAGGGTTGCTCACTTTAAGTAAATGACAGGTATTTTTATACCCTTCACACAAAACGTGAAAGAGGGTATACTAGTATTGGCAAAATTTTTATTTTAAATAAATATATAAGTATTGTTAAAACACATAATAAGATTAATGACGCGAATTCATTTAAAGATGACCTTTTATCTATTTGTCAATAAACGAATCTCTTAGCTTTGGAGGTTATCTAGTATTGATTAGTACGACGAAGTGATAATATCGGTCGATAATATATACATAACAAACCACCAAATATGAACATTTAATATTAATAGACCAGAGTTCGGCTCTGTAACTAACTTTTTTAACTTCAAAATTGATCACCAATAGACGTACAAATATTTTACAAATTTATTTACGATACTGACAGCTTTTTTATTCAATTTAATATCTTTCATTAGATTTTATACAAATAACAAATATGTATATATTATATGTTAGTTATAATAATAATTTCAGTTATATATCTGAAAGGTATCTCTTCATTATGAAAACCAACTTTTGTTTTTGTGCTTATTCGCATTTCCATTTAAAAGGTTCTAAGGTCTCAATGAACTCATTCGAGTGCCAACAGTTCATCGAGTCTCTTGAAATTAAATACAATATTAATAGGCTGAAGTTCTGTGGCATATCTGATTCACAGAGGAATCTGTCAACAATTGAAGCAGTAAATCTCTTGACTTCAGTGAGACCCTCCATTCTATATAATAGACCTTAAACATCCTGTATTATTTTGTATTTTGCATTTTGTATGCTCCTCTTACGCACACCATAACTTAACGTGCTAATTTGTTGGTCATCGCGCGATGAGGAATAGCCACAGAGGCATCCTGGCATCTTGGCATCCTGGCATCCTAGCATCCTGGAACACACAAACAAACGAACATTACAAAATAAAATCTACTTCGATTAAGAAACAAATATGGCGAAAGTTCTGCGAAGTTTTCTGCGCTGAAAAAAATGTTGATTTTAATATTGATGTGTCCTGTTGGTGTGCGCTTATGGCCTCGTTTGTGCAATGGTGTTAGTGTGTTAATGCGGGCGAGGGGTTGGACATTGGTGGTTGGTTCTTATTGCACACATTCCGTTTGCATTTTTCCATTTTATTTGTAATTCTCATTTTGCTTCTTATTCATTCTGAAAGGGTCGTCGTCAACGAATCTGGAAAATAACGACAAAAATATGAAAGTATAAATTGTTGCGGCACACTTTTTTCTCAGCCCGCGCTGCCACTGCCATTCCAATGTTTCTTCTTACAAAAACTATACCGAGATATTGATATATACGTAGGTACGTAGATACGTAGATACGTAGATATGTAGAAGTGAAGGTAGTACACATTTAAAAATGGAGTGTCCTTTCTTAGGCAAAAACAAAATTTATAACGAACTGCTTCGTACTTTTTAAATAAAAACGTTATATATTTTTACAGCGTTTGCTTTTATTTTGGCTCTGGCTTCCTTCCTTTCTTTGTTTTTCATTCGATTGTATTAATGGCGATTCTCTCTGCAGAAAATTATATATATTTTATTTTATTCAGCGTCACCCACTCACCACCAGTTTACACTTGCTCGTTTGTTTTATTACGTAAAAGTTATTTTGTTTAGCTCCTTTATTAAATTTCTTAGGATTTCATGTGTACTTGAATTTTTAGAATCTTAAAGAGTCCATTATTCAACTATTACTAAAAAAATTATAATGTGATAGTGTTCCAAACAAACAAGGTTCGATGTTAAAGTCTAAAATAGTTTTCCATTTGTGAATTTACCAAACCAATCCTATCAATACGGAATGAGAACAACTAGCAGAATATAATAGATTCTGAAACATATCTATAATGGTCATACGAATGTTTACGGATATGATTTATCCTCGCTCACAAGTCCTAGTATTTTATTTCTTATCACTAAAATGACTAATATATTGTTTCAGTGATTACTGACAAGCTGAAGGATCCATAATGAATTCTTTAAAATATTATATATATTTAGCAATGAGAAAAAAATAGATAATATTTCTAAATTGATTAATTCAACACAAAAGTATTGAGTGAAATGTTTTTCAGGCTACTAGATGATGTTGATTACAGAAATAATTCTTTTATTGCCCGTAAGTTGTCATTCAATCACTATTTTCTACTTCCCCAATTAATATTTCATTTAGTGTTTTATTTAAAACTCCATAAGAAAATCATCTCAAATATAATTTATTAAAAAACTGCTAGAATACATAAGAGGAACCCACACACACTATTTTAAAACCCACACATCTATTGGAGAACATATTGTCTGAACTCTCCTCAGTCTGCTCAGCAAGAAAAGATATTTCTTTAGCGATAAAGTAAATTTATTATCTTAAAATATAGTAACAGAAGTCCACTTTTGAAGTTATATGTAGTATATATTGTATTTTAAGTACTATATCATCATTAATATTAAAAGGCTTACAATTTTTTTTTGTTTTGAAAGATAACGTTCTCTACGCTTTCTGAACAAAAGACTTGATTCCGTAGACAAAGCATTATATTCTGTAATATTTGGTATTTTTACTCCATTACATTTTAAATTATATTTAAATATTTTATCATTTTATGCGCTGGTACAAAGGTCTTTAATATTTATTCCAGTAATTATAAGTATTACTAAATAACAGCTCCTTATAACTGATAAATAACAATTCAAGGTAAAAACTCAAAATCAGACAGATTTATATCTTTTACTATATAATTTATTTACAATTCACAATATTCAATAATACTTATTTCGGATTACTTCTGGGTTCTCCACTGGATAAAGTAGGAACACCTAGTTTATTAAACATCGTGTTTACTCCTTAATCATACATTGTTTAAACAGTTTTCCATAATTTTATTAAAATATTTTTAACTCAGCGCAATCGACACCACAGACTTTGGCATTTATTTACGTGCATTCCTGATCATTCCAAAGAATGAATCGATCAATCGATGTCTGTTTATCTATATATCTCTCCATCTATTTGTCTGCTCTGCTATTTGTTTCTCAAATAGACGAATAAGCTTTGTGCTTCTGGAAGTGGGTTTTGAACACATATTGGAATTATTATCAACTCTGTATACATCTACATAACTATATTCGATATCTGTTATATAAACAGAACAATCAGACTTCATTTTTCTTTGTGATTTACTATACTCTTAAGAAAACATATCATATGTGGTGCAGTTAAAATTTATAACTTATTTAGAATTTCGATCGGATATAAATTTGATGTCCGTTTATCAATTTTTATTTAGCTTGACTATTAAGACTGCTTAATTGAAACAATTGAAGACTTAAGCGGTAAGAATATGGTTATAAAGCTGACAAAAAAATAATGCTGAGCAAATTTGATGGCTTGAGCATAACTTTAAGGTGGGTATTGAGACTTAAGGTGCGAAATCGTGTGAAATAGTCCGTAAGTGTTTTAATTTTCATTTAATTGAATCGTTTATGTTCCAATGTGTAGTTGACAATCAAAAAGAGATTTTCTTTGGCATTCATTCAAATTGAATCCTTCAGCTACAGCAAATAGGCTTTCTAATCTATACCATAAGGATAAGGATTGTGTGTACTTGCGAAAAAAGCCGAAAGCTGTCAAAAACTTTTCGTGCCAAATAAAAGTTCGGGCACAAATGTTTAAACTTACCATAAATAAAATAATGTTAAAATAATTTCTTAACATTGGAAATGTTTTGTAGAAATTCTCTTAAAAACGCTTTAAGCAGGGTTCAAAAGGATTTAGTTTTACTCGTATTTATAAGGTCAACGGTGATATGATGCATTTTGCACGATAATGGCCTATGTTAAATTAACAGAGAAGTATGTATCTATTTGAACAAGACATCTCTCACCTTTGGATAAGTAAAAGGATTGTCAAACATTAATAATTGCGTATAAATTGTCTATATTTGCAGTAACTATTGTAAACATGAGTGAGCGAAGTGAAGAGGCTCAATAAAAGAAAATAGTGAATATATGTGAATAAAAGAACAATTTTTGTTCATATAAAAAGAACCATATTAACATATGATTCCACGAGGATGAGTATCAAATATAACATTTCATACTTCATTAAAAACTAAATGAAAGTCATTTTTTTCTACAAAGACAAATGAATAAATTTGATAAATTTAGTGAAAATATTCTGGAATTTAATTAATTGCCTAATTTAAAAAAATCTTCGATTAATAACAATGTCATTAAAACTTATTTAAAAAATATTGCATATGTGCTTTAATAGTAAATAAAATTCTTAACTCAATAAATACAATTTATTGTATTTGGGACGTGTGCGAGTTAGGCTAAGTTGATGCTAAACCAAAACACGACCCACGGTCCTCTTGTGCCCGCGACTTATTTCTGATCAACCACAGTTAGGCAAATTTTTCTTTATTATATTTTGGTATAACTTATTTTTATGATATCCCAAATAAACTTACATAATTAAATTACGTTAATTTACTTACTTAATTGACAAAACTTTAGTATATGTATGTTTCTTTGTGGAAGTGGTTCAAAAATCTCATATCCAGTCCCGTAATTCATTACATAAAAAATAAAATATATTTGGTATGATAATACTAATATAATAGTGTTGATATAATAGAATTAATAAAACTTAATTTAACATTATCGCCGTATTTTTTTTTTCTCCAACAAAATTAGGAAGTATGTATTTATTTTTACAGCCCTCCAACCTATTCAGTGACTTGAATTGGCCTGCGATTTTATCTGGCCTGGACAACCCTGATCTAGTGTACGTAAAGACACTGTATGTAAATGCAGTGCATGGCAGTTTCCTTAAGGGCCCGAAAAATAATCAGACTTTGCGATACATTGTTGAAGACTAGTCTAAACACATTCCTGTCTCACGACGAATAATTTATTTTGAGATAGAATTAAAAAAAAAAATAAAAAATTTACATATTAAATTAATATTGATAAGTTTAAATGCGGACGCCATCTTACTAATGTGATTTTGGGCCTAAGACACTGAAGTCAATAGGCCCATCGGACTATTGTAGAACGGACTAATGTAGAATTACGATGCAATATAGACGAAGTACCGCCTACAATTTTTCATGTACTAAAGTCTGATATATATATATATATATATATTTATATATATTTATATATATATATATTTATATATATTTATATATATATATATTTATATATATTTATATATATATATTTATATATATATATATATATAAAAAGATATGGCCATTTTGTGAAAGTACAAAATTCTCCAAAATTGGGTTCTTACTACTTTTCTCATAAGGAGCAATTGTATTGCATTGTATTACTGAACTGACACATTGGAAATGTATTCAACAAAATGTACTAAAATATAATTAATATTACTTTATTCAATTAAAAATCGGTTAGTAACTCTTCAAAAGAAGAATACTAATATTCACTTTCTTCTTCAGTTACATTTTGGACAAGAATAGAATCTGCAAAAGGATGTGCTTGTTTTTAGAATGGCAAGCAAGTAGTTGTTAAAAAATTATTAGTAAATCCAAAGGAAATATTGGCTATAGATATCGTTTCTATTTTATCGATAGCGAAAAATTAAATAAAAAAGACTGTTTGAAATTCGACTAACAATATCTGGAGGGTAGTAGCTTTCTCAATATTTCATTGCTTTACACTGAACAATCTCCAGTTCCTAATTTTGAAATTTTTTCCATCCTTTTAAGAGCCAAACTTACGGATGTCCACTTCTTATGTGGCACTTTTGCTAATGCCACTTCTCACAAAAAATTACATTATGTAATTACATTCATTAGTAAAAATAAAAAAAGATTAAAGAAATAAAAAAAATTAATGAAATATGATAGAGAATTTCAGAAGACGTTCTTCCTTCTTTATAAACAGTCAATCGTTGCTTTACGCTTCTTCGCCTAGGATATAGTATAAAAGTCACTTCCGAAAATATAACCGATTATTGAACGTTGATCATCTGCAACACTAGCTCTGACAGCATAGTAATAATCTGATATTACACCATAATTTTTTTTTACAGTAGTTGCTTTGATGATTTGACGCGGTCACTGCTTCACAAATGATCTCTTCGATTCGTATCGTATCTGGTAAGAGAGTAACCGCATAACTCAGATCATAAGTGATCTGAGTAGTAAGCAGTAAGCAATCAGCAGCTTCCATTTATGCTTCATTAGTCATTTTTCGATTTTCTTCGTCAGGCGAAACTTTTTGTTAATATTGTTGCCATTGATATTCAGGATTGTATATATAGTTGATTGATCGATTTGCAAAACCGAGAATGACCTTTACATCGCTCCAATCTTTTTGTTCAGTCGGTGTTTTTATATGTGATTATGGGAGTGCGTCTTGAGCACCTTTTACGATTTTCGCTGTTGAAATTTGCATTTTGTTCTTCAAATAAAAAATTAGAGTGGTTTCAGTGAATGCACGCTTTCAGCAATATAAGTAGCTTTACGTCATTTTCCACAACCTTCCTGCAACAATTTATAATAAGATACGATTTTCTTTGTCTCCTTCAGACATCTAAATTTTCACGACTATCTAATATATTGAATTAAATCATTTATTAAGACTTAGAAATGAAAGATAAGGAAAGAAAGCACATATGGACTCAAAAGAGACATTGTCAGAAAAAAGTAATAATTCTTTTTATTAATAAATAATATAATAAATAAGTTATTTCAATCATATTTGATTTTATACTTACATTTTCTTTTTATGGGTGTTCCACTCTTTTACAGAAACTATATAATTTGTTCAACTACATGTCCTGAATCATCTATTCTTATTCTTATTTTTATCTTATTTCTTCAAATCTTATTTTTTCAAAGTCTACTGTTTTTACTCAGATGCTGAAACTTTACTTTAACTTCTGTATTATGTATAAAAATTTATAAATACAGACCTGGCACATCTCAAAGAATGCCCAAAAATACAAAACTTATTCCCCCACCAAGAGAAGATCCTTACTTCTTACCAATTTTTATACTTGAAGCAATAGTTTCTCAATATCATTTAAAGCCATCCTTTAAGATTGAGAATTTATTGTGCTCCAAGGTTCCAATACTATATATGCCAAATTGCAAGAGCGCAACTTGATTTTCAGTTCCATTGAATCTAATTTATTTTTTCGGTTCTGTGTAATGAGCTTAAAATATTTACCTTATTTCAAAATGTTATTTTATTGCAATCAGTGTTAATAATAGAACAAAGCAGCAAGTAAACATGCTCATTACGAAAAGTATCTAGAAACCGAAGGCAAACTGTAGCGTTGCCCATCGTATCCTAAGAAAATTTGTTAAGTAAAATTTATTCAGTCTGAGAAAAAGGATACGAAAAGGGGTGAGTTAGATGACCAAAAACTATGTTAAGAAAGTAAAGTAATGATTTGATCTGCGACAGCGAAGAAGCACACGGGTAAATAAACATACATGAAGAGCAGACACCTTGAAGTTTTCATAAGTTCTAAACGATTATCTTAAAGCACCATAAACATGGAATTCATTATGATCATTATATGCTTATGAAATTTTAGATGACAGATGTACTGCCAAATTATTTTGGTCATTTCAGTCTAGCATAACAAAAATCAACACAAAGTTCGAATGGGAAAACAAGTAAGTTTGTAGAGGGCAAGGGGACAATCTATTGTTAAAGGTAAAAACTGGTTTTCCCATAAAACCCTTTCGGTGCATTACGCAGTTTGCAAATTCCATGGGAAAACTTGCATGACCAGTTTAGGAATTGGTTTCATACAAAAATTGGACAACGGTCGTTGCTGCAATTAAAGAGTTAGCATTGCCACACTGATACATAGGATTCACAATTGAAGTGGTGCCGTGATAATTTATGCATAGATTTAAAAAAAAATATCTTGTAGTATATGTGAAGAAGTAGGATACATTGTTCAGATTAAAATGAAAATGGTACTGGTGACTGCAAAGAGGTGTGCTGCAACTGCAAAGAAAAATTTGGGTAAAACCAAAATCAATAACCTTTTATTACCACAATTACCTTTGAAAGCTGCATACAAAATTTCACGTCAGCTGACTAGTGCAACTTCGAATAAATGTCGGGGTCAGTCTCAAAGCATACATTGCCAGCCTTTTGCAAATATGGTAGGGTTGCATTAAACTGATCAGACCGGTTCGGTCACTTTTTCTGTAAGGAGAATTTCATAAATTATCCCTTTTATCAATATGCAGCACACATCATTCAAAAACAGCAGAAGCCGGACAGAGCGGCCCTGACATCAGACAATGGCACACAATGGCTACACAACACAAAGTAACCACTTCTTTTAAACATAATTGAAACGTTTCGCTATCCGTATTTGTACTATTTGCCAAGAGACTTCGAGCGCAAATCGTCACATTGGATATGAGCGCGTCTGCACATATCACACATGCAAATAATCTGTTCTCGTGCACATGAGCACATATCGTGCACATATCGCGCACACATCAGGCAAAAGCTGCGGTAGAAGGGCTAATTTAAAAGTTTTGCCAAAATTCAATTTAGTAGCAATACAAATTTCGTAGTCGGGAGGTACTGTGTGTCTTGTAGAGCTTCGCCATTCTTAAGAAATCGAAAGAAGGAATAAAAATGCTGAAATCGAAAATTACAGAAAAATGTCGTTTTTTTCTTTATGGTGTGGATATCAGTGAATCCTTTAAGTCAAGTTAAGGGGCCAAAATTGTTACTAAAAACTCGCAGATAACCTATTATTTATGTCTGTCCAGATATGAATTATAGTGTAAACAGTTTTCTGAAGGAAACGTCCCGTTCTGTTACTCAACTCATAAGTTACGAGTCATAACTAAAACGAAAAGTGTTACTAACGAAATTAGTGAATAAAACAGCATAACGTCGAATAGACTTCGGAATATTACAATAATTCTGCCTCGTAATAACAGAAAATGTAATAACAAAAAATTTTTGACATAAACTCGGAAGTAGTCTTGCAAAAAAAAAAAAAATAATAAATAAGTTGATGTACATATGTATAAGACGGAGTATGTATTTGCTGAATGCATGTACATGACCAAGAAAACTAAATACAATTATTCAGTGTTTTTAATATCAAACATAGATAAATAAGAAAATTAAAGAAAAAATTCTCAGAATTCATTTTTCTTCCATCACGAAGGCATTCCCAGAGAAAAAAAATTACAAAAACATAAAAGAGAGAAACACCAAACTGTGGCACAATTTGATACGTTTGTTGAAGTGTTCATTCGATTTTGTACTCAACTCAGTCATTTTCGGGAAATGTTATATAGCGCAGCCTTATTAGACAAATATACCGCACTTTTTGCAAAACTTAATTGAAATAAATGAGTAGATTTAAGAGAAAATAATTGAACGCATTCCACTCTAAACTTGCGACTCCTCAATGGTACGGCACCTTTCACGCATACAAATCGAATGCATAATCGAAATACGCCATGCATTAGCCCTTTGAAGGCGTTTAATGAGCTTAAAATGAATTTTGTTCCACAGACACCCGTTTTATTGGGGTTCGTGTCCATCAAAAGTGCTGTGTAAAGGCACCAAATAAAGCTCTTAAAAGCTCTTATGTGCTTATGACATATGACTTAGGCCGTAGTGATGCTTTTTAACGAAGAGGTTCAGATCCATATCCTGCCTTTGACATTGTATTGATTTTCAGGATAATGAAAATAATTTAGACAGGAAAAATGTAAATATTGATACATAACGAAAATACTCCGAAAATTTTATGTTATGTTCGTAAGGGAGACATTTCAGTTTAAGTGCTGTAAGTGCTGCAAGTGCTGCAAGTGCTGGCAAAATTAAGTTCGATTGATGGAATATGATTATAGCATTCATTAATTAGTGTAATTATATTTAATCAGCTCGACCACTCTTCGTGGTAATAATAGTACCAGGTTTCAAATAAATCAATATTAGGAATATAGTGCTATTAAATATAGCTGTGTATTATTATTATTTTGCAATAAAAAAAATTGACACGCTGGAGTTTAAAGGTCTGATTATTTAAAAGTAATAAAAAATTAATGTATTAATGTTAAAATATTAATTTAAAATATTAACGTGTGGATCTCAAAGCTCTCTACTTCTTTTGTAATATACTTATACCAACATTTTTTCTAATCCCGGAAACAGTTGTCTAAATCTGTTTTTGAATTGTCCCTTAAAGTGCAAAGCGATTTATTGCCCTCGATTTTATTAAAACGATATCCACGAGCTTATGGAATAGCCAAAAGTCTCACGGAAGTAAAAATGCAGTATGAGATGCTGCATTACCAAAGTTAAAAAACCAAGATTTGTTTGCGCAGAACGCTGGCTTCTTCTTGATCTAGGTTATCTCCAGTGATTATGTATTTCTTCTTATCCTAATAGTAAAAAAAAAAACATTATTTATCAGATTGTAACATAACGCAGTTCTCTACAAAAACGTAATAGTTTTTATCACACTCCAGAACCGATTCAATAGTTTGGTTTGAACCGATTTAAATGAAAAGTTAATGGTATCAGCAAGGTCTTTAATTATCAATCGACGATTTTCGAGCACAAAATCTTTGATTTCTTTTAATTTTTTTTATTAGTTGATGTTGCTGGTCGATCAGAAGCGCAATATATATTTTTGGTCAGGGTGCATTCATAGCCTATTATTTAATACTGGTCGACCAGGGCTATTTTTATTTTCAACGTTTTCTTCGCTTTTGTCAAAGTTGGAAAATTATTTCACTTTTTCGGTTCACAAACCACTCACGTAACTTTTAGATAATGTAGGTATTGACATGATATTTGATACATATTTCATTGACTGTACTGCTGACGTAAAAGACTTATCCGAATCAAAAGCACCACATACCTTAAACTAAAAATTTTACGTTATTTTTGATCGTAGTAGTATATACATATGATATTAACGTTATTCATGTATTATTGTTAAACATAAAGGTAAAAAATTGTTAATTACTTACAATTTTCACATCATAAGCGAGCAATCGAAATTATACTGGATTTGACTTTACTTTAGTAAATATAGGTACATATAGAAAGTATATGAGCCTTGCAAGACGTTGTAAGCTTTTCGAATAATTATGAAGCATTCTCATAATTGTCACAGTAACATAAACTTAAAAGTTCATGAAGTCTCTTCTATACAAGTATTTCTCTAGGATATGGAAAAAATATTGCAATATCGGGAGTTGATGGTTGCCCACTCCAAAAAAAGGAAACCTGCCATGATAATAGATTAACTATAAGAAGTTGACTTCAAACGTAATAAAGAATCAAGTTTTCATCCATTGTTACATTGATAAATGTTGCTCAAAAAGTCATTTTTATTATTATTATTTATTATTGAATAAACCAAAAGAAGTTCAACTCTAATTCATTGACCAACAGTCGGGATGATGAAAATTTCCGATTCTATTAGACATATGTATTTTCTGCGAATGGTTTGTCAAAATATATGAGTCATATATAATAAAATTTTTTGTTTTGTAATCTTATAACTTGTACACATATATATTTATGTAACAGAATTTTTGAAAAAAATAAAAAATGCATCATTAAATTAATTCATATCCTTGTATTTTTATTTACGAGTATCTTTTAACAAATACTTCCAGGCATATCTCTAGCTAATTGCTTGCAAGCAGTAGATGAACCCATAACAGTTTTAATTAATCAGCTAATAAGTAATATACTATATACTGCATATAAAGACATTACCAAGAGTGTATTAAACATTGTTTTATGGAGTACCAGGCTAATTAAACAATAAACTACAAACAGATACAAGCTGATCTTGCCCAATTTTGTGCCTTACTTAATCAAAAGAAAAAGGCGGTTGATAATATGTAAGACACCGTCTTTATAGAAGACGGTAAACATTCTGATAGATCATAAAAGTACGAAGACGAACAACAGCAAAAGTTATTGGATTATGACCCAACTCAATCTCAACAGCAATTGGGAAAAGAATTAATCCCACACGGTTAAAATGGAAAACTGCAGTCACTTGTACTTGTACACTTTTTTATCAAAGTGCGCCGGATGACGCAAATCGTGTTTTTCACTTGCTGAGGGCGGTCCTTCAAAACCAAGGTCGGATCTCTTATACAAGACGACCACACTTTGTGTCTGGTGGGACCAGAGCGGTATTCTATATTATGAACCCGTCTTGATGAAACCGTTAATGTCTATCGCTATTAAATAATTAATTTAAACTATGAAATAATCGAAAGATTGAACTCCTTCATTATCCTCCGTTCTCCCAAGACCGAGCACCATCTGACTATCACATCTTCGCATCAATGGGTTAAGCGCTCGCATAACAGTAGTTTAGATATTTCGAGGAAGTGACTCGGCGAATGGTTTGCCGCAAAAACTTCTTTAATATCTAGAAAACTAGACGACAAAACTTTCAGGGTTGCTGTTTCAGGTATGAAAGCAACTCTAACCTTTCGCCTTATTATGGGAATGTAAATAGTTGTCTGTGTTAAAATGTAATCAACATCCGGTCATGTTATGTGACTTCACTTACGTTAAAGCTAAAGTAATAGAAATAGGAATCACCTTAAAACTAATGTGTCTGGACACAGCTGCAGTACAGCGCAGTAACTTCGCAGATTAACTGCCTAATCTAGTGATGTCCAATCCGTAGTTCTCATTGATATCATTGTTTCTTTGTTAAAGAAGTTTCGAAAAGTAGTGAACTATAACTTCTTTCTATGCTTGGTATACTTGCGCTATATAAGCAAAAGCACCAATAATTCTTTCCTTTCGACAAGTAATATTCCTTATATTACTAATAATATTAATATTAGTAATATTTTTTAAAAATATTTATTACTACGTTTGATGTCTTAATAATATAAAAATACATATTTCCAACAGTTTTCATCTGCACATGAGTTTACCTTGTCAGCTATAAAAAGTGGCAAAAAATGATTTTTTTACAAATTAAAATAAAAAGAAATAAAAACTAATTTATTTTTTCATACATGAGTTTACAAAAAACCCAAATATAATTTTCATAACTTTTGTTGGCGTCATAGTTAATTGCCACCAGCGTGTGGTTAGCCGCACGTTGGGTCCCATAGTACTATAATGATGAAATAATGGAATATAAATTTTAGTCGTTAAGCTCTTCTCATTTACTTAAACTTGTGTTATTTTACTATTTACTATAGACAGCTCACCATAAAACTCCAAGGTTGAACTTGCCTGGTACTTAATGGGTTAAAAAACAAAAATCTATCTTCGAAATAAAATTTAAGTGCTTCTATTATCAAGGATAGCAAAAACAAGTGATCAAAAATCCACAAGCACTTGGTATTTCTGCAGTTCTAAGGCGAGTTAAATGTTAATTGGTAAAAATTTGGACTGCGTCTCATTGCGTTTGTGGTAATTAATCATAAAACTGCGAAAAATTGTATTTTGCTTAAAATATTTACTACAAGATCGCACTGTTCGGTCGATACCGTGATCAAAAATTGAAAAACTACCAGAATTATTAAGTCAAAGTCGCGTTCTGGTCGCCCACTGAAACTTACACATCGTAATAGCCGCTCAATATTAAATACGGTAACGAAAAATCCACGTTTGACGGCATCGGAAATTGTACGTAATATACAGGAAAGCTTTGCAAGAAATATTTCTGTGATCACCGCACGCAGAACTTTTAAATGGGCCGGTTTTCAATGTAGTGTAGCACGAAGGAAATATTACCTATCTTTAATTAATCGAAAGAAGAGCATTGCTTTTGCTAATAATATGTAGATATGCCGGAGAAATAGTGAAACAATAGGCTTATCTCCGATGAATCCAAGTTCTGTGTTTTTGACATAGAAGGACGTAAATTAGTATGGCGTAATTGTCATATATGAAGCATAGAATAAACAAAATCTCTTACCAACTGTAAAAAATGGAGTATGGGGTTGTATGGCAGCTAATGATACGGATAATCTTGAGTTTGTCTAAACATTTTGAAGAGTAATATGCGATCAAAACCAGACAAATTGGGACTAACAGATGGATTTTATTTTCAACAGGACAATGATCCTAAACAAACAGCAGAAATTGAGCGTCTTTGACTGCTAAATACGCCTCCACAGTCACCGGATTTGAATGCATTTGAACATTTATGGGGACTTTTGGAAAGAAAAACTCGTAAACATTCAATATCGACCAAACAGCATTTGAAAGACATAATACTAAAATAATGGGGTCACATAATAACTCAGGACACCAGTAAACCTGTAAACCTGTAGTTACCGAACTAGTTACTAAATTGCATGAAAAATCAGAAATTTGCACTAAAACGTCGTCTTATACCAACTGCTTGTAGACTTTTGATCGATTGTTTTGCTATCCTTGACAAACATTATCAATGATATAAAAAAATTAAATATAAAAAAATATATTAATTAATTATAATATATTAAATTATTATATATATTAATTAATTATAAAAAAATAATAAAGCATGTTTCCAATAAATTGAGTTTTTGGAAAAAAATTTCAAATAAAGTTTTTTTTATTGCCTACTTGTAGACTTGTGACTCCGACTGTAAGTACATATATATATATAATAAAAAACTATTTTTTTGAATTTATCTTTATATTAGCACTTGATTGAATCAAAGCTAAATGCAAACAGCATTTTACATAGAAGCATTGCATTTGAGTTCCTTTTTTAGTACCAAAAAGGTAGAAGAGTAGTAGAAGAGCGACGATATTCTTTCGATATTCTAGCTCTAGATATATATAATGAGGGAAAGTGATAGTACCTTCTGCGATTTATGATACATCAGAGATGCAAACTATTGCTATAATTATAATTTTAGTAACTGAGGAATCTTCTGACCTGGTTGAAGCCAATAGAAGTAAAATATATAGCAATTGTTATTTATAAAAATTTCTTTTACATATGTGTTTTTGGAACGGCTAATTGGTTAACGTTAAATAATATACAACTCTTTAAATTAGTTTTAAAAAATATATTTTATTGTTACCGATATTTCAACAGGGTATAGTCATCTTGAGGGTTAGTGGCAGAGCTAGACCAACTCTGGACGTCGGCGAGATCAGAATTGCGAGACCCCTTTCATTACTAAGTTATAAAAGAAATAATCTACATTCACGATTATGACGAAGGATGTGTGAAAGTATGTATTGCTAATCAAATTAAAATTAACATAGATTAATGTAAATTAATTTTCCTATCTTTAGCCTCACTGTATTTCTTTAAAATTATATCGTAATTTGCTAATGCAAATCTCGCTTTGCTCACCGTACTTCTCTAGTAGGTCTTAATCAATTTTAACTTTGAAAAGCTTCTTTTTGCAGAAGCTGTACTGACTGGAACTGTGGGCATGATTCTGGCTACTACCATATATAAACATTCGGATATACTTCTCTAAATTATTTTCTTTAATATGCCGGATGAGTTGCTTTATACCGCTGATTAACTCTAGTAAGTTCGATTTTGAAAGCAGCAGTTTCTTATACAGTTCAAAAGTCTTAATGTCGCTGTTTTGACCTTCCCACAGTATTATGCCTTAAGCATTACAATGATTGAGCAGGTATTCGATTCATATTCATATGATTATGTCATATACGAAACTAAATTCTTTAAAATATATATTAAGTGCTTTGAATCGACAGTCGGTATTAATTATGATAGTAACTATCATTAAGATAAAAAAGTTTACATCACTGAATTTTAATGGATATTATGGGTTTATCAATATCTTTATAACTAAACAATCATTTGTTCTTTGCTATTCTGTTTTTTTTAATTTAGGTGAAATTTCATAACTTTTTTCTACAAATGGGTTTGTTCAACGTTTTTTCACTTTTTTCAGTATTATGAGAGTCCAGTTACGTAAATACGAAGTGAGCGTAGAGTGTCAATAACGCTCTTCTAGTAAACCTCACCCGATTGCCATAGTTTATTTATATAGTTTTATATAGTAAAATTTCAAATCACACGCGTTTTACAACTCGAAAGTTAGCATTTCATTCAGAACTACTTCACAATCGCTTAGACTTGTAGAATCATCAGTTTTATTTTTCAGTTCATTTACGCATTCAATAACATCATCATCATCAGGTTTTAAGGCCAATTTTAATTTAGTTTTCACAAGATTCCAACGCTAGCTCGACTTTGAAAAAAGAAAATAGATTTTTTGATAAACCCGAAAAACGTTTTCGTTGTAGTTGAAGAATTAGCTGCATCAATCAAAAGCAAATTCCAACTGTCGCATTCACAAGGTGTTCTCACGCCTTTATTAAAGCCGCGCGCGATCATATTGGCACCATTATCATAAACCTGTCCTGAAAAATTTTGGATATGTAAATCTTATTTGCTCAATTCTTGTAGTATTGAATTTGATAAATACTCTCCCGTCTTTCTCTATAGCTCTGACCAAGGAATTGAAAAATCTTCTCAATTCAGTCGCTTCCAAAGCTGGTGTTCGCCTAACAATATCTCCATAAGCAATATTTTTTGATCAAGAAAATATTTCTAAGGAGGCAAGCTATTAATATAATGGTTATATCTGAAAGCCACCTAACTAAACTTAACAATTTTAAAATTAAAGGATTTACGTTTTTCAACACACAATATCTCGATAGTGATGGAATTCTGCGGTGGGTCAGGAATACCTATAAAAAGTAAAATAAAAAGCAGTACAGTAGTTTTCTGCATTATTTCCACAGCCAAGCAAATAATTTTTAGTAACAGGGACTATAATGCTGAGCATACTTTGGGGGGGTCAAGACACCTGACAGAAATTAATTCAAGGTTGATAAACAGATGTGAATGAATTTGGAGGGACTAGTGATATCAATAGGCCATCAGTAACAGGTGCAGTATAATCTTTCAAAGTTTTATTAAGTATTCAAATTGCAATTGAAATTTTGAAATTTTATTGAAAGTTGAAATCTATTTATTTAAAATTTTGAATTCTATAAGACTACTATGTAAATTTATAGGTTATGAAATTTTCGATCTAATTAGATAATTATCCTGAAAATGATAGCAGTATTTAAAAGTTTCAACTTAATCGTTCAAAATATTGAATCTGAAAAAAATTGATAATTCCAAATTCCAATTTATAAATGTTAGAAATTCTGATTTTGTTATTCAAAGGTTGAATCGAAAAAATCCAATAATTCTGTAATATTGCAAGATATTACAAAATTTAATTTAACTGATTTTAAAACATTTTAAAATTTTAAATAATAAAAATTTAAATCAAATTTGATAGAAAGACTACAGCAGCAGCCAATTATGTCGAAGAGATTCTTAGAAAGAAATCCCATAAAGGCGTGGGATAGATTACGGGAGCCCAATTTGGATAAAGAGTTTATACACCTAACAAGCTAACAGAACTTATATATATATATATATATAAATATATTAAACATGTATACGCAAAGATACTTGTAGAATACATAAGAGAACAGTGGTTTTACGACTCGATAAGCAAACTACATTAATGAAGAACGCACAAAGAATTACGTTTCGGTTACGCTAGATGGAGTTCGAAAGATGAGATGAGAAAGATGAGAATCCACACGAATCGATGTATGGGTGCTACATGAGTTAATACAAAGAAAATCCACATGAACTGAATCGCTGCTAAATCCCAACAAAATCGACACTTTATAGTTTTTAGGGCTAAAATAATCACCAAGCCAGAATTGACGACCAGGAAGGTTTTATTGTATGTTTGGTGGGATTGGCAGGGAATCATTTACTATATGCTGCTCTCCTATGGCAAAACTCTAAACTCGGAACTGTACTGTCAATAATTGAACCGTCTGAAAGAAGCAATCGCCCAGAAAGAGCTAGTTTTGGGCAATAAGAGAGAAATTGTGTATCATCAGGATACCGCTAAACCAGACACAACGATAATGGCATGTCAAAAGCTCCGGGAGCTTGGTTGGAAATTTCTTCTGCATTCACTTTAGTTCTGCCTGGCACCAAGTGATTATCATCTTTTCCTGCCCTATGCGAACGATTTTTCTGGTGAAAAATTCACTACAGGAGGGGCTTGTGAAAATCGACTGCCGTAATTTTTTGAAAAAATGGAAGAGGACCTTTATGAGACAGGCATAATAAAATTGCATTCAAAATGGCAATATTTTATCGAAGAAAACGTTTCAAAAAGGTTCAATGGTTCAAAAAGTTGGCATCACTTTTAAAATATGTTAAATGGTTTTTTGACATATGTTTTCGGTTGTGTTGTGTATAATATAAAATATAAAAATTGTAAACACTAAGAATTAATTGATTTATTAGAAGAAGGGCAATGGTAAGCATTTTTATCTAATAAATTTATTTATTTATACATTTAAAATGATCAGTAAATGAAATCCTCATATGATTTTAACGGACGACTGGAATTTTGCAACATATTTCCAGTGATCATTCACAATAGACTGATTTTTGAATTTGGCTACACAGAAACTTAAGACTTAACATTTTTTACGAGTCAAACCTAATTCTAAAGGTTTAAAGAGCTTTTTTGTTGCTACACATATTTTCTTTTGTAATTTACGAGTATTTTCTTGCTACTCTAAAAGAAACAATTACGACTTCAATTACTCGAAAAAATTCTTCCCAAAAAATTAATCTAATCGGTCATATATATTATAAATTTAATTAGTTTAAAGGATCATTAAGACAGAATATATATAGTAATGTATTTGTAAACATTAACCAAAAACGTGAACAGAAAAATTAAAATAGCACAACTATGAAGTATTTTTTTATACCAATCCTGAGTTAGAATTTTTTGTTATTATCGGTTTTATTTTGTCTATACATATACCAATTTTTATAGCATAATTCGACCAAACACGATAATGGCGACAAATAATGACAAATTATCATAAAATAACAAAAGTATTTTAAATTTACAATTGCCGTTTCCGATGGCTCGCAAGTGTGGCAAAAAACGCATGCTGGCCTATATTCGCTAAGCTAGACATTGGCATCACTGTTGCAATCTGTCAAGTGTTATGTTTTGGCAAATAGCAAATCTTGCACATGTGCACATACTGCAGCAAATCACATTCTAAATAAAAATAACAAATTAATAAAAAATTGAAAATTAAAATAAATACAAAATTAAAAGGAATGATAAAAATTTCAAAATAAAACAGTGAAATGTTTCTTTTTCCCAATATTCAAATTTATGAAACACATTTATTTTTTGACATATGATTGCAATATTCGTTCACAATAGTTCGTAACACTTTTTTTCGCTGGCCGATGTGTGTATAGGTATACAGGTTACCTGTACTGGCCTAGTTAGAGAAAATAGTGTTGTTGTTTTGCGTGCATTTTGGCCAATATAGGCCAGCAACTTGCAGTTTTTTGCCATATTTGCGAACCACCGAAAACGCCTAATAAAGGAAACAAAATAAAAATTAACTTAATTTTTTGTTTTATTCTATAGTAGTGTCAAAAAATACTGCGAATATGAAATTATATAATTGGTATTTAAGCCATTCGAATTTTATTTAATAAACGCATACATTACTTAGTGTTATATTCGCATTAATAATCATGTTTAGATTTTTATGCTATTGACTTTATTTTTAAATAAAGTCAAAAATGATTTTAGTTTATTAAAATATGATCAACGGTCTGGAGAGAAAAAAGGGTTTACTCAGCGAACAATGACAAAGAGTAAGAAACGCAAGAGATTAAAAGAGAAACATTAACTGACTGTCTTTCTTTACTATCGGCAGAACTCAAGTTCTGTTCGTACTGAAAATACAAGTACCAGTATTATTTGTTTAGGCTCCACCGCAGCTGAGCTCCGGCTTTCGTTTTCTGGAGAAGGAGTGTAGGAAAACAAAAATTTTTTCATATCACATATACGTTAAATTTGTGTAACACGGGGGTTCGAGTTTGACGGTCACCTGGTAAATTAAAGTATTCTAATTTATAAGTAAAATAAGTCGCGTGCATACGTTTGTAACGATTTTCTTTATTGTTAAGTGGAAATTCATTTTTGAGTAAATTATTTATGAAATGGTGTTTCAATTATTATTATTAATTTGCCATATATAAACATTTTTTGTGCTTTAAGTAAGATAAAAGCAAACTACTTTAATCTACTACAATTGACCTTTTTCCACTTACTTTCCAAGTTTTTTCGTATTTGAGTGAAACAAACAATAACGAAATGATATTTATGAAAATAATACATAAGATCTGAATAAGATCTGAATTCATCTTATAGTACATTGAAGTTAGTTTGATTTGAATTCAGATTGTACCAGAAATTAAGTGATAATGTTATTTAGAGTTCTCTATGATAATATCCAACAAATTTCTCTACTCTTAATAACAAATCAAAACAAGTTTTAAGAATACGAATGTGAACTGTTCCGGATGAGTTTATGCTGATTTCAATACAAATTTTGTTTCAGAACGGACTGTAAACTTCGACTTGAGTAAAACTTAAGTATGTCTGATATATTTAATTTACTCTGGTTTGAATTTAAATATAACTACTACTATGTAAAAGTGTGCAGATCGGTTATAGTTTTTATCAACAAATCGCTATAATATATCACAATTAACTAGCCAAATTTGCAGTAATAAGTGTCATATATGAGATCAAAATGTGCTAACCTTAGTTCAGTGACTGTAAGCGTAAATATAGTATAAGACTATGTTCTCGAAAACTGATGTTAGTTCTATATGTTTTTATTTTACGAAAATTCGATTTCCTTATAAAAGACCTACAATTTTTTAAGTACGAGAAACAACGTTGAAAGTATTGGAAACTCAACGAAATATTTTGTTTTTTTTTCCCAGTGACAGTATTAATTTTAGGGAGATCGGAGGATCGCCTGATTCATAGTATTTTTAAGAAATACAATTTTCTTTTATGCATTACAAACGTCTATACAAACATATATGACGAATTACAGTGAGTTGTTTTAGTTCAATTCTGTAAGTATTTGTGGCGTATAGCAGAGGAAGCACTCAGGCTAGAATTTTTCTATTAAAGTATACCTCGATGTATTAGAAATAAAATAGTTGAATCACTTATTAACTATAGACTATAGACATAGACTCTCCTACTTAGGGTCACACTTTTTCAATTCACTAAGTGAGCTAGATTCTATTTCCATAGCTCGTGTCAATGGCTTTGCGGCCAGTACCAACTGGTTATAGGGACAGGTGTTAAATTCTTTAGGGTATCACAATGGACCTTATGGTCTAAGTAAGTCTTCGGACAGCCCCAGTAACCTAACCTAATCTATTAACTATGAAAACGGTACTACGTTAGTGTACTAAATGGGAATACATAAGACAAAATCAACATTACATTATATCAATCAATCAACTTTTTGAATCGCTATAATATCTCCATCCATTTCTTACAACATGATCCATATTCATGGAATATATGCTAACGTGGCATATAGTTAGTGGCAAGATATTATAATATGCTCAATAAAGACGCAGAAGGACAAGAATTCGTATTATAGGTTTCAAGTGAATATCGTAAAAACCATCGTGGCTATTTAAAACCAGAATTATCAATTTGAGTTACGTATTTGTAGTGAACATTTTCAAATGCCAAAAATTAAGATCTTACCTAATGGGAGTTAAGAACCCAATTTTTGTATGGGAGGTGGTCTATGTTTTTGAAAAGTTTTAATATAAGAAATTAATATAAAATTTTAATACTACTATGTAATAAATATTAACCCTCTCAGGCCAATATTTAAATTTTTGAGATCAAAAAATCCATTAGTTTCAAAAAAACTGAAAATTTTGTGTAAATTTTCGAGAAAAAGTCTTGTAATGTATAAAGTTCTTTTATAAAAACATAACAGACTTAATCATGGATGGTAAACGAAACACGAAAGAATTAACAATGACCGATAACCAATTATGTCAGAAAAATAAAGTTTTACAAGTGGACTAGGTTAAGATGTCGACGTAGACGCTTGCAATGTATAAAATTAACCTTAAATTAAATTAAATTAACCCTAAAATTAATTCTTTGCTAGTTACTTAAAAAAAACTGAAATTTCCCTTATTTTTTCGATACTTTAAATGCAGAGCACCTTCTCTGAATTTACTTTAACCCTCTTCTTATATACGGCTATCAAAATTTTATTTGATTATATTTTTAATATTTTTTTGATATCAAGTTGTTTCTTCCGAAACCTTGAGGTTTCGATCATATATTTTAGAATATTGTTAAAACTTTATCATTTGCAAAATACATACATATGTGTTACATGGGTGACATGACATGGGTGTTAATTTTTAAGGTATCGAAAGCTTACAATTATCTGCAGGCACACAATCTATTGTATGATTCCAGAAAAAAGCCTAGTAATGCAATATCGCATGAACATAGGGAAATTTGGCTTTGGAAATTTTTGCGACACTCTTTTATTGAAAGTACATATCTTCGAATCTATATCCGGTCAATTTTCACTGAGTCCAATACAACAATTTTGTGTGAACTAAGAGAGAGTCTCAATGCTGCAGAAAACTAGATGTGAAATAAAAATTGAAAATGCAAAATGGATTATGGAATCCCCATTATTAATGTAATACATTTTAACACTTCCAGAGATTACTCAATTTTCCATATTGATTGAATGACAGTCTGTTTAACATACATCACTGAAACTATACTGCTAAATTAGGGCAACGGAATGGGTAACATTTCATGATCTGAAGTCTGTAGAAAGTATTCAAACTTCAGCAGACTCTAGCTTAAACGTTTTGTATCTTAATTTATATATGTTTTCATAATGTTAATATTCTCTACCAGTAATCGTCAACCTAGTCCTTATGGGCTTCTTGGGAGCACTCCAAACTTTAAAGTGCATGGTTGAGATATTATCCTTAATGAAGTATGAAGAAAATTTTATAGAATTCATAAATATTTTCATTAGGTTTTTATAAAATTTCCCGCTAACATATATCTGTTTATAATTATAGCATATGTTAGTGAACTTAGTTTGAATCTAATATAAATAGCTACTCATATTGTATAATTAATTTAGTTTTTCTCAACCTACTTTGCCACAGAAGACAATATGTAAGAGCTTGGTACATTGGAAGAAGTATGAAACCAAATTAAGATGCGTCTGTCTACCCAAACGCAATCGTCCAGTGCCAGACTAAGTTTTAATAATTTAGAGTTTAATAAAAATGACTCGATGGAACAAGTACTAAATATACCTGAGAATGCTGAAAATAAGCTGAAATTATTAAATATTCGGAATAAAAGCAGAAAAAATTCATATGAAGAAGAAAATGACATGTCTAAGTATATGCTATTTCATCATATTAATGAAAATGAGTGCAAATTACATACAAATCCTCCACAATGCCTTCGACCGCACCAAGAAATATTGCTGCAAATGCAGTGTATGAAATCTGCTTTATCCAAAAAGGAAAAGCAGGTGGAAAACCAATCTACTGATATCGTAATCGATTTAAGTAAAAATTCGGTAGGAAAGCCTACCAATGCGACCGAAGCAAGTTCAATTAGAAATATTGGTTGCATCGCAGAGACTATCTCTTCAGGTGTATCATCCTCAAATCAAGTGAAGCAGATCACGTCAATTGATGGCTTTTTCAACAGAAAGCGTGGACGACCACCAAAAAATCGATTCGTTGAAGTCTATAAAAATGTAAGTATTCGTATGGAGGTAATATTCAGTAATGCTCGTCATAGTTTTTGTTAGGTGTACTAAACTTTTCTCTTTCATAGTCTTTTGTTGTGCTTAGAAAGAACTAGATTGTTAAAAATTATGTATTGTAGTTCTCATTTTATTCGATTCGAAATGAGTTAATGGTATTGTATCACAATTTCTACTTAATTGAATCCAACGGCATTGCTGGTAACTTGTAGATACATTTTTAATAAAAAATTTTTTAAGTTATTGTTTGCTTATTTTTACTTTATTGCTTAAAAGCACTTTTAGATTTCAAATTGCAGATTAATATTTTTTCCACGTACAAATTCAATAACAAGTCAAAATTAGTGAGCAGAGTACATCTATTGCACCTGTATTGAGTGCCGTGTTATTGTAGATGCGTCGAAGGTATCGTCATTTTCACTATACTAATACTTTTAATTATTAAATATCCTTGATTATTATCCATAATCAAGGATATTTTGGCATAGATTTCTTGTACTTTACATGTGGTATTAACATGCTTAGCTCCAAAACAAAACTCAGCTCAAATAAATGTGTTCATCCTGTTAAATTTGAATATTTTCACGAACGAGCTTTTCGCGCGGTAATCTATTACAAAGTATGTAGGGACGTTTCCAGTCATTAAGACCGAAACTTCAGTTTAATCAGTTATTACTATAAAAGAAAAGGAAACAGAATTTCAAATGGGCAATATGCGTAGGTATTCAGTTTTACAATTAAAATGTTGTGAAATATGAGCGATGAGCGATGAGCGATTACAAATTAAATATGCAAATCACGTTATTTGTATAATTAATAGCAACGCATAGATTTTGTGCCATTATGAATTCCTTTTAGAATTAAAATTTTCTTTTTAAAATTACCATATATACTTCATAATATGATCGCACTATCAAATTAAATTGACAACTTTTACAGTGATAGTGTCATTATTCATATAAAAACCATACATATACAAAGTGTAGTATACCAACCAAACTTCAATTATCGTAGTATTAAAATTTGGTGGTCCCATTGTTGCATTTCATTTATAGATTGGGAACATATATGACTAAATGAAGTCACTTATATGTAGCTTTCAACAACCTAAACATATATATGGCTTATAATTTTCTTAACTTCGGCTATTTCTCTGAAAATTTTAGAAGTAAAGGTGCAAATGTTGACTGTTGTGTTCAATAGGCCTTTTCGGTGGCTCGCAAGTATGGCAAAAAATACATGCTGGCCTATATTGGCTTCGGGTTCCATTGGCATCACTGCTGCAATCTGTCAAGTGTTATGTTTTGACAAATAGCGAAAATAGCATAATGCAAGCAAATTATATTATGTATAAAAATAAATAATTAACATAATTTGAAAATTAAATTCAATACAAAATTAAGAGGAATGGTTAAAATGTTGAAAATTTCAAAATAAAACACAAATTTTTCTTTTTTTCCAATTTTAAAATTTAAGAAATTTTTGAATTTTGTTTGAATTTTTATTTACAAATAAATTTTGACACAATAGTTCGCTAATTGCGTTGGTAACACTTGTTTCTTTACTGGCCGATGAGCTTAGAGAAAATAATGTTGTTGTTTTGCGTACATTTTGGCCAGCATAGGCCAGTAACTTGCTGTTTTTTGCGATACTTGCGAATCATCGAAAAGACCTAATATAAATGGTAATGAAATATAGATACTTAAGACCTTACTTTTTTACTTATTCTTAATTCCAACCTACAGACGTTTCAATATTCATTGTACCCATTATTATTATTTAGATTGAAACGAGTGAAATTTTTGTTAGCAAATGACTTTATTTCTTTTTTTTTTCAAGTATGTGTATAAAATTAATTGGGCTCGGTTCATAATAAATATATGGTACATAACACGCCTCCTTTAAAAAATAACGATCATTCTTCAATTCACTTTTCCTCAATTGAATCACGTACGTGTACTTACTATTAATTTAGTTAATTACAAAAGTAATTAAAAATTCAATAAAAATAATTAAAAAAATTACAATTTAGAAAATTTGAAAATAGTGCACTACTTTTCTTGGTTTTACCATTTCACTCTTGCCTGCATCTTGTTCTTTACAATTTATGGAGTTTATATATTTTTGCATTGCTTTTTCTCGTAATTCTTTACCAATCGAAAATTTATATGTTATTATTTTTCAATAACATATTTCGATCAATTTCAGTATTGTTGTTGCTCTCACTGAAGCTATATGCGAAAACCGACAGGCTGCCCTAGTTAGCATTAATCTCAGAGTAATCATTAACCGGACGGGGAGATACGCAGATCTTAGATCAGTCACAAAGCTTATGAGGAATACACAAATTGGTCAGTGAGATAGGTGGGACTCTGCAGAAACCCCCCAGCTATCAAAGAGTAAAAGTGCCCAGATGCACTAACTCGGAAAAGGCCCAACATTAGACTTAATGATTCAATATCAAAATTTGATGACATTTTAGACTTAAATTGGTCGATTAGTCTTAGTTTTCAGATATATAATTAGCAAATTTAGACTTTAGCCTACAAATACTTGCTAGATGCCCACTTTTTACCCACTTTCACTTTTAACATTTTTTTTATTATTAATTCAAGTTTTATTCAATATAATATAAACTTGTGTTTTTTAATACTTAATATGTAAATTTAAAAAGTTCAGGAACACTTCGTTTTCAATTTAAATATTAACAATTATTAATAATATTAATTTAACTACTCCTCTAGAACTACTTCTCTAGTTATTTAATTTTACTTTCCCAACTCACTGAAGTATTATTTGGAATTAGGATTGACTAAAATTTTCCCTGTATCAAAGTGATGTTCACTGATGAGAAAGCGTTTTATGAACTATTAATTATTTCATTAGCATAGAATAGTGATAATAGTATATCAATATCATCTGCGAATATAAAAGTTGTACAGTTGACCAGATTAGGGAAACTAGACATATATATATTATATAATATTGAAAATATCCCTGAAGACAACCAGTAAATGTGAAAATTAACACGCATTCAAATCCTTCTATTCATAATATGCACGATCGCTGACTTAGAAAACTCTTAGTTAATTTAATTAGCTGAAAAATAAAGCCGTAGTTCACCATTTTGAAAACCAAACTTGGTCAAATGCTGTTTTAATATCTAGTAACACTGTACCTGTGCTCCTTTTACTTGCAAAATTTTCCTTTATCGTACTAAAAAGGAGCTATGTTTTCTTCGAAATCCGAACTGCTGAGGATGGTATATGTTTTTAACTTGAATAAATTGAATAATGCCTTCTTTTAATATTTTCTTGAATATATTACTAACTGCTGTTAAGAGACTAACAAATGTATAAGACAAACGATTTGACGACATACTTTCCTTCAATATTTTGAATCCATTAATGTTATCGGAAAATACGCTAGCCTTAAGCAATCATTCAAATGGGATCTTTCAGGATTTTATTATGATTTCGTCTATTCCAAGTGCGCTTCAAGACGGCGCAACTTGCCATAGAGAATGCTCGTTCGTGATATATATGCTTTATGTTGATAATAAAAAGATTTGGGGACATATGCAATGTGTGGTTTTGTGAAAACCACTCTAATGTGGAAAACGGTTCACCAAAAAAAATCATTATGATTTTCGAGTTCTACAAAAAATTTCATCATTGGAAATGTAGGTTTCGTCTTTGGAAAACAAAATTTTTAAATAATGCATCCTGCATCCCTAAATATTAATTATAGCTATGTTATTGTAATTAATTCAATCGCTTCTCGACAGCGGATTTTTATTTTTTATTAATCGACTTTGATTAACTTTGACTTTGTTATTTATTTATTTAATTTTTTTACTGTGAATGGTCACCTTTTTAGAGTGTTGCTATTAAGAAAAATATTTGTTTACTGAAATTTCGCCTGTTTATATTCACTCACTATTTCCGAAGTCATAGCCTTTTTCATAATAATTTTTTGTTTCTCTTGTGAAGCTTAATAACTTTTATCTTCTGTTAAATGCTAGACGCAACAAGCGCCACAAGCTATTTTCACATCATTTAAACTTCAAAAATACGGATTGGATGCACTTGCAACATCAATTCAGGAATCTCAATTCGGGGAAAACCAAAAAACTGTTGGTGCCAAAAGCGGTGAATGTGCTGTTGAACAGTTTCACCTCTACCAAACTAGAAATATAAAATGCATTGAAAATGATTTACCAAAGGAAAAGGTAAGCATGGATTTTAAGTTTTTAAACTGAAGTTTGGTTTAAGTTGATATTGATGAATCAAAGAAAAAGTTCAAACTATGAGTAACATTTGAGATTAATAAGATTTATAACTTTATAACCTATTTAAGCACTAACTGCACTGGGTCTTCAAGATTGTTGTTCAAATACTCATAGCACGTTTACACCATTACAATTAAAGCATTTCCACAATTAACTTAAATGCACCAAAGCACTACAATTATTTAGTTTGAGCCATTCCAGTATATCAATCGCGTATGCATTAGGTGTTTTCAGTGGCTCGCAAGTGTGTCAAAAAACGCATGCTGGCCTAAACTCGCTAAGCTAGACATTGGCATCACTGTTGCAATCTGTCAAGTGTTTTGTTTTGGCAAATAGCAAATCTTGCACATGTGCACGTAATGCAGTAAATTACATTTTAAAATGTATGAAATTTTTGAATTTTGTTTGAATTTTTGTTTACATATAATTTTTGACATATGATTGCAATATTCGTTGGAATTTCCAATGAAGGTTCACAATAGTTCGCTAATAGCGTTGGTAACACTTTTTTCTTATTCGCTTATTCGTTCGCTTATTGTGTTGGTAACACTTTTTTCTTCACTGGGCGAAGTATGTTGCCAGTATACACAGTATATAACTGTTGGCCTAGATAGAGAAAATAGTGTTGTTGTTTTGCGTACATTTCGGCCAGTATAGGCCAGCAACTTGATGTTTTTTGCCATATTAACGAGCCTTCAAAAACGCCTATTGTTAATAACTGAGAAGCAAATGAAGAGCAATTTTTAAAGAACAGAAACACATGTTTGAAAATGTTAATTAAAAATAAAAAATAATGCACTTTACAGATTTGGATCTAATTTTATATTCAAACTTTCATAACTTTTTGATAAGAAAATTTTTTAAATTTAATTTAATTAGCATAATTTTTTATTATTAATTTATTTGTCGTAATTGATATATTTAAGTTTAATTGTGGAAGGATGTTCAATTATAAACATAGTCTAATTATCAGAATAAATTAAGTTAAAAAATATACAGTTTTTGTAAAAAGAAAATTCGTTTGATACATTTTTTTTATCTCCAAGATTTTGATACCAACCGACTCCAGTAAAATTTGTGAAGACGACAACAGGAAACTGGAAGGTAAATATATTGTTTTCTAATGCGATAATATGCAAATATATGTATTTGATCAAATGTTTGACTTATTGCAGTTGTACGAGCGACTGGAACTTTCTTTCCAGAAAATAAAAAAGGTTTCAATATGTGTTTTAAGCGTCTACTAGCAAATCGGAAGTCAAAGACGCCATCGACAAAGCAGAAAGCCAGTAAAATGCAAACATCCTTGAAAAGGAATAAAGAGACGTGTTTGAGGAAATATTTGGAACATTCAAAGAGTAATAATAGCTCAATTTGTGATGAAAAAGACTTACCAGAAGATTTAAGCATTAGTAGCAAATCAAAAATAAATCAATGTAAGAAACAAAATAATATTAATGAACACTCCGCGGAAATTGAATGGTCTCCACCTTTGAACATTAGACTTCAGCAATTAGTACAGGCTTATTATCAGCACTGCCTCCAACAGAAGCAGTTCAAGGTGAGCCTAGCACCTAGCACTGGACAATTCAGACCTTTTGAAGAAAGCAGCTTATCATCAAACCGAAAATCTATCCCTGCAAACACTAATAACATGTATGAAATGAGCTTATTCTTAAGAAATGTGTCAAATACTGTGGCGGCTATTGCTACAATAGAACCAGAAAATGCAGTTAATAACCAAGCAAAAGCTGTGTCCAAAAATGAAGAACTACTAAAAATAAAGAACGATAAGACCCCAATCGGGTATGTGAAATTTCGTTTCAACGAAGATTGCGGGTTTTCCCGCTGCACTTATCGCAAACATCAAACACATTTTCACTGCAATCGAAATGATTGCTGCTACAGTTTCTGCGATAAAACTCGTTACGCTACTCATAGCGCGCGTCACGAACGACTGGATTCTTTAATGGGAGATGACTTCCGTCAATATCGTGTAAACATGAAATGTGGATTCGTTAATTGTCTGTTTATGTCAAATAAGGCCAGCTCAAAAAAAACATCCCATTTCCACTGTCGCAAATGTACATTTGTATGTTCCGACACTAATAAAGTGGTGGCTCATCGACGTTTGCATATGAAAATGGAATGTATACGATTGGCCGGGTTTCGTAAAATTACATGCAACGAAAATTGTACAACGATCGTAGTCCACTCACAGACAAATTGCATAAGTGATAACGATATATGCAATCAATTGTCGCAGGAACTGAGCTGCTCTTATAACATGAAACATACTCATTACCATTGTCTAGTTTGTAATGCTAGCGTTTTGTCAAGATCCCAATTTGCTATGCATAAGCATAAATCAGCAACAGTTATGACCGCATAAAAAACATTATTAATTCTAAGAGGCTTCTTAAAATATATATTGAACCAACTGAATGTAGAATTTTAATTGTGAATAAAACGTTTTTAAGTTCCTCTTGTATTTTTTAAAGCTTACTATGATGTGCACAATACTATGTTCAATAAATTAGGTATTTACACATAGAGGTTCCTTCTTTTTCACCTAAAATAGTTAGATTAAACTTGTCCTAAAGATGGGGATTTATAAATTTTAAATCTAAAATTGATAACATTGAAGAACTCTGCGATTCCTTTTTTGTAATTTCAACGTAATATTGGCTTCAATAATAAAATTTTTATATTAGGAAACTATTCAAATATCAGGTGATGGTGCATTAGGACCTAATAGCTTCTCCCACTTTTCGCATACTCATCAAAATAGCTTTCGTATTTTCTGGGGTAGTAGCTACTCAGTAGTTTATTCCACCACGAACTCACTTATTTTGTCTGCAGAAACAACTGGTGTGGTGGTCACACCATAGATTAACTTTTAATATGCCGCCATAGCTCTTTAGTGACTTTATTTTGCAGAATTTTCGTGCCATTATCTATTGCAGTATTTGTGGTTTCATTTGTTTTATGCAGTTTGCTTACAATAGAAGACTTCACGACGTTATTACACTTGCCGCAATTATTTTTGTGCGATTGCCAAAAGAACTTTATCGACGGAGCCTGCAGCAAGTATTTGTCAATTCTTTGTCTTTTACTACGTTGAATATAATTAAAATGTATTACAATATTATCTCTTCAACAAGTTGAGCTATACTATCTCTTTAAGAGTTTAAATGAAACTAAACTATTTGGTTTTTTTAGTTTTTTTTTTACAGTAGGTAGAAATCATCAAACGAAACCGTGTAAGACTGGAACCCACTGAAACCATCTCTCAGGAATAACAACAGATAACCAGCAGTGTACCGTGCAGGTTCGCGATAGGGAACACAGTAAATATATCTAAATCATGAGAAAGATTGAGTCCAGATTAAAAGCTTAAGTTGAGAAGTTTGGTTGGGTGGGTTGGTTAGGAGGAATTTCGGAGGTGATTGTGACGTGCCTGTGCAACAAGAATATAGCGAGGGGTGAGCGAGAACTTTGCGGGTAAGGACTTTGCCTTGCGTTTCTCTTGTGAAATAAGAGCACAAAAATGTTACTTAAGGCAAACGAAAAAATACTATACGATACTATGTTAGGCATGAAAGTGTTAATGAACGAGGCAGGTTTGCGGTGGTGGGAGGACGGGTGGAATTTGGTTTGTTAAGTGATACAGCAGAAAGCCGGGGTGTGCTATGGGTCATAGCCGTAGAAGTAAATGAAGTAATAAAGTGATTAGATTCACTAAGCGAAAGAGTTTTAGTCGATATAGATTTAAAGTAGTGTGTGCATAAAGCGCAAAGTTCCTTGAATTTGGAGTACCTGTAGCTCCAACGAGGTGGCCAGATTGAGCACAGCTGCAACATTTAGGGATGGTTTCAGATATTTGTTGCTTAGTGACCGAATCAAAAGCTTTAGGTGAGAGAATACACACACCTTTAGGCTGCGAGCCACCGCAGTGAACGCATCGATAGGAGAAGTCATAGAATTTTACAGTATGCTAATACCGCTGACAGTTGAAACACTGCAGCGCATCTAGGTGAGCTTTATGCTTGAATTTAACAATGAGGTTAAGGGAGGGGAGCATTTTAAAAGGAAGAGAGGGCCTCGTTAACTTTTTCCCTTATATTGTTCACTCATGTCAAATGATCTTTGAACAACATCCTCGTTTCCTCCAAACTCCCAGGTATCTTTTTATAAACACTGAAAAATTAATATTTCGCTGCTAACTCTTCTTGAAGTCGAATGAAGATTATTTTTTCAAAAACTTTATCTAATGAATCAAGGTTTCTACGAATGGCTGTTTTCATCAACATTTGAAGCATCATATTGGTATAACACAGTCACGTTCTCCCCACATGGCGTAGCCAATAAAAAATTCGTTGGTATTTGAGAACTTTAGATGTATCTCCTATAGCTTGTCTAGTGTAGGCAATCTGAGTTCTTTGTTGACTGACGATCGACTCAGATTAAAAAAATGGGTCACTGGTTGTTCAAAGTTTTTCGGTCACTGTCTGGTTCCAACTAATTTAATAGTTGTACTAGAGTATTCTCTAATATAGCACAGTCGCAGTGCTCTGCTCAGGTGGGAGCTAGTACCCCGTTCATTCATATTTTATTTTATCTACAACTTTGTTTCACAGTTGCCATTCGTTTTTTATAGAATTATCGGGTTGAGTTGATGTTTGATTTACTATTGATTTGAAAAGGTTTTGATCAATGTATTTGTTAATTATTATTTATGCAGGTAAATTGGAGAGTAGTTAGAATTTTACACAGCACCTTCTTTAATTTCCATAAACTTTTTGAAGATTTTTCTTGAAATAAAGAATTCAATGAGGTATTTTGTGTTAGTCAGTGTGCCAATACTTATATTTTCCTATGGATATTGTTTCGCAACTAGTTTGTAGGATAGTTCTCAGATCGCAACCTTTAGTCGTAATAACTCTCGAAAGTCAGAAAACAGACTCATCTGCAAAAACCACTAGGATTGCAATCTCAGCGGACTATGTAAAGCATTCAAATCATTTTCTTTTATACCCGTGCAATTAAAATGACGAACAAAGGGCGTTAGATGATTTAGAGGCAACTGCCCCATTAATGACATTTTCGGTACAGCACTTTAGTATATGCATACTAGAATCATTTAAATTAATTTTAAAACCACATGAGAATTTGGAACTCAGAATTCTAGAGGCTTTTCGCATCTCAAAGTGCAATATCAGAAAATCAGATTGTCTTATCTTTGTTAAAAAATAACAAAGTTAAGACAATTGTATTTGAATATAATATTTATATAGTGGTCATATTAGAAAAGCATTTTGTGAACAAAAACTATTTTAAAACCGACAACTTTACAACATATTACACCAACCATTTGTCAGATTCTGCCAGCGGAAATCACTGTAAAAAAATGTTCGAAAAAATGTACATAACTTATGACAAAACGTAGGCAACATGTGTACAAATTTGTTGCAAGAAAGGTGCCGTAAAACTGCTTAAATATATTGTCCTCCAGAAAGCAGCATTAAATCAACATATGTTAGTTGCGACAATTCTGTAAAAGCTTCGCTAAAAAACCTTTGATATGTCGAAGCTATAACGTAGATCATACACTTTCGGATTCAAGATTAACTAGAACGAGCAGAATAGATACTTCTTAAAAATATTCATATTAACTATTTGAACTATCTATAGGCAACCTATGGACTAGTCCACTGACAAACAAAACTGAACCGAATGTATTGACTCGTGGATAATTCACTAAATATGCACTTCTTGAACTCCCCATTACTTGTAAGCTTTATTAATTAAACAACAAAATACAGAAAACCATATATATACTCACATATTTAGACAATATGGTCTGGAAAATCTGGAAAAACCATGCCAAGTACAACGGAACATGATGGTGACTTTAAATAAGTCTGCAGTCAAACGAAAAGCTAACATTAAAAAGAATGCTGAGAAGGTATTGACAATACTATACTATAGTAGATACTGTAATGACAACAGTCGACTGAACAAAATAAATAAACAAACAGTTTCACATATTTTATTGACGGTTCATTCTATTGGCAATCGTTCTAATGCGTCTACTTGCAATAGTCTGAGAAAGATTCAATAAAAAACTTTGTCCCACACTTCGAAATTCCATCTGATCAACTTCTCGGTACCATGTGCGCAATAATTTCCCATGTTAAAAGATTACATAAATATTTCGAAAGATGAAAGAAAGCTTATTAAATAATCCATTATTTCATCAATTAAACACTAATAGCAGAAAATTTTTGTTTTTGTTACTTTGACATTTTAATGCTTTTCGGCATTATCCACATCGCCGGAAAAGGTTATGTTAGCAGAATCGCCTACTTGGTAATTCTCGTAAAATAAACGGATTGCATGTTTAAGAATTTTAGCGAATAGATTGGAGTTTTAGCGAAAGCTATTAGTATAATCGGAGTGCAGGATGAGTTAATGACTTTTATATTTTTAAAAACTTGAAGAGACAGTTAAAAAACATTAGTTTTTCAGGTCTTCGTCGGCAAAAGTTACTTTGCGTACCTTATTGCTGGTGCCATCGTTGCGCTTGGGTTGAGTCGGGTTGATTGAAACCTCTAAGAATGGTGGTTCTGTTACCTGCTTATGTTTTACTGCGAGGACCGCTGGCTTCAGCCGTTCTATCGAGACGTTTAGTTGGTTGGTGCCCACTTGAATTTTGAAGATCCGTTTACTTATCTTTTTGATAACTTTATGCGGACCTGTATATGGCGGCTAAAGTGGTTCTCTTATATGATCAGCACGTAAGAAGATATGAGTGCAGTATTTTAATCCTATCTGAAAAAAAAGAAAATATCGTCTAAATGATAAAAACCGAATGGTGTGGGTCGAAAGATTGAGTCCATGTGGTGTTGAAATGTTCGAGTTCCATTTTTTAGCCCAAAAGGCATTACGACAAATTCAAACATTCACACTGGAGTGCTGACTGCAGTTTTGCCAATATGTTCCAGGTTCATTGAAATGTTATAATATGTTCGATTAATGTCAATCTTAAAGAATACTGTACTTCCATTAAGTCGTTCTGACACTTGATCAATGTACGGTATTGGATAACGGTCGGGTTTCGTGCTGCTTTTCAATTTACGGTAATCACCACATGCCCATCATCTAGAGTATCTTTTTAGCTTTTCTACAAACGGTCGTTACTCTGTTTCAATCTGATGGCTTATTTGTGACAGTTTTTGGCAGTTTGTAGTTGTTAGGAGTGGATAGGTTATATACTTGCGAACTATGTTGAACAACTTGATAAAGGATATCATGGATATCGACGTTCTTTCCGGACCCTGAGACAGATGAAGATGTCAGAGGATCAATCAGCCGTTTGTTTTTTATGTGTGGCACTAAACCGAAATTTGTCAAAAACTTTGCGCCTATGATTAGTAACTTTATATTAGCTATTACGAAGTTCCAGCTGAAGTTACGATGAAGTCCTAAATCTTCGAATGCCATAAGTGTTTATAGTTGTATTATTGACTTCATAAAGTTTGATGTCTTTTGGAATTACATTTATGTTTTGTACTGTGAAAACAAATGGAATGCTGGAATTTGGTTTTCGCTTATGAAGTTAAACGACTTGTTATCGCCTGCTGCAAACTCTGGTGATAACGATGTTAGTTTCCCGATATGGAATTTCGTTAAGAAAAATTCGCTTCAGAAAAATTATATGGCTGTTGGCACTTCGTGGCATTGGCACCGATTCTAGAGATAGAACGATTTTCTTCTTATGGCTAACTGTCGCATCAGAGCACTGTGATATAGACTCTGCTGTTTGGTCCACAGTACTTGTATTACTTGCAGATAAAATACACCTTAAATTACTAGGTTTGCATTTCTCTAAGTAGTTACGATGGCCGTTTGTTTGATAGCTTTAAGTTCGTCAATAATTTCACAAGCTATTTTTATTTCGACTCACCATATCTCTTTTCTTTTTTCATCAAAGTAGTACTACGTATTTCGTAATAACATTCCTTACGTACGGTTATATCATATGTATGTCATTAGGGTGGCTCACGTTATAAGAGGGAAAAAAATAATAATTTAATAATAATTTTCTACTCAATTATTTATAAAGATTTTTAAGCAGATATGAAAATGTAGTCAAAACAAGAAATTTCTTTGTAAGCAAAGAAAAAATTATTTGTTATGAATTTAGGCAAATTCATAACAAATAACTTTAAAAGCGGTCTTCAAAACTGATACAATATTAATATTAATGATATTAAAGCGGAAAATTCCAAATGTCTGCAATTTTAAATTTAGTCGCACAGGTGCCACTTCAAATTCTAATTGGATGGCGAAAGTCATGTATTTACTAAAAATGTTTATTTTAAGAGGTCAATTGATATATAACTCGGATGATTTGTACGAGGTATATACATTTTTATGGTGAGCATATGTGTGAAAATTAGAACCCAAACTAAGTGAGTAGAAGTCATTTTTCTCAAAGAACCTTATTGATTTTGTGGCCGAAGATATAACAAATTTTTTTGATCGTTTTTGCCTGTCGTAGATTTTTATCAGTTTCGATCCTTCGACATGGACGGAGAGACAAGATTATAGAGATGGACTTGAATTCTTTTCCAGACGTCATGTAGTAAATGATTGTGCAGAAAGAGAAATTAGGCTTATGATGGATTATAATTCGATTTTGACAAAAAAATATAGAGGAAACACAATATGTTCTGCAAGTAGTCGAACATTATCATAAAAGTTATCCTTAATATAATAAGTCAGATTTGAGTTATAAAACATAATAAAACATAATAGTTTTTTGTAAATAATAACCTAAATCGCTGCATGTATTACGGCATGCACAACCGAAATGCCAACGCTTAACCTAATCTTACGTACACTTTTCATAGGCCCGTGAAGGTATGGCTTTTAGTTCCTTTAGCGAATTCTCTTTTACCGATTCAATCGACTCAAAACGCTTACCTCGAAGGGGCAATTTAAGTTTCGGCAACAGGAAAAAGTCGCACAGATCCAGATCTGGCGAATATGGTGCCTGAGCGATGACAGTGGTGCCGTGTTTGGTCAAAAAATCGCGTACAACAAGAATTTTCCATAGTTAAAATCGCTAAAAGCACTTGAGGTAGTCTCACATTAACAGCTGCTGTAAACAAACTAATTGAGAGATGGCGCTCAAATTTGTACCATATGTCAAGAAATGGTGTAACAACATAACAAAAAACAATTTTTAAAAAAATTTCTATTACTTAAAGAGTAGTTAACAAATCCGGATACTTTTTGAGCAGAAGGTACTTGTTGAAATAAGTAACAAAGATAAGAAATGACCTTAAATTGAAAAATTTCTGTTTTTTGTACTGAAAACCCAACTTTGCTCGAATAGCACAACGTCATTTTTAATCCTATTGCTCCAAAACTTTGGGGATATCATTTTTTTGGTCAATGGCATATTCCTAGGGGGTGCGCTCATTTAAAATCGCATTTTGGTTTTTCTGAGCCTCCCTAGTGTGTCATGTATGTTTGTGCCTGGATAGTTTTCATTATAAATATAGTAGGCCATTGGCAACGGCAAAGTATAATAGTATGTGTGACTTCAATGTGATCGACACCATCGACAGGTAAGTGAAAGCTTTAACGTCCTTTTTATTATTACCATTCATTGGTATGGTTTTTTATGATTATTAGCTTTTATTATTATAAACTTTCATTGGCATGCGACTTACTTTTCGAATTCAATTCAATTTCGAATTCAATTCAATTTCGAATTCAATTTCTGAAATTTCGAATTGGTTATTCTCATGGCCAAATAAACACAAAACCATTCGCATAATAATTTCTATTTTTTTTACAATTTCTCTAATATTTACATTTAAATTGATAAGTATATTATATAGTGTAGGATATATTATTATATATTATTATTATTATATGTGGATAAGCTAGAACATAACATAGATATTGGTAGGGTTAAGTATAGCTTTTACATACTTTTGTAGTAACAGTATCTCAGTCGCTGTTTTCCAGTGACTAGCCATTATGTGTCCGGGTATCGCTATTTAGCGATATACTGAGGGCATGGTCTTGTAGCCATTATTTGGTTATGATTATTGGTTATTTTAACAAAATTAATTCAGCAGGAAGAGATATTTAAAACCCTCGAACTGCGTTTGAGCGCGCTAGCGCACAATATGAAATTTTTAGACTGTGACTAATTGTATAAAACTGTTCTTATTGAATGCGAATGGCTTAACTAAACATAAAAACTAACTCGAAGTCATATTAAATAACATCGGTTTTATCGCTGAAACTCAATTGACCAAGTAATCGCAAATAACTTTTAAAAACTTGTACTATACCATAAATCCCGATAATTGCGCTACGTTTTGGGGCTCAAGACTTACCACTCACCAGTTCAACTGATAGTTTCACAAAATCCATCATTATATCAAAACACATCCAAGTTAATAAATACATTTAAAAACTGTAAATATTTTCATCTACAGCTTGTACATTTCCGCAACATTGACCAAATCGTTAACCACTATCAACTGGAACAGTACGCCAACACCAAAACAGGTAATTCTGCACGGTAAAAAATATCCACCTTTCATAATAAACAAGATTATGGAGAAGCGGAAATTACGGAAACGTTGGTAAGTAACCAGGTGCCCGTTAATAAAGTGGCAACTAAATCGAGCATTTTAAAATTCAAATAATCTTGTTTTGACTTGATAACGACCAAAGTTCTTTGAAACTTACCCAATCATCTAAATAGGTCTCAATTGACAACGTTATTGAAATTTGCTTAAAAACTACAGCTAGCACGTTTATTTTCAATAATCGAGAAGAGCGACTTATATTCTGCTCATCAATTTGGCTTCAGAAAAAAGCACTCAACAATCACCCAAATACACATAAATGCTATTGAATCAGCGATGCAAGAAAATAAACTTTATTGTTCCGTCTTCCTAAATGTATTGCAAGTCTTTGGTTAGGTTTGGCATGCAGGATTGCTACGAAAACTTAGAAGCATCTGGGCATTACGCTCGACGTCAAACTGCAGTTGAAAGTACATGTTAAGAAAAAAGAAAAAAACTTAACTTGAAGCCCCCTTTTAATTTTCCGAACAAAATTGCTTATTAGTACCTCGTATTTGTTATTTGCGCATACAATCCCATTGTGATCCGTCTTTTGTGATAGAAATCTTTTCTTAATACCACCACAATCCTTTGCCAACCCCCTTTAAATAGGTATCCATGACTCGCCCATTGACAGCGGTGAATACAGCTAAAATCAAACTAAAAATCCAATCTGTTGTTTTATTATAAACCCACAGCTCTGTGGGACACAATGGATAAATATCAAATCTTGTCAAAATGCAACTTTGCGAATTTTAGCCGGCTGCCATTGCATGTTGACCATAATCATACAGAATATAAAATGCTTCTTATAAAGAGAGCACAAGCACCTACCGTCCTAAAATATTCATTTGAGTGCTACAGAGATGAACATCTAAATGGTAACATGATCAGTAGATTCATCTATCAACATGACTCTTCTATGAAACATCCGTGCATCCCTTTATTCGTTTCATAAATACATCGACATCTATTGTAATGGAGGTATTTAGTTCTCTATAAAGATGTAGGGTACTCATCGAGATTACGGTTGTCCAGCAAGAAAATTGTCAACAGGGTCCGGCTGTCATGTCTAAGGATGAATGACATCTTACTCGTAGTAGCTAGCTTTCTCCGTCTCGACCAAGTTTAATTTTAATTAAAGCCCACCTAGCCCATGTTTACCCCTTACCGCAAATAACCAATATTTTACTCACTTGTCCCCTACTTCTTTCATGAATTACAATTACTTTCATGCCTCCTGCTACATAGATCCACATAAGCTAAAATAACAGCAACAATAATCTTCTCCTCGAGACAGACGCAGATCGCAGAATTCCATATTAAAAATCAAATACATATATAAATATAAGACATTCGCTTGAAAACCAAGGCACAGATGTTTAATCAGATGCCTCTAAAGGTGCATTATATGTACGTAAATTAAATACACATATTCTGAAAATATTTAAACCAAGTATTAGAAAATGAATTCATATCCTTTTGTTGCTAAGGATATGATTTATTCCTAATCATTTGTTTTATTTTATATGATTTGGTGATGACTTAATCTTTTAAAGTGACAACTTGTCCCACATGTCTATAAACAAACATATTCGACCCAAAAATAAATATAATTTGGGCGACAGAAGTAAATATCAGTTTAAAGGTGCAGATATGATTTTGACTTTGGATTTGATGTAATTGTTTAGCTTATTTCATAGATTTCCACGCCATTACTGATTTGAACAATTTATAGTTGACATTTAGAGAAGAGAAGTAAATGGTTGTCAGTTTCTATAATGTGAATGAGAGATTTTAGTTAATGTCTTTAATATATAAAGAAAGCTAAAATTTGCATTTAGCGTTAATTAGTTTGTTATACCATTAAAAACCGACAAATTTCACCGCACAAACCGGGATAAGAAATCATTTAATCAAACAATAATGTTTTTAATTAGAATAGTTACAATAGTAAGTAATATATTTAAATTAACGATTATTGGTAAAATTCAAAACAATTTAGTTATCGGAAAAATTGTATTATTTATTATTGAAAAAAGCAGCATTAGCAGAAATATTGGTGGCTATGTTGGCACTGCCAACATGCTGACTTCTTGTTGATGTGGCATACAGTTGCTGTTGAAAACTATGATACTGTTGAGCATATTTTAAATCATTAGTATTAGGCCCTACAAATGATTTGTAATTAACATTGCTGTTTGTATTACTTCCAACAGCACAAGGACCAGCAGATCCTACATTATTGCTTAAAACAAGAGTATTCTGCATAATATTATTGTTCGGGTTTGCACCTAACATTGCTGATGGTGCGTTCATAGCACTTTGCATAACTGCTGTATCATTTTGTGTAAGGGCGGTGTTGTGAACTTGCATATTATTTCCAGTTGAATTCCCAGAATTTATATTTTGACAAATTCCGCTCATTCCTTTGTTTATTTGTTTCTGTTGACCAGATCCAGGAAATATCTGATTTGCTGTTGCAGGTGAGTTAGTTGGTGGACAAAATACATTGTTGAGATCACTACAATCGATACTATCTTGCGAACTACCAGAAAATTGCGGCATGGTTGCAGCTTGCATTCTTGGTGCTGTTATAACTGGATTATTCATATTGCTATGTCGTATAGGTCTCATTCCACGTGCTATTAACGGGGGCATATTCATATCATGTGCCTGCAATAAATTGCTTGCTATTTCGTCTTCGCCGCCAATACTTCCACCAACACTCATTTGATTGCAATTTTGAAAAAAATTAATATTATGTCCAGGTTGAACATTGCTATTAACTAGTTTTGTTTGGTCAGGTATGACTCCTGATGTGATTGGTGTAATATTTGAATTATCAATAATATTAGACGCATTTGACATTTGAGGATTAGCATAACGTTGAAGAAATTCTAAACTTGGAGGTATACGCATGTTATTCCCATTGTTTTGAGGCTTGACAGGCATATATTGTATTGTATTTGGCGTACTAGCCTTAACTTGGATATTTGACGACACATTAAAATTTCCAAATGGTAATCGACCTATCATACGGGGATGCCCAGGCATCATTCCAGGAAAGCTATTATGCGCTTCTCTCATTCCACTTGTATTTGCAGGAAATCCACTGCCGCAAATTTTTGGGCTCAACAGCCGTTGACCCATTGAATTAATCATCGGATTAATGTGACAGTTACTTGTACCGAATGGTCCACCGGTATTCAAATGAGGTGGTATTAATGCATTGTTTGTTGATATTGGACTACAGTGGTCCACATTGCCATCAATGGTAGAAATCAGAGCTTCCATATTTTGATTAACATTGGAAGATATATTATTTTCACCCATATTACAAACGCTATTTCCAACTCCTGAATTTAATGGTACGCAACTTGTCAACTGCTGTGACATTTGTGCAAGCGATGAAATTGGATCAAAAGGTAAACTCATTTTATTCGGATTTGATCGACTGATATTTGGATTTAATGGAACATTGTCAGAACGTCGACACAATTGTCCTTGGACCGGAATTGAAGTTTGCCGCTAAATAAAATAAAAAAAATGTGTTGTTTTATTTGAGTTATATAAAAGGTTTATTTAAGGTTATTGTTGTGTCAATGTATAATTTAATATTATACTAATATCTATTATATTATACTATAATTAATATTATATTAGAGGTACTCAAGATCTCTGTGCATCACTGCAAACTCAAATAATCGTGAATGCTTTTCGTCTTAGTCTTGCAAATATTTATAACAGTTGATTTTTGTTTTTGTATTTATTAAGTTGTAAAATATAACTCAGATTCGATATGCATAATTTTAACGATGCAGAATATGTTGGATACCGTGCTGGATTTTGCTGATGCAGTATTAATAGGTAATTTAAATTTGTGCTTTTATATGTATAATATAGCACTTTTTTGGATGTAAAATAGATACAAAATCAAACAATATTTAACAAAACTTGACAGCTTCGCTAAAATATTGCTCAGCAAACAGTAAAAAAGTAGTGTTATTCACAATAGAGTCTTGAAAATAATATATGCAAGAGGTAATTGGTGTTGAAAATATGGTCTTGCATATTGCCTTGGAAATCTTGAATACTCCTATAATAGTAAAATTTAGTTTACTAAAATAGATATTGCAGGTTGTAATCCCATAATTTGATTATTAACAATAGACACTGCTTAAGCAAAGTTTTTTTACAATAAATTTTTGTATAATTCTATATATGAATAGAGTTCAATTTTAGGACATTATTATTAAGTTGTCACAAAAATTTGTGTTTATTGTGTGATGCACGTTCGTTTGCATTTTGTGCTCTCTAAGTTTTGCTCACGAAGCTTATTCGAAGTCTCCGAATAATTTCACTACGAATACTAACCGCAAATTCGAATATTCGAAGACTCTGGATTTACAAAAAATTCGATTTTATTTTCAACTCCGGAGACTTCATTACTATCCGTTTAATCGAATAATCTGATAAGTTCGGTTTTTGAAATATTCGTATAATATCAAATTTTGTTAGCAGACATAGTATTAGCTGTTTTAACTTTAACGCATATGTATAGTCGTTTTCTTTTGTAAGCGTGTCGCAAAAGAACAAATATAATAAGCACTACTTTCGATGGCACCTCTAAAAAAATTTAAAATTTCAAAAATGAACAATAATTCTTTGCAATTATTGGTAAGAATATTATTTTTTACATGATTGTGAATAAAACATGTCTTTTAACAGTAAAATAATAAATAGAAAAGGTGACGTAGTTTTTACGAACAATGACTACACGAAATACGAATAACTAACGAATTCATTCGTTTACAGTTAACTGGAAATTTCGTAGGTACTTCAAAAGTCGTTCACAATAGACTAACTTTTAGTCTTGTCAACCATGCGATTTGACCTGCTTAACAGTTAAGCGGTTTCAAAAAGCCAGCAGTGTCGTTGTTCTGTATGTTATTTTTAAAATAAGCGGTTATTCTTTTGTGATATGCTTGCAAAAGAAAATATATTTATATTTAGGTTAAATGCAGTTCAAATCTTATACTTGAGTGAATTTAAAAATTAATTTCGTAATTAAAATGACTTAAATTAAAATTAACAATTTTAATATTAATTATTAATTGTTTTGGATGTTTTCGTTTTTTTAAGACATAGAGACCCGTGCACCGCATTTAAAGTTTTAACACAAATTTTGCTATTCAATAACGTTTTAAAAGCTTGATTTGATTACTTTAATAAAAATTACTGAGAATCATTTTAATTTTGGTATAACATTTATTTTATAACCTGCAATTCATTATTTAACCTCACCGACGATAAAAAGTTTATTCTTCTTTTTCGATAGTTTACTAAAATGTGGTAACAAGATCTACGCTTTGTTATTTTACATATAAGTTTAATATATATATATTGAATCCTTTAACTTCTAGGAGGAACATATGGCCGCAACAAAAATCTTCCACTCAGTACTATTGTTGGCTAGTAGCTTCAACTCTTTCCAGCATGTGCTGTATTTTCATATCAATTTGCCTTTTCCAAGTGCCCCTTCTTCTGATAATCGGGTTTCACTCAATTGCCATTCTTATGGTCTTTTGGCCTACGCAAAGTGTGACCGACCCAGTCCCATTTTCGTTTTTTGATTTCGGTTCTTTTAAGTGTTTGCTGAGTTAAAGGCCATAAGCGTGAAATTGTATTTGGCCAAAATATTTTAACAATTCCGTGTTATGACTGATTTACGAAAATTTTTAGTGCATTGTTTGCAGCAGCGTTTCAAAATTGACATCCATATAGGAGGCAAGCTATTATATTGGAGTTAAATATTCGTACTTTAGTTCCAGACCAAACGCTTGTTTTGCCTTCTTAATACGGTTCTTGATATCAGCACTGGATCCAGCATTTGTTGATAGGCTAATTCCAAGACAGCAAAAAGACTCTACATCCTCCAAACAGCAGTTGTTTATAACAAAAGATTCTTGGACGTTAGCATTAATGCGCATAACTTTTGTTTTGACAACATTGATTTTAAGACCCGCTCTGTTTGCCGTAGTTAATAAAAGATTTAGGTTGCGAAAAATGTGACTATAACTGTGTGCCAGCAGACACAAGTCATCGGCGTAATCGAGATCACTCAAGCGATTTTAACGACCCCAAGTTATTCCGCCACGTTGGCCCAATACCAACCCTGTCGAACGCCAGTTTTTATGAGTATTATATCACTTAATATTTCTCGTGCAATACCTGACAATTGACATCCTTGTATAAGGTGTATAACCTGATGATCTTTTGCGGCACGCCCTTATTATCAAGCGTTTACCAAATCACGGTGTGACATAATGTTTCGAGGTCTATAAATAAAAAATAGAGAGACTATCTCTATTCTACAGACTGTTCAACGATTATTCTTTGGCTGGTTATGAGATCAATATAAGACTTGTAAGGTCGGATTTCAGATTGTTCTCTGCGTAGTTTTGCTATTAATACTGTTGAAAGTCTGTTGATGACATGCGCTATTATTTTATAAATCATGTTCAACAGAGTAATGCCTCGTTAATTAGTTCTTTCTGTGAAGTCTTATGATTCAAAGTTCTTTGTCTGCCAAAAACATTCTATTAACGGATGGATAATATGGGCGCTTATATGTGAGTCAACTTTCAGTAGTTCCAGTGCTAAACCGTCGGACCCGGGTGCTTTGTCCTTCTTTAGTGTTTTTTTTTGCAATTATGATCTGGTAAAAATGTTGCTATTTTCAAAATGTCTGCCGTGGTCGGAGTAAAATTGAACCTCGGAACTCTTATTAGTTAGCATATTACAATAAAATTGGGACCAGATATGCATTTGTTTTACAGATCAATGCTGTAAGCAGTACCCCATTTTCATATTTCAACGGCTTACTGTTCCTGATGTTATTTTCAGTAAGCTTTCTAGTATCTTTGTACATATCACTTCTATGTAGTTCAGCTGGGGTTTGAGCTTCATTGGCTATATCATTGTACCAATTCTTTTTGTTTTTTAAGTTTTGAATTTTAATTAAATTATATAAAATAGAATAATAAAGTAAATTTATGAATATGATTTGTCTGACAATTTACTTTATAATTCTATTTTATTATTTTATTAAGTAATATTAAAAACTTAATATATAAAACATAATTAATTATTAAACAACGGTAGTGTACTTCATGATATCATTGCATAGTACTATAGAGCATAGCATTTACACTAACAACAACTATGATACCGGTTACTGTCGGGGCAAACCCAATATTTTTGTATGAAGCCAGTATAAAATTTTATCATAAATCCAATTTAACGTAATTTGAAAGCACTTGTGTATTACATGTACACATTTAGTAGTGTGTAATAACAATCAATAGTAGAATAAGTGTTGTTGCTGTTTGTCGGTCCATTCGTTACCAAAAAATTCTAATTCGTCTTTGTGTGCAATTGCTCTGATATTAGAGTTTTTTCTATATGGTTTTGTCCAAGCAAAATACGTTGTGTTCACTATTGATTTGATTGCTGACTACAATAACAAAATATTAGTGATCCTACATAAAATACTAAGTTCGATAGTTTTTATGTTTAACAGACATGTTTTTCCCATTGGGTGTGTCTTTCTAGAATTCATGATTTTTTTAACAGAGTCAAATTAGATGTCTTTATATTTCTATGTTTTTAATTATTACATTGACATCAGTTGGTAAAAACACAGGTAACAATAAGTAGCTTAACAGGTCTTGTTACGTACTATTCTAGAATACCAAATTATGTAAATGTTGCTACGGTGAGCTTGTTAGTATTGTGCGAGAATCTCTCCTTAAGTAAAAGTTCATTTTATTTGATTTTTTAAGCTCTATCGTTGTGCTCACATATCTTTTTCCTTTCATGTTTTTTTTGTGCACTTGAAAGAACCAAATTTTGTTTAAGTATTTAAAACAAAAAGCGCGGTTTGGACCCAAGACTGACACAACAAAAGAAAAATATTAATATTTTTGCGAGAGCGAAAATAGGAAATTAAACTGAAAAGAAAAATGTCGGTATATTTCGACTTAGCTTGATAGCTACTTTTTCCAAAGCATCATTAGCTGTCAAAACTTTTATGAATAAATAGAATTATCTTAATTATAACAAAAGAAATACTAATATTTTATCTTTTGTAGGGACAATGAGATAAGTGATTACTTTAAGAATGACATACAAAATAACAATACTGCTGTGGCTCGTTTATATAAATCGTTCGAGTTAAACTCGAACGATTTCTTTCGAAAAGTTCTCACTTGCTTTTTGTCACTTCTTTCGAGTTTGCTGTTTATGTAACATGAAAAATTCACCACACGAGAACGTTATGGTGTGATGAGAGAAACTGATGAAAACGGAACGTTTTTTTGAAAAAATGGAACGAAAATGAAACAATTTTAAAAGGTTGCTTAGTGTTTGCAAATAGCACTTGTACCAAAAATTGTAATTTATTCACTTTAACTTACTTTTTTCCATTCAAAATTCAAAACTTCTTGCAAGCAATTTGACAGGTGAACGAAAAAAAGTGAGAAAACAATTCACCACAGTTACATAAACACTTCTAGTGAGTAATTGTCAAAAGTGAGAAAATCGTTTAAGAAAACGAAGTGAGAAAGTTACATAAACGACCCACTGGTTTATTTTATCCAACTATTCTGAAATTGCTTAGCCGATACGTAGCTCACACGTAGAAATGTCACAATATTGGAATGCATAATTCAATAAGTTGGCAAAAAAATGTTTGCTTGTTTTATTGTATTTGGTTTAATAGCACTTATATTTTCAGTTAAAATATTTTCGGTCTAAGTATTTTTTTTAACTTGTTTACGTCTAAGGAAAAATTAACGGAACCAAAAATAGCAAAACCCGTTACTTTCATAATTATTTCGACATTAAAAAGTTTTCATATTATGATACATGTATTATTGGCTTACACACTTACACTTACATTATTGCCACTATTTTGAAGGTGTTGTGGAAAATTGGACCCAGGGCTAACAGAAGGAAATCGTGATTCTATACCACTTTGTTCTGATACGTTACTATTATTAGAAGATATTAAAGGAGTTCGTGATCTCTGTGGACTAGGACGAAGATTTTTTAAGTCACCTAGAAAGTATATATATGAAGTATATTAAAATTATATATAAAAATATTTGAAGTTAAAATTTTAATCAAAATTCATACCAGTTGACGAATTGGAGGTAAAAGTCTCTATATCTTTTGGAGACATATTTGAAATTGGTGTACTAGGATTGCTATTAAACTGATTCAAGTTATTCCGACTACGATTGGTATTAGAATTGTTACTGGTTGGTGATGAATTCTCTTGAGTTGTAAAGCTAGTTTTTGTTGAATTACCCGTAGATGCAGTTGCTGTCATTGACGATGTCGATGGAGTCGATGTAATTGTATGCACATCCATATTTGGTGAATTTGCTGGCATTCCACCTGCTGTGCGAGGTGATGGTAATGACAAATTTGAAGTCGGATTATTCGGGCTGGTGGGATTTGGCGATTGTATTGCGATTGGTACCGAAGAACACCGCTGAGTAGAGTGATAAGGTGGAGGAGGTCCTTGATTAGATCTTATTGCTTGAGACTGAGAACTTTGGCAAGTAGAAGAAGTATTGCTTGTAGATAAGTTGGTTCTCAAGTTCCCAGCACCAGTTGAAGTAGAACGACATAAAGAATTGGATATACCGTTTGAAGTTTTATTGTTTTTCATTCTATCATCGAAAAATTGATTTTGCATTTTAGACCACTCCATTTGCGATGACATACAAAGTTGGCCAACATCTTGATTATGTAAGTTTGTTGACATCGATTTATGTTGTAAAACAGTATTTGTATCGTTCACAATGCAATTTTGATTAAATCCTACAATTTCTGGGGAACTCGATATTAATCCTCCACTGCCAGTAGGTCCTGTTGTACTAGGATTTGCTCCAAGACATGATACTGCATTATTATTATTCATATTGCCGATATTTGTTATTGAATTCATAGTTAATTCACTTGAGCAACTTGTATTAGACTGGTTACTAATAGAGTTCTTATTACCGCTATTCTTATTATTGCACTGAATTCCAGCTATATCATGAGCACTCATAATATCATTTCCAATTACTGCCTCATCTTCAAGCCCCGTCGTCAAATTTTCACCCTGTTTTGGATTTATTAAATTTGACGAAATATTTCGCATACAAGTAGGATTTATTGTGCATCCCATCTGAGTTCCAAGTCCTGACGCAGGCGGCATGTTCAACATTAGTCCAGTAAGGTTATTACCAACATTATCACTTAGTTTTTCCAGCTGATTATTTCCTTGTAACATATTACTTGATTCTGCACGAAACTCATTACCATTTTCTGGAAATAAAAATTGATTCATTTTTTTTAACTTTGCAAGCTGCTCTTCACGATGTTGTCGTTGTTGAGGAGTTAAATTCTCATCTGGTACTTTAACACCTTGTAATGATGGAATATTGTTATCAGCTGAAATCATATCTGATGAATTAATTGATTTGTTAGGTACGCTCTGGCGATTTAATGCTACTTCCACTGCAGATTCTGTACCAACTCCGTCTAATAATTTAATATGTGAATGAAGATTGTCTGTAGTTCCAGACTCTTCCAAATTATTTCGTGATTGTTCCCAGCACATAATATCATTTTCACCAGAAAGTGCATCACTTGTTTCTTGAAAACCAACTATATTTGACTGTCGTAAATTCGTTTTCGCATGCAATTTATTATCCGATGCAGCTGCGTCCATAACACCAAAATTTATTTTTGTATTATTTACTTTTTGTGGAATTTTTGATAATGAATTAGAATTACTATTACTTAACCAAGCTTGACCACAATTACCAACTGGCAAACCGGATATATTCAGCGAATTTTGCCTTTGAAGTTTTGTCATTTTCATAGGATTTTTAATAAAAAAATCCTCTAAAAAGTTTTTTGTCGCAGGTTGAGTGCAATGATATGCAATAATAGTCGGAAACTGGCCACTCAACACACATTCAGCTCCTTTGTTTGCCAATTTTGTTGAAAAAACAAATATATGATTTTGCTGTTGCATATACTCCATAGAATTTCCAAGTAATATACCGGTGTTAGCATTTCCAGTAACAGAAGTCGTTAAAATTTGTTGTCCTATATTGTTATTGCATATATCATTTGAAGTTCTGCTTCCAATATTAAGATCCTCGTTACAACTGCTATTGTTTCCTAAGCCTGATGACGCCTTTTCATTGCTGTTATTATTGTTCATGTTTGGCAAAATTTCATTTTGTTTTACTAGAAATAAAAATTGTATATATTTTATACATTATGTTTGATTTAAATTCTAACCCAAAAAATATGCATTAATATTATTTTAAATATATCATCGTTTCTTAAATAAATCAAAATAATATTAACTGCACACGATCAATAATAATTTTTTTGTAAGAAATATAAAGGATACTCTGTTTTTAATCAATACTCAAAAATGGAGTGTACCATAAAAATAGGTTGAGAACTGCTGCTCTACAATATTTATACTGCAATATAAACACATTCTTTGGATCAGAAAAGTTATCAATCTATCCAATGAGCACTCATCCGATGAAACATAGGTACTGGTAAAAAAATTTAATTGTAAAGACAAAAAAAGTTATATATTTGGGTAACATACTTATAAAAGTAGTACATAAGTACCAAAAAGAAATTCAGAACTAACATATTTTACTTATTTTAGTTTTCAGAAATGTGTTATATGCACCATCAAAGGACTATTTTATTTACAGTGACAAAATTATTTATAACTAATATATGGAACATCATTCAAATAAAATAAATATCATACAAGGCTCGCATTAAAAAAGAAACTGAATTGGAAATTTAATTACGTACGTAATGAATTTAATATAAAATAATATAACATATAATTTCGTAGACTCATAACGTATTCCGATGATTGTACAATTCTAGCCAATCATCGAATTGGCTAGCAATACCACCTTACGTGCACATACAGATGGACATCCCAATTGTGTCATGTTCAGTACTGCCTCGCTCCAAGATACATTCGTCGATCCCTTTCTTCATATCATACATATGAAACGAGAACTAATAGAAACGTGAACTTAAAGTTCCCGTGGTATACTCTTTGAAACCACGGTTGTCATGAAACAAAGTTCTCAAACAAAGTTCTCTCTTCGCCTAACATTTCCCAGGAAAAACGACGACTCCCCCCTACAGCAAAAACTGTCCTAACTCAATTGAAATCAGAATAAAGGCATGTGCTAAACGGTTTCTTGTCACGCATAAATACGTAAATTCCTAATGTGTGCCCGAACTGGTTATCTAACCCCCATGATGTCGCTTATTTGTTCTCCTGTTTCACCGCACACCCAAGCCTCAGTCCAATCGAACTTTAGACCCACCCCATTAAAGTGGTCATCTTGATCATGGTTGATCAATTTAATCCCACCCATCCTCAATCCTCCCTCACTCTATAATAATCTTCTCGATCCTTAGTCCTAATCCATGTATTTGTTATGTAATTCCTTTCATGTTCATGTTTCAAATCTCCGCGAGCTACAATAGCAACAATATAATAAAATATATAATAACACTAATACAAACTGCTATAAGTTTTGTTTGCGATTATACTAGGTGGGGTGGATTGACAACTATCTGACTTCACAACAGGTGCCAACGCCAGAACGAAATTAATTGTATTTTGTGTATCAAGTTTTAGCGACAGCTGTAGGAGTTTCGACTTCATCAGATGTTTGCTTAGCTTATTCTAAATAGTGCACCTTGGTGATTTTTTTATAAAACGGAAAAAATTATATATCGTTCAGTAATAAAAATTCTCTATTTGATAGGAATGAACAATGATGCAATCAAATTGGAAATGGATTCTGTTTATAGCAAACTTGCACCATCGTTTACAATAAAATATTGAAACGTTGAATTTAAATGTGGTCGTACGAGTGTTATTGATGAAGGGTGTCCGGATCGCCCAAAAGAAGTCACAATTGAAAAAAACATTGAAAAAATCCACAATAACGTGTTGGATAATCCAAATATTACATTACGTGAAATAGCAGAGTTGACAAGCATTTTATATAGGTAAACATGTATCGAATATTTTACATGAATATTTAGGTATGAAAAAAATTTCGACCAGATGGTCGCCGCGTTTCCCCACTATTGATCAAAAAAATTGTTTTGAAATCTACAATCTAGCTGACTGTGAGCGACAAGTAGTGACAATTTGTGAAACATGGATCCATAATTTCACACCTGAGGGAAAACAACAAACCAGAGAATGGTTAGAACCCATGCTTCCAAACTACCACGAACTGAACAATCGACTGGAAAAGTTTTGGCTTCCGTATTTTGGGATACAGGTAAAATAATTTTCAAAGACTATTTGGAAAAAAGACATATAATAACATCAGCCTACCGTTGCATATTATTGCATCGATTGAATAAGGAAATTAAGAAAAAACAACCACATTTGTCGATTTCCAGATTTGGCGCCCAGCTAAACAAAACAGTATAAAATCATTCGCAAATTGTATATAGTTAGATATTTTAAGACACAACTTAAACAAGCAATTAACACATGCAACATAAAATATGTTGTGAATTTGGAATTAAAACGAAAAATACTTAGGTCAAGCAAAGTAAAACCAGTAAAAAGTTTGTATAATCAGAAATTATACTTTTATGCGATAGTGCAACTTTATGCGATATTTGATCAAGTTATTTAACTGTTTAGTTTTTAAAACTGTTTCACTTTATTTAATTAATTCATTCAGAAACACGCGTCCGACGAATCAAGAGGAATCAAGAGAATATTTTTTGTTCACAACCTAAGAAAGCCTAATTCCGGTGTAGATAGATGTGGAATTTTTTTTTATTTACAAAAAATCACTGACAATATATAAATTAAGGATATATACATACACCAGATATATTTAAAACACTATTTTAGAATTCTGATAGCTTACCAGGAGTACCAGCCCGTGCAAATTTATCTGACGATGATGCTCCAATAACAGGTGGTATTGTTCCAAATCCAACGGGTGACATTTCTGGCGATATAGCAGTGTCCTCTTTTTTTATTGTAACTAAATTATTTATACGATCAGGCTCTTCTTTTATTGATGCTGTGCTGTTTATGGTTGGAGTAACAGAAGTAACACGTTTCGTCATTGTATTTGTGTTTATTTTTTCCACTAAAAGGAAAGCAATTTAAAACAATTTGTTTTTCAAAATTTAATTATGTTAAAACTTACAACCATCTTCTTCTTTCACTGATAGGTTGGAAACGCTATTACATTTTTTCTTAATCGATTTATCATTGCTAATTTCTTGGGTAATATCTGAATTTACTTTATCCATATTACTCTGTGACAAATTACTGTTACTTGAATGTTCGCTGCCATGATTGGGAGAAGAAACAATAGCCATACTCGTTGAGCAAGAACCTATGTTATTTGAGTTTTGTCTCAAAATCACATTTGACGATGATGAGTTATCCCGTTCTCGGGCGGTTTGACTTATTTGAGTATCCATGGTTAAATTCTTATTACTAGAATTATTATTATTAGGACGATCGTCCATAACATTCGTATTGTTTACATTTTCGACTAGAAATATAGATAAGTAATAATGCCCTGTTTTTAAATTAATTTTTATAGCGTATTTACCAATTTTGGGTGATAAGGATGTAAATGGTTCGTTTTTTATATTTTTAATACTGTTTGATGGTGACGCAACATTGGAAACAGGCTGTATGGACGTCACTGAATTAGTTGCATTTGATTGTTTATTTGTGTTTGATAAAGAAGTTGCCGTGAGCATTTTTTTGGTTTGTTGCACAAAATATATTTTTATTGTATTTTAGGTTTTTGAATATACGAAAATACAGAAAGCAATTATATGTATTGTTACTGGTTAGAAACTGGTTGATATTTCTTAGATTCCGACTATATATCAAACATTATACATATCAACTAGGAAGTTGTGTTTACAATTTTTATTAATTATACTACAAAATTAGCGCACTTGATTTTTCAGTATTACATACGTAGCTCTCCAACCAATATTAAGCAGCACTTTATTGTTTTTTCCGCAACAATCAAATATCTACAAATTATAAATTAAAATATTTCCTACAAAATGGATAATGTAGGATTTTATTACAAAACGAAATTTTCCCTTTCGAAAATTTATACACAACCCAGCTTCGTTTGCTATGTCGCAAATACTGCTGATGGTAATTGTGGTACAAATTAATCGATTGCATTCTGATTAATTATCGAAATAAAGTTGTAGGTGAATTTAAATACCTTTTTTTTCACATTATATTTATTTTATTATAGTATCTAGTCTACAAAAATCAATTAGTTTTTTATGTATGCATTGCTCCTGTGTAATTTGTATTAATTATTTAATTTATTTATTTAAATAATTTCTGTAGGCAAATTTATTTATTTTTCATTTACCGATCTTAGGGAATTTCGTAAAATTAAATTCAATGCCATTATTTTTTTATTAATTATTCAATTATTTATGTTATCATTAAATTATTTTTTAAATAAATATCTTAATAAGTAGAATTAAACTTTATTAATGATAAATATGGTATGTACATATAAGTTCAGGTTATGCACAGTTGTGAAATATACAGTGATAAATATTAGACCTCTACGGTGGCTCACAAATAATGCAAAAAAATGCATGCTGGCCTATATTCGCTACACGAGATATTGGCATCACTGTTGCAATCTGTCAAGTGTTATGTTTTGGCAAATAGCAAAGCTTGCACATGTGCACATAACGCAAAAATTAAAATACATACAAAATTAAAACGAATGATAGAAATTTCAAAATAAAACAGTGAAATGTTTCTTTTTCCCAATATTCAAATTAATGAAACACATCTATTTTTGACATATGATTGCAATATTAGTTAGAATTACCAACGAATGTTTACAATACTTCGCTTATTGCGTTGGTAACACTTTTTTCTTTACTGGGAGAAGTATACACAGTATACAACTGCTGGCCTAGATAGAGAAAATAGTGTTGTTGTTTTGCGTACATTTCGGCCAGTATAGGCCAGCAACTTGATGTTTTTTGCCATACTTGCGAGTAACTGAAAAGATCTATTATTATTGGCACAATATTCATGTAGTTTAACACTGTTTCTAAACTGTTATTACCGCAATTTTTAATTAACAAAATTATTTATTAATTTTATTTTGGCAGCTTTATTTACTATTAAATTCATTTTATTTTATTTATTTAGACATTCTCAATTGAAACATCAAAAAATGTCATTTTGTATTTTTTTTTTTGAATACTCCTCAATATTTTATACAAATGATTTATTAACCACTGAACTGTACACTACAAACTCCGAGAATGAACTCACTGACTACTTGGTTAATGAAGGTTTTTAAATTTGTTATCTCAAGAATGTTCCAGAAATACCGAACATAAACTTTTCTACCTTTGGAAAATATGTCCAGATAAAGAATTTTACCAACATAAGGTGGAATCGGGGTGGAATACGATCAGTATTTACCTCTCGAGTACGTTTTGCAATTTGGAACAATCTCATTCAATCTTATTGGCGCAATTTTGTCATTTTTGGAAAAATATTTGTGTAAGATTTGTTTAACGTTGTTCTGAGCGGCTCTGTGTTCTATATTTACTATATCTATATTTACTATATCCTTTTTGTCATTTTTATCGAATATATTTATAACAACGCGTTTAGAGTTCCAAAATTTTTGGAAACGTCTTGACGAACTCGTTCTTAATACAAGCTATAATTGCTAGTTCGCACTGAAATGCATTTACCACGTCAGCTTTTATCACCTTTCTAACATTTTCTAATAATTCTTCATCGAAAAAAATGAACAAGTAAAAGTACATGTCAATGTCACCTCTGCCCGTTTAATTACTACATGGTTTCTGAAGTAATTCATTAGTTTGTCAGTGGCTTCAATTATGTAATTGTTGTCATGGAAGTCGCAGACACTACACGAAATTCGCTGATAATGGTGGATGAATAGAACAGCGCCTAATCCTAGGGATGAAGCATCCGTCGTTAGATCGAATGGATTTTCATAATGTAGGTGTATAAAAGCTTGTTGGAAGTTTGACGTTGAGTTTAATTTAGTTGTATTTGCTTTTTTCTTGATTGCTGAGTGCTAACTCTACCATTTTTGCCCTTACAAATATTTGTTATTGACTTGGCAAAGTTTTTTGAAAAATATTTGTTATAGCTTGCTTAACTTAACAACGATCTGACATTAAATAAAGTCATTGCTGTGGAAAATAGCCGAATTGTAGACATGATTGAAGATCATAGTGTACGAATTAATAAATATGGGGAACAGGCGACGTAGTGTGTAATAGGATATCTTATCGATACCCGTGAACTTTTTGGGAGTTTTGAGGGAGAGTGTCTCTAGAGGCCCGATGGGGTGTTTAGACCGTTGGGATCATAATCATCTGTGCAGAGGGCTGAACATTGGGGCGAAAACGTTACGAAAGCGTTCATTATGGGATATGGATTATGGGACATTTCATTATGGAACAGCGATAAAAATATAGTAGTCCAGAGTGTTGTTCAATTCTGGCTGAAAAGTTAAGTAGTAGTGAGAGTGGCCAAAGAGAGGGTGCTACACTGCTTGCTGGTTAGATATATCGTCAATAACGCAAAGTTCTCTTAGTAAATTATGGAGCCTTTTCTCTATTTGAGATTAGAATTTACGCGGGAGAGACGGAGGGGGAAAAAGGTTAATGTCGTGGCTCAGTAAGTTATCAGTGAGCCAAATGGTGTGCTTACTGTTAAAGTTGCCATCAATTATCTGCCGATTTGCTGGACGGTTAGAAGTGGTAGTAGTGAGACACTAAAATTAAAGAAACTAAAGTTAAGTAAGAATTAGAAACTGAACTACATACTAGGTCCTTAGCCCCGGGCTTATATTCATGTTAAGAATTATGCATATCTAAATTTTATATAGGTAGGTGTAGCTTTATTACATTGTAGTCGCGATTCTTAACTGCATTGAGAAGGCTGGTGCCGTTGGTTGGGTTGATATAGCAGTTTATAAGATGACATTTGGGGTATATTGGTTGTACATCCTTTTAGAGCAAGTGAATGTGGATTAGGTTGACAAATTCTAGTCTTAATCTTATGATGCTCTGCTGAGAATGTGATAAGATTGGTGGTTGATTAGGTTTGGGTTTGTGTTGGTTAATCGTTTTATAGTAGCTAAAGTGGTGCGTCCAAGTTGCCAAATTTTTCATGTGTAAGTAGGATAAAGTTCCTTTTCTTATATCATTTTTTATGTAGTTTTTGATACAATAATTCGAGTCTTCTTTGACTCGAAGAATTAGGGGTTCGTCTGCCGTGTGGTTTTTTATGAAATTTAAATAGGAGAGGTTGTCACAATAAATATTTACAAAAGTAAATATATATATAAATAGTCTACTATTTTGTAGACTATGTCGAAGGTTGAAGAAATGATGCTTTTGATTTTTGGTCTCTTCTTGAGTTTCTTAATCATTTTTGAGTCATTATAAATAATGTTAGCTCTGTTGCAGAGTTCAGGAATTAGGTTGACAGTGAAGCGTCAACCTAAATAAATATCTTGACGTTGAATTTCGACGAGGAGACATTTAGTGGTTGGGGTATGAAAAGCTCAGCGTATGGTTTTTGCTGCCTGGTAATTTATTTTCTGCGAGTTAAGTTTGATGATGCAGTTTTACCATATATGACTAGGCCATAGTAAATATTGCTTAAAATAAGAGCTTTGAGTAAATGAATGACAGTTGCTGTTTGGCCGCGCCCATTGATGCTGCTTAAAATTTTAAGGATAAAGTGATCGTTGTTGAGATGTATTATGTTAAATATACGTCAAGCATTTCGAGATTATTAACATTTTCAAGGTTTGTGTTTTGTGGTGATATATTTAAGCAGGAGCATAATTTTTTCTGTAGACATGTAGGAATTTACTTTTAGATAAAAATATTAAGACTCATCTGATGTGGCATCAGTTGTATATATCACAGAAAAGAGCATTGATTTGAGATTGTATTTCAAAGATATTTCGAATGATGGTAACTAGATATAGATCGTCAGCATAGAGACAGTGTTTAAAATGTTTGTGCTTTTATATAATGAGGTTTATTTTTCCTTAAATTTTTGGTATAGAGAAACCATAGAAGCCATCTTCTTGTCATTTTCTCTATTGTTTTACTCAAACATGATATGAGTTATATTGGTCGGTAAGATGTTGATTCTGCTAGTGGTTTTAAAGTTTAAAGTTTTTTGATCATACAGTACGTAATCTTATCTGGACTGTTGTCTTTTGATTTTTGTAATGCGTGACTAGGTTTCAAAAGTTTGAGATTTTCTTCGATTAGCTATGCTTGGTTGAAGGGTTAGTCTCAGATTGAAGCGCGATGATTTTCTCCGTAATGAACACCAGAAGGTGTATTTTGTGGCAATTTTTTGACAAAATTGACCTTGTCAGACTTTTCTTTTACTTTCTGTATGTGAGTATGTGAGAGTTCATAGTTAGGGAATTTGGTAGTATATTTTGCTGAGAATGTTATAATTGCGCTATTTTCATTAAATCTCAGGAGAATCGGTATGGTCACTGCCTTATAAATCGTGCAGAGAACCCAAATTACTTTTGCCGAGAGAACTGGGTGACACGTGTACAGTGGATAGTGTGTTGATAGATATGTGTGTTTCACACAGTTGAGGATCGATAAATTGTAGTTGTATAAAAAAGATTCGATTGTGGTTCTCCTGTAATTTGTTTTAGAGGAGCCCAAGCCTTACTTCATGCATTAAAATCCTTCACAATAATGGTCTTCGGAGATTCTGTGTTTTTCAGATCTAGAGCAGCAATATTTATGTTTGGCAAGGTATCCGTGAGGGGGGGGGGAGGAGCCGTGCCCCTGGGAGCTACTACACAAGGCAACGTGTTTGATTGCATTTAACATGAAAAATGTCAGCGCAATCCTTGTTGTCCTTAATCCAAGTTGTCGCATAGCCTCCTCGTGGCACCCCTGGACAGTTACTTGGCACCCGCTGGGTAATGAACTAATAGTGCGTACAGCGAGTCTCATCCCAGGACTTTAAATTTTCATTCTGCACAGAGTTTGGCACCCGTCACATAAAATTTAGCCGCCAATGAAGGAAGTGAAAGTGCCTCGGAACTGGAAACCAATTAATGTTGACGACCCATGCAAACGCATAAATGACTATGATTTACGGATATGCACCTGGAATGTCCGACCCTCTATAGGGAAGGTGCCTCTATCCAACTGGTGGAAGCCCTCAATAAATGTAAGGCTGACGTCACCGTCATCCAGGAAATGCGATGGACAGGACAAGGCTGCTCTAAAAGAGCAAACTGTGATGTATATTACAACTCCCATGTAAATAGGTGTGAATTTGAATTTGGTTTTGCGTTAAGCAAGAGACTATCAAAATCAGTTCAGCGATTTACACCGGTAGTATGTAGCACCAGATTCCCACACCGTGATATTCACAAGGTAACGTGGGTATCTCCCGATTAATCAACACGAAACGAGATTGATCACTTCGTGAT